>NW_011494602.1:3507509-3534649 GCF_000754665.1 Bison bison bison | reverse complement strand
TCTATAGATTGCTTTGGGTAGTATACTCATTTTCACTATATTGATTCTTCAGATCCATGAACATGGTATATTTCTCCATCTATTGGTGTCCTCTTTGATTTCTTTCATCAGTGTTTTATAGTTTTCTATATATAGGTCTTTTGTTTCTTTAGGTATATATATTCCTAAGTATTTTATTCTTTTCGTTGCAATGGTGAATGGAATTATTTCCTTAATTTCTCTTTCTATTTTCTCATTATTAGTGTATAGCAATGCAAGGGATTTCTGTGTGTTGATTTTATATCCTGCCACTTTACTATATTCATTAATTAGCTCTAGTAATTTTCTGGTGGAGTCTTTAGGGTTTTCTATGTAGAGGATCATGTCATCTGCAAACATTGAGAGTTTTACTTCTTCTTTTCCAATCTGGATTCCTTTTATTTCTTTTTCTGCTCTGATTGCTGTGGCCAAAACTTCCAAAACTATGTTGAATAGTAGTGGTGAGAGTGGGCACCCTTGCCTAGTTTCTGACTTTAGGGGAAATGCTTTCAATTTTTCACCATTGAGGATAATGTTTGCTGTGGGTTTCTGATATATAGCTTTTATTATGTTGAGGTATGTTCCTTCTATTCCTGCTTTCTGGAGAGTTTTTATCATAAATGGATGTTGAATTTTGTCAAAGGCTTTTTCTGCATCTATTGAGATAATCATATGGCTTTTATTTTTCAATTTATTAATGTAGTGTATTACATTGATTGATTTGTGGATATTGAAGAATCCTTGCATCCCTGGAATAAAGCCCACTTGGTCATGATGTTTGATTTTTTCAATGTGTTTTTGGATTCTGATTGCTAGAATTTTGTTAAGGATTTTTGCATCTATGTTCATCAGTGATATTAGCCTGTAGTTTTCTTTTTTTGTGGCGTCTTTGTCAGGTTTTGGTATTAGGGTGATGGTGATCTCATAGAATGAGTTTGGAAGTTTCCCTTCCTCTGCAATTTTCTGGAAGAGTTTGAGTAGGATAGGTGTTAGCTCTTCTCTAAATTTTTGGTAGAATTCAGCTGTGAGGCCGTCTGGCCCTGGGCTTTTGTTTGCTGGGAGATTTCTGATTACAGTTTCAATTTCCATGCTTGTGATGGGTCTCTTAAGATTTTCTGTTTCTTCCTGGGTCAGTTTTGGAAAGTTGTACTTTTCTAAGAATTTGTCCATTTCTTCCAAGTTGTCCATTTTATTGGCATATAGTTGCTGATAGTAGTCTCTTATTATCCTTTGTATTTCTGTGTTGTCTGTTGTGATCTCTCCATTTTCATTTCTAATTTTATTGATTTGATTTTTCTCCCTTTGTTTCTTGATGAGTCTGGCTAATGGTTTGTCAATTTTATTTATCCTCTCAAAGAACCAGCTTTTGGCTTTGTTGATTTTTGTTATGGTCTCTTTTGTTTGTTTTGCATTTATTTCTGCCCTAAATTTAAGATTTCTTTCCTTCTACTAACCCTGGGGTTCTTCATTTCTTCCCTTTCTAGTTGCTTTAGGTGTAGAGTTAGGTTGTTTATTTGACTTTTTTCTTGTTTCTTGAGGTATGTCTGTATTGCTGTAAACCTTCCCCTTAGCACTGCTTTTACAGTGTCCCACAGGTTTTGGGTTGTTGTGTTTTCATTTTCATTTGTTTCTATGCATATTTTGATTTCTTTTTTGATTTCTTCTGTGATTTGTTGGTTATTCAGCAGTGTGTTGTTCAGCCTCCATATGTTGGAATTTTTAATAGTTTTTCTCCTGCAATTGAAATCTAATCTTACTGCATTGTGGTCAGAAAAGATGCTTGGAATGATTTCATTTTTTTTTAATTTACCAAGGCTAGATTTATGACCTAGGATGTGATCTATCCTGGAGAAGGTTCCATGTGCACTTGAGAAAAAGGTGAAATTCATTGTTTTGGGGTGAAATGTCCTATAGATATCAATTAGGTCTAACTGGTCTATTGTATCATTTAAAGTTTGTGTTTCCTTGTTAATTTTGGAAATAAAAGCAAAAATAAACAAATGGGACCTAATTAAAAGCTTCTGCACAACAAAGGAAACTATAAGCAAGGTGAAAAGACAGCCTTCAGAATGGGAGAAAATAATAGCAAATGAAGCAACTGACAATGAATTAATCTCAAAAATATACAAGCAACTCTTGCAGCTCAATTCCAGAAAAATAAACGACCCAATCAAAAAATGAGCCAAAGAACTAAACAGACATTTCTCCAAAGACATACAGATGGCTAACAAACACATGAAAAGATGCTCAACATCACTCATTATCAGAGAAATGCAAATCAAAACCACAATGAGGTACCATTTCATGCCAGTCAGAATGGCTGCGATCCAAAAGTCTACAAGCAATAAATGCTGGAGAGGGTGTGGAGAAAAGGGAACCCTCTTACACTGTTGGTGGGAATGCAATCTAGTACAGCCACTATGGAGAACAGTGTGGAGATTCCTTTAAAAACTGGAAATAGAACTGCCTTATGACCCAGCAATCCCACTGCTGGGGATACACACTGAGGAAACCAGAAGGGAAAGTGACACGTGTACCCCAATGTTCATCGCTGTTTATAATAGCCAGGACATGGAAGCAACCTAGATGTCCATCAGCAGACGAATGGATAAGAAAGCTGTGGTACATATACACAATGGATTATTACTCAGCCATTAAAAAGAATACATTTGAATCAGTTCTAATGAGGTGGATGAAACTGGAGCCTCTTATACAGAGTAAAGTAAGCCAGAAGGAAAACACCAGTACAGTATACTAACGCATATATATGGAATTTAGAAAGATGGTAACGATAACCCTGTATGAGAGACAGCAAAAGAGACACAGATGTATAGAACAGTCTTTTGGACTCTGTGGGAGAGGGCAAGGGTGGGATGATTTGGGAGAGTGGCATTGAAACATGTATATTATCATATGTGAAGCGAATTGCCAGTCCAGGTTTGATGCAGGATACAGGATGCTTGGAGCTGACGCATTGGGATGACCCAGATGGATGGTATGGGAAGGGAGGTGGGAGGGGGGTTCAGGATGGGGAGCACGTGTACACCCGTGGCAGATTTAGGTAGATGTATGGGAAAACCAATACAATACTGTAAAGTAATTAGCCTCTAATTAAATAAATTTATATGAAATAAAATAAAGGGTTACTATCTGAAGATGGAAAAATAAATAAATAAAAAGTTTGTAAAAAAATAATAAAGCAGAACACTTGATTTAAAAAAATATATATTTTTCCTCTAGCTTTTCACTTACCAATAAATATCTCACCTGTTCTTCAATCTAGCACCTTCGGCATCATCTTCAATGCCTCCTTTCCCCTTATTATCTATATCCAATTCATCTGCTGCTGTCATGGCTTCCAAAATAGTCCCCCAAATTAGCCTACTTCTCTCCATCACCATCACAGTCAGTTTGTGAGTTTTTCTTCAGCTTAGTTCAATTCCACATTGCTTAGTAGACAGAGAATTGGGTATGCTTCTCTTGGGGAACTGGCGAAGTGGGAGACAGTGAAATAGTAAGAATGTTTGGACAATGGAGTTTAGACTGAATAAGAAGGGAAGGGAGGCCCGGGACTGTGATGGATAATGAAAGAACAGTAGAGTCAATGGATGGTAGGAGTCTGTGAGAAATAGAATTGTTGGACTTGGAGTTATGGTAGTTGAGAAGGTAACAGATGATGGACAGGGAAGGATGCTGGCATATGACGTTTAAAGCGGGCATTTTTGCTGATGATTTCATGGTCAAGCAAATGCCTCTGTGTGGGGGTGACTAAAGTTGAGTGGATGAAGATATTATCCATGGTTAAAAAGCCAAGGGTCTTGACCTTGCCTTTGCTTCTATAGGCCATAAGTGTTAGAACGTAGTAATCTATATTTTATGGAAAAATATTTAGTAGTCCCTATCCAACTGATGTAAACCAACTCTATTTCTATAGATTAGACCCCTCCCTTTAATGGAAATATGACTTCCAACAGCAGCAAACTATACTCATTATAGCCTCAGGCACCCAGAAAAACAGGCCACTTTCCCAATTCTGTTTTTAAAAATCCGTGACAAGTCCATGAGTGGCCTAACCTTGTTCCTGGAGCTTAGGCAGGACCAGGCGCCCTTGGCTGGCAGAGTTCCCAGATGTAGAGGCAGGTTGTGGGGCACTTGATCCTGTAAATGCCTCCTGCAGATACCGGTTGGTTCTTATCATTCAGTGGGTGAGGAAGACGTGCTGGACACAGTTCATGGGCAACTCCCTGAGAAATGTGATGTAGCCCCTCAGTCACATTTCTGGCATCTTACATGAGTGGTCTGGACCTTGCTCTTTCTCTATTGTTGGCTGTGCTGGCTCTTGGTTTCATGCAGGTTCCTCTGGATGCGGTGCACAGGTTTACTTGTCCCGCAGCATGTGGGATCTTAATTCACTGCCCGGGGATGGAACCCACATCCCCTTCATTGGAAGGCAGATTCTGTACCACTAGACTACCAGAGAAGTCCCTGGACCTTGTTCTTAACTTACTTTTCCAGATTAGTTCAGGAGGAAATTTAGCAGGCTGTGATGACCTCTTTCTACTTCCAGGCCAAATAACTCTGTTGCCCAGATCCCTTGGTTTGTCTGTCATTTGTGTATAAAATTTCTTTATTGAAATATAGCTAACATACAATTAGAAAAGTGCACAGATCATTACATATACAGCTTCCTGGATTTTAGTGAGGTTAGTGCATGTGTATAACCTGAAAAAGGAGAAGAGGGCAGCAGAAGACATGATTAAATAGCATCACTGACTTAATGGACCAGAATTTGAGCAAACTCTGGGAAATAGTGGAGGACAGAGGACCCTGGCGTGCTTCAGCTCACGGGGTTGCAAAAAGTCAAATACAACTTAGCGACTGAACAACAAGAACAACGGCCTGAAAAAACAACAGGATGATCTGAGCACCTCACCCCAGGATCCCCCCATGACCTGTTCTGGTTACTGTTCCTTCCTTTCCCTAATGATACTCTTCTGACTTCTTACACTGTTTGTCTTTTAATGTCTTGCAGTTTTCACAGGAAAGGCTGATTCTGGTGAGCACATATACTGATAAAAATATTTAGATGACCCATAGGTCTGTACTTCCTCCCAAGGCCTGCAATTCTGCTCCCCCTCCCAAAACAAGGAGGAATGACCTTCTAGCATAATAAGCAACATCACCCCCAGAGGCTGCTGGTGATTACATAATGATATAAACTCATAGGACATAGGACTCCTTTTCTAGTATCCAGACTTTTTCTTTTAATTTGTTGTTGTTGTTGTTGTTGTTGTTCAAATATGAGCCTTGGGAACATTTTCTATGAGAGTCCTACAGGGAACAGCCTAGTTAGACCATGCTAATTGGACAAGGCAGTGTTTAATCTTTCATTTGTGTATCGGTAATGGAGACAGCTCTTCTGATAAAGGTAACAGAAGCTGCTTGAATGGCTCTTGTGTCCTTCTGCAACAGAGCAGGGCTGCGAGATGTCAGCCTCTGAGGCAGGGTTTTCCTGGGCTTATTTTTAATGGATGGGAGAGGCACTTGGTCCAGATAAGTGGGAGCATTCTACGAGAGTTTCTATGGAAACTAACAATGTCAGATGGGATCAATGGTGGTTGAATACCGTTTCCTCCAAAGGCAACTTAGCATATAGGATTTTGGCTAAAACTTGGCCTGGTAGAAGAGAAAGAGGAAGATGCTGTCTTTTATAGGAAAGGACAACAGCATACAGATTTCTCTTGTCACCTGTTGCCCCGTGTATGCTTCTATGTGACACTTTTTATTCTAGTACTATTTCCTCCACTATTTCCTGGAGATTGCTCAAATTCATGTCCTAAATAATTCCTTAGTGATGCATTTACTGTGTCACAAAAATACAGGTTGTGGAATAATGGGTTGCTCTCCCACATACTCTAAGAGAGTAAATAAAAAAGACAAAAATAAGAACTTAAAGCATGGTGTTTTCTGTATTATATTTTTTCTCACTTTTCTCTATTGTGTTTTATTTATTGGAGTATATTTTACATTTACTGGAAAATGCATAGATCACAGTTTAAGACCTTGTATTTTTATATGTAGGTATACTGATATAACTACTTCCCAGATCAATGTATATGTGTGTGCAGGCATTTGGGTATGAGTGTATGCTTAAGTGACCCATAATCTCTGCTTACACAAATGTGTCTTATCATAGCCATTATTAACTCTGTGTGGTTAAGGATCACTTCCTTATATTTCTAACTTGGGTTGCCACTTACCATTTCTCAGGTCCCGTGGTAAAGAATCTGCAAAACTCTTAGGGGCAGCCTCATTTCTAAGCCCACAGGGGTTTGCATACCCATCTTGCAATTTGGAGTTAATAAGGGCCTCCCCTAATTCAGATCAACAGCTGTTGCTAGCCAGGCATCATTTACTAATCAAATGCTGATTGAGCCCTTACTATTTATAAAGCATTCTCCCAGATTCTGTCCTCTCCAAACATAATTCAGATACAGAATATGCCTTGCTACAGTATGTAGGCTACAGAAGTTAAGCTATGCAGTTCTAAAGTGTGTAAAGAATAAAACAAGCCAGCCAAGCATCTCTTTGTTCCAGATCTTGAAGGTAGAAGGGCAGAGGGAGACGATGGTGGAGAATGCCTTCTGTGCATTCACGGTGGAGAAACCTCGCACTAGACCACAGCTCCTGGGACAGCAAACGAGTAATGTGGCCAAAGTGTGATCAACAAAAGAGAAATTCCAGATTGTGTTAATGTACATTTTGTGTAGAAGTGAAATGATGAATTAAACAAAGCCAGACACTTTTATACCATGGGATTCCCAGAGCCCAGAGCATTCTAACATAGATTGTGAATCTCCCTATGGGAATTGGAGTGTGCAGCATATTCCAGATTGTCTTTCCATGGAATCCATTCTTTACTTTTCTTTCCTTAGTATTTTTATAAAAACTAGTGGAGGCATTAGTATTGCTTGGAACACTCTTGGGGGTCATGCTGCAGTGGGCAGTGATGAGCTAAGGGAAGCTTTTCCTCAGGAAAGGAAGGGAATAGCATTAAAGGGAGCAGTGCTCTGTAAATAATCACGTAGAAGCTGGCAGACTGAGATGACTGGGTTGGTTGGGGGCTGGAAAAAGAAGCTAGGGATTGGAGCAGAAGGGAATGATGAGTTTGTGGAGCAATAAGGCTAGTCCAGGTGAGGGCCTAAGAACAGACAGATTAAAATGGTGATGCTCAGTGGTGCAGGGATGCGGGTACTGTAGGAAGGACTTGGGGTCTGTGGACATACCACTAGCGTATTACCATTTTAACAGTCAACAAGGAAGACATTCTGCGGTCAGTTCACTACAAGCAATACATGTGACACATGTCATGGTTCACAAGGACGGTTTCTAAAAGCAGAGTGGGCCTGTGCTAAGACCCTAAGGGGCTGCTGGGTTGATGGCTGTGGGCTGCCACATATTGCTGCGGAGGAGGTGAGCTTGATGCTTCAGAGGATGTAAGCAGAGCTGTCTTCCAGCACAGAGTAGGAGAGCTAGGAAACAACCTTTGCCTTCCCAGGTTGGTCTTACCATTCGAGTTCTTTCTACACATGACACTGTCTCCAGGCAACACCACATTTCTGGGCAGCTGCTCCCTTCACAGATTTTCACATAGCAGTACCTCTCCCTATGATTTTTCAGGGCTTAAAAGGAAAGTGGAAATCATCAACAGTTCCTCATTACTGAGGTTCTTAGTGCAGTTTTCCATGCTATAAATGTGCTCAAAGACAGTCGGAAAGGAAATCAGTCCTGAATATTCACTAGAGGACTGATGCTGAAGCTGAAACTCCAATACTTTGGAGACGGGGACGACAGAGGGTGAGATGGTTGGATGGCTTCATGGACTCAATGGACATGAGTTTGAGCAAGCTCCGGGAGTTGGTGGTAGACAGGGACGCCTGGTGTGCTGCGGTCTATGGGGTCACAAAGAGTTGGACAGGACTGAGTGAACTGAAAGAAAATCAGGTTGTGTTTGAGGGACTTTCTGACTTATCTCACAGAATACCCTCTGCTTCTCTTGGTTGCCAGCTGGGTCATCTGTACTGAACAGTTATTCAGTAGGGTAAGTATAACATTTGAATTGTGTTTTTAATTAGAGTAATGTATGTGAGTGTGTGTATATATATATATATTTTTTAAAAAATGAAGAAAGACAATCTGAAATGGACAATTCCTGCACACTCTCCCCAAGTTCTTTGGAGGCAATCATTATAACCATTTCTGTTTTTAAATTGTAATTATGGCTATTGTAATTATGTTATGGTTATTGCCATAACCTAAAGTATATCCTTGTCCTCTAGGACTCAATTGATCAGTTTTGGATGTTCTTTATTAACATTTAATGGATACAGATTTAACCCACATCAGTGACAATCTTCAATGTTTTGAATAATTACATATCTATATAGTTCTTCTGTCCATGGCCTATGTTAGGTTATGTAGCATTCTTGAGCCTGTTTTTTATTCCTTCAACATTTGAAAGCCTCTCTTACCTTCCCCCACCATGTAGAGTGATGATATTTGCTCCACTGTCCTTCCCTGGAATTTACTTCTTTGCGCTGCCACTTCTTTAAGCCATTCTCTCACTGTCGCATTGTCAGATATTAGTACATTTCCTATCACCATGGTTTCCCCAAGTTGTTATAGATTCATTACAAGCTGGGTTTTGATGGATGTGTAGCATTGAGTGTTGTGTCCCATAATTTCCTTAACTAAACTATTTCCCTCTTCCCCTGCAGCTCAGTTTTCCATTCTTTTGTTGCTGTTCACTATAAATAATTATATCTTCAGCCTTTTTGATGAGCTGATTAACCACTTTTATTTTTTAATTTTTAAATAATATATTTTATTGGAATACAATTGATTTACAGTGTTAATTTTTGCTGTACAGCAAAGTGATTCAGCTATACATACATACATATGTATATATATTCTTTTCCACTGTGGATTATCACAGGATGTTGAATATAATTCCCTCTGCCATACAGTAAGGCCTTGTTGTTTATCTGTTCTGTATATAATAGTTTGCATCTGCTGATCCCAAACTTCTAATCCACCCCCCACCCACTCCCTCTTGGCAACCACAGGTCTGTTCTCTGTGACTCTATTTCTGTTTTGTAAATAAGTTCATTTCTGTCATATTTTAGATTTTACACACAAATGATATAATACGGTATTTGTCTTTCTATTTCTGACAATTAGTATGATCATCTTCAGATCCATCCATGTTGCTGCAAATGGCATGATTCTTTTTAATGACTAATATTCCATTGTGTATATGTACCACAACTTCTTTGTCCATTCATCTGTTCAATGGATATTTAGGTTGTTTCCATGTCGTGGCTATTGTGAATAATGCTACTGTGAACATAGGTGTGCATGTGTCCTTCAAATTACTTGTAAGTCATCATTTATGCTGTGTCTAAGCTTGATTCTTCCTTCTGTCCTGCAGCAGCTCCAATCCACACCCACTGCAACCCTGTCCTGCCGTACTTTGGACTGTAGCTTTCCCTGCTGAGATCTCATGTTATACATTTATGCCTGCTTGTTAAATGCCTCTCTAACTTCTGCTCTTGTTTGCTCTTAATGCTTTCTCTTCTCTTCAGGTGTCAGTCAATTCTCCTTATTCCTTAAATTTCATTTCGCTGTGGGACTCAGAGGTGTCTGTGGGGGAAAGCAGAGAAGGGAAAGGGTGATGAGCACTCAGGTTCAGTCTGACCACCCCCTCTGCTTAGATTTTGTTCTGTTGCCTACCCTGATGACCTGTGGGGTCAAAACTGTTACTGCATTTCCCTGTGGTGGCAGAGACTTGTTTTGAATCACAAAAATCTCATGCAGCTCATCGAATCACTGACATACCTTCTTCCTCTTCCCTTCTTATCTTAATGTTGTGGAATGGAAAATAGTATCTATGCAAGAAGTATTTAGGGCTAGTTTTCTTTGAAATAAAAGCAACATAGGAAATAAATGGAAGGTAAGTCAAAAGAGTTTCCAGTAGGATTAGTTTTAACTACAAAAGAATATCTCACCCGATTGGGGAGGGCTTCTCTGATTTTCTGTGCCAGTAATGATTTTATGGTTGGGGTAAATATTGTTGCCTCTCTCTTCTCATCCCTATTTATTTTACTCATTCACACACCTCCTTTTCATCTCTTCTTAGAGAAGTAGAGATCAGTGAATCAGTCTCAGTCATTCTTTTATTCATCTCGTGGCAAGACAGTGACAGCATGCACATGTACACAACAAAAGCTCTGAGAGAGAAACCTGTGAGCAAAAAGCAAGGTGGGAAACATTGGCCAGGCATAAAAGAAAAGGCAATGAGAAAACTTTGCATAGTGTTGACCAACACTGAATATGATTGTCCAACTCAGAATGACTGTGCAGTGAATCGGCAGCTTCACTCAAGGGCTGTACTCAGAGCACCCAGGGCAGCGGGAGGCTTTCCGTCCGGGCGTAACCTGGAGACACCGAAATGCAGATAGCGCCTTCCCCAGGGAGTCTCAACAAGTCACTGGACTCAGGGTTGAGCTAAGCATGACCAGGATGGCAGATGCTTCATCAGTTATCTGTGGCCAAAGTAATGCTGAGCAGTTATCACCCCAGAACCTCAATTTGTAGCAATAAACATTCATTTTTGGTCACAGACTCACGGCACAGCTGGGCATTTTTGCTGCTTTGGGCTCGGCTCCTCTGGGATTACGCATGCATCCGTGGTCAGCTGGTGGGTCAGCTGGGGACTGGCTAGTCACGGATGACCTCAGCTGGACTGACTCAGCTCCGTTCCGCCTGGTCTCTCATGCCCTGTTGGCTTAGCCTGGCCTTGCTTGTGGTGACGAGCAAGGTCCCAAGAGGAGGAGCCCAAGCTTGCAAGACCTCTTGAAGTCTTGATTTAGAACTGGCACATAGTACTTCTGCTTCTTTCTATTGGCCAAAACAGGGTTCAAGGCCAACTCCAGAGTCAGAATGGAAAGAGTCTTCAAAGTTAGCAGACAAAGGAAAAGGATACATAGAAGCTGTTAACTGGAGACATCAAGGAATCTGCCTCATTCCACAGCCTCCTGTACTAAACATTAGACCTGAGGGAGGTTTTGTGTGTGTGTGTGTGTGTGTGTGTGTGTGTATGTATGTGTGCACACTCAGTCATGTCTGACTCCTTGTGACCCCTTTGGACTGTAGCTCAAGAGGCTTCTCTCTCCATGGAATTTTCCAGGTAAGAATACTGGAGTGGGTTGCCATTTCTTTCTCCAGGGGATCTTCCTGACCCAGGGATAAAACCTGCATCTCTGGTATCTCCTGCATTGGAAGGCAGATTATTTACCAACTGTCCCACCTAGGAGGCTGGCCTTACCAGGGCACAAAGGTCAGAAAGTAAAACAGGAACAGTCATTATGAGAAGATCCACTTTTAAGAAGAGGGACTGGGATGGAGCCACCTACTGGTTCCTCCTTTGGGACAAGGAGCAAATTCTCTGAGGGGCAAATGAAAGGGGTGACTCATGGGTCCCTTGAAAAACTTGCCTCAGGAGCAGTTATATGAGCAGTAGCAGCAGTTATATGAGCAGTAAAGAGGTCCTTTTATTATTGAAGAATTTAATCCAATATGAATGAGCAGAGGCTGGACATTCTTAATTTGAAGCACTATCTGATTTCCTGGCTTCCCAGGTGGCTCTCATGGTAAAGAACCTGCCTGCCAGTGCAGGAGAATAAGAGATGTGGTTCAATCCCTGGGTCAGGAAGATTCCCTGCAGAAGGAAATGGCAATCCACTCCAATATTCTTGCCTGGAGAATCCCATGGACAGAGGAGCCTGGAGGGCTGAAGTCCATAGCGTTGCCAAGAGTTGGACACAACTGAAGTGACTGCACACACACACACTGATTTCCTACCAGTGTTGGGGAAGGAGACTTGGAGAGTGCACACTGTTCTGGGCTTGTGCAGTCTGGCTGGAGCTTTTAGAGACCCTGACATGCTCCTTCACCACACTGCACTTTCTTCATGGAATTCGAGTACAGTTCAGGGAACTCAAGCACTAGTTTTCAAAAAGTATGGTCCTCAGACCAGCGTCAGCATCACTTGGCAACCTGGTAGAAATGCAGATTCCTAACTGCAAGAGATTTCTGAATCAGAAACTGGGGGTGAGACTTAGGAATCTATGTGGTAACAGCTCTCCAGGTGATTCTAATGCTTGCTCAAGTTTGAGACTACTGAGTTAGATGATTGTATGTGGCTTTGACAGGTTTAAAAGAAAATAGCTAGATATAGCAAATATCAATTCATGATCTCCACTCATATTTGAAACTCAGATCATTAATAAGTCATATTTTAATGTAGGTGTGTCCTGTGTAATATTTGGGACATTTATTCATTGGACATGCTTATAGTAAAATATTACTTATTGTTGATCTGAAATCAAATTTATTTTATCTGGTAACCCTAAAAAGAGTATAGAAAACTGTCACAGGGTTCAAAGAACAATCAAGATCATTATAATAGAGGTTCTAGAGAAAAGGCTAAAGAAATTGACGTGGTGAACACAAGAGAGGGGGACATTGGTGGAAGGTTTTATTTAAAGGGGATGCTGCTGAGCAGAAGAAATTTCTCTTAGCACAACTTCCTGTCAATAAATGACTTCAGTGGGGGTTCTGAGTGATTTTGTGATTCTCAGTGGTAGTCAGATGGATTTGGAGATTTTATGCAACTGTGATGCAGCCAGTCCTCCAGGCCCTGTTTGTGAAGGAGCAACTTAGGCGTTTGCCAACAAGGGGCTGGAGCAGTTGATTTCTCAAGGTCTTTTATGACTTCTCTTGAGACTGTTTGCAGAAACTAACACAACATTGTAAAGCAACTATATTCCAATAAATTTTTTTAAAAGACTGAATTTACAGTTTTTGCTTCTTATTTTTTGAAAAGTTCATAGTCTTTTCATTGATTTGTAACTGTGAGCTTATCTGGACGGTTGGCTTTTCAGAACATGGATATGAAGGCGAGGCAGTAAAGCAGAGTTGTTAAGAAGATGCTTTTGAAGCCATATGCACAAGCCAGCAAAGCTCTATGCCCTGGATCACCATTCACCTTCGCGCTTGGCACTTGACTCCTTCAGGCCTGTGGTATCTTTTGTTGCAGTTACCAAAGTTATCTTGATGACCTTAACCTCCCTCTGGCCCAGTTTACTGCTCAACCAGATTAGTGTTCCGAAGAAAAATCTCAGTTCAAGTCACCTCTGGCTAAACGCTAAAAGCGTTAAGTTGCAAATGTTAGTTCTTTAACTCAACACTTACTCCCTTGGAGTCAAGTTGTGCACAGTTATCTGTATTGTCCTGTTTTTCTGTGAGCCTTTGGGCTTCTTAAGAACAGTATTGCCTTCTCTATATCCCATATCACCTGCCATGGTACTTTAAAGCTATGGTTTATTCTAGTATCTGCTGCATGAGTAAATAAATGAATTCAAAGGGGAAATACTTCTAATTGCCTCATCTTTCATATATGATCCCAGAATTCAGTATGACCGGGTTTGAAATCGATTGGGTGAATTGACTAGCCTTGTGGAACTAAAATTATTGTTCTTGCTTGGGGAGAGGTCTTCATATTTTTGTTTCATGGACCCATTTGGCATCTGGGAAGCATATGGGTTTTTCTGCAGAATAAAGGTTGTTAATGCATCAAGTAAAATACATAGGATTATCAAGAATTAGTTATATTGCATTAGAGCTATCGAAGTATTATGAATTGTGCTATAATAATGTATTCATCTTTAACACATAAACTAATACTGGTAGTAGGCCTATTAGCTACTATACTTTCTAAGTGGTGATGAGAATACACAGCATTTCAAGATACTATGGCAACTGTAGTGTGATATTAAAATATCTGTGGTTTCTGTTGATGACAGAATCACAGATCATCCTATTATTGAAGAAGAACCTAGATTTTAATGAGAAGTTAGTGTCAATAAAGATGTAACTTCATTCCAATCTTAGTTCATAGAACCCCCTCCATCTGGCCCTGAATTCTCTAGACTCCTGAGAGGATGGTAAGATTGTTTTAGAAGGGCCTGTAAGACAAGTCTGTGTTGCTGCGTTGTGGTCAAGTGAGAGAGTCTGCATTGAGCTTGGAAGAGTCATTTGTGTGAGTAGTTTTATACAGTTTAAAGTGCTTAGGCAAGAGCTTTGAGAACATATGCATGTCTACCATAGCACCTAAGATCTTGGAGACACTGAATAAACCCTTTCTGTGTAACAACACAACCTTCCTGTGTAGATGGCAAGTAAAACTCTCCCCATCCCCTCTCCCCTACTGTGGGAACAGGAGTATCCTTCAGCTTTAAAACTGCCGTAATCTTGCAGCCCAGGCCCCACACATGCAGATGTGTTTCTCTTTCTAAACCTCATGGGAAGTTGTTTAGTTGAACTGAGTTGTTCAGTCGAATGTCTCCCTAATGATGGTGGATTGATAGGTTTGTACGTTCACATTTACCTGTTGAACTTGCTCCCCCATCTACTTCTAAAGGGACTTGCGGGTGGCATGTGACCTGCAGCAAACTGCAGAACAGAGTGATTATGAGCTGCACTCCCCAGGGCCTCCTGGAGGGACAACGTGACCGGTGCTCAGGCGCTAGGTGATCAGGTTTCCAGGCCTGACCCCTGCACTGTGGTTTGAGAGAAACTGGGAAGCATGTTTTAAGGTGGCTTCTATTTTCTCTCAACGTAAATTATATAAACATATTTCTGTTCATTCCTTAAAAAGTATTAAAGCCACCTATAATATAATCCTTCATTCTACAAGGCATTGACTTACAGCAGCATGGTATTTGTCTCTGCAGTTAAGTAGAATCAGGATGGGGGTTCTTATAACACTGAAAACTGCAGGATCGTGGACCATGTTTCTAATTGTGTCAGTGGCTTGTCAGTGCTATTAATTATGAAAATAAGATGACTGTCTTTATTAACATGTATATATTACATACCTCTCTTCATGTCTGTATCTGTATGTATGTATGCATATACATACACAAAACATATGTGTGTTTTAAATATATATATGTGTGTGTGCTACTGTATTAATCATGGTATAAATATATATATATAATTTATATTTATATATAAATATTATATATAATATATATAAATAACATATATAATAAATATTTTATTTATATAATATATATATATAACTTTTGGCTATATAAACATTTATTTATATATATAAATATATATATTTATTCTGTGATTAAAGCTCATGTAGAATTATGTTTACTTGAACCCTGGCAATCTTTATATGATTGGCATTTGCATTTTTCTGTCTTCTAAGTCATCTAAATCCTCTTGACTTGAGACTCTCTGATTTGGTTGGAACTAATACCAAGTTTGGAAATCTTTTAATATACCATGTTAACTTGAATAGTTTCTTTATACACGAGAGATAAGGGAGTGGTTTGTAACATTAGGAATAAAGTGTGGTAATTGAAGTTTTCACAGTACATACTTTAATGATGACTAATTTTGGCATCTCTTGTGCATGTAATTAAATATAGAAGGGCTGTCTTTTTTTTGTTAGATGAATTTAGTAAAAATTGTGTATAGAGTTCATGTTATTTATTTTTGTTTTTTGTATTATTGGGTGAAAAGTTGAAATCTGACCCAGTGAATCCTTTTAACTCTTTGAGAACTATGTATTTAAGTTATTGAGAATGACAACTGTGTCCTCAAATTCCTTATGACCTAACAGGCTAGTTCCTTTGTGAAGTTTTCTCTGATCCCATGTTATTTTTTTTATTGCCGCTGTAGAAAATTAGCATGCAGTTAGTCACTTACAACAATACAGATTTGGACTTCCCTGGTAATCCAGTGGTTAAGAATCCACCTCCCAGTGCAGGGGACGTGGACTCGAGCCCTAGTCTGGGAGTATCCCACATGCCACAGAGCAACTAAGTTCATGCACCACAACCAGTGAGCCCATGTGCGACGACTACCGAAGCTCATGCACCCTAGAGCCATGCTGCACAGAAAGGGAAGGCACCGCAATGAGCAGCCCGAGCCCCACAACTCATGAGGAGCCCCAGCGCCGCAGCTAGAGACAGCACGTGTGCAGCAACGAAGACCCAGCAGAAATAAAGAGCCAGAAATAAGCAATAAGCAAACAAATGACAAGTTTAAAAAAATGCATTGAGATTCCATTTCAAAATATAGCACAGATCTTTTATTATCTTCCAGTTTTGGAGATCAGAAGTCCAAAATGGCTCCGATTGCGCTAAAATCAAGATGTTGGCTGGGCTGTTCTTCTGAAGGCTCTGGGGGATCTGTTTCCTTGCCTTTCCAGCTTCTAGACGTTGGCTGCATTCCTTGGCTTGTGCCCCCTTCTTTCTTCAAAACCGTCAATGGCCTGCGAAGTCTTTCTCACAGTATGATCTATTTCTTGCTCTTCTGTTTCCTTCTTCCCCACTGAAGGACCTTGGTGATTATATTGGGTCCACCTGGATAATCCAGGATAAATCTTTTTATGTTATAATCATCTGATTAGTAATTTTAATGCCGCCTGCAACTTTTGCCTATGATTCTCCTTTGCCTAGCACATAGCATATTCACAGATTCTGAACAGGAGGAAGCTACCATCTTGCCTATCACATTCCTTAAATCAGGGATGACCCATGGGCTTCTTGTAAGGTTTTAGTGACACTCTCTCACCTTGCTATTTTTCATGTACATTCTTTCTCTTTCATCTTTTAACCTCTGGGCAGCACAGGATCATGTCTACATCATATTTGTATTCTCACTTTACAGCAACATTGAAACAGGCAAATATTCTTTGAGAAAATGGATGATTCTGTGTAAAGCTTTATCCAAAAATGGTTAAGATGAGAGGAGTCAAATATAGAAGTATAAAAAGTGGAAACAGATAAAAATGGACAGATTATCATCAGTACTGCCTGTAAGAGAATAGTTTCTTCAAGTGCATCCCTGTCTCTCAGCATTGAATAATATCACTGGTCAAAGAATATGGTGCACATAAAAGTTACTACTGTTTTTCTCACTCTAATATTTTGGCATTAAAAAATCCTTTAATGTCTTGGCTTTTTAAGCAGAATTGTCTCTTTGAGACCTTATGAACTCTGGGCATCCTAAACTCTCATATCTGAACCTACAAATTCTGGAAAGTTGTGGCCAAACTGTGGGATGAATGCCCTCATGAATGTGGGACTCCTGCTGGATAGCTAGCCTGCTCTGGCCAAGTGTACTCAACATCTCCAAGACTCTAAGAGCTTTGACTTTAAAGCACTTCCAAACATGTACAGCTTTTCTATGAGGTACACTGAAGAGCCGAGGAAAGTGAATGATATCCCCAAGATGTCCAAGATGCCAAGATTTTCTCCCATGTATCTTTAGACTGCATGTGAGTTATATATTCTACTTCATGATGTATTTGTGTACTTCTAAATGTATACATTATACACACACACACACACACACACATATATATATATACACATACACATATGTATTTATAATGCTGTTGTTCAGTTGCTCAGTCACGTCCGACTCTTCGCGACCCCACGGACCACAGCAGGCCAGGCTTCCCTGTCTATCACCATTTCCCAGAGCTTGCTCAAACTCATGTCCATTGAGTCAGTGATGCCATCAACCTATCTTGTCCTCTGTTCTCCCCTTCTCCTCCTGCCTTCAGTCTTTCCCAGCATCAGGGTCTTTTCTAATGAGTCAGCTCTTCTCATAAGGTGGCCAAAGTTTTGGAGCTTCAGCTTCAACATCAGTCTTTCCAGTGAATGTTAAGGATTGATTTCCTTTAGGATTGACTGGTTTGATTTCCTTGCAGTCCAAGGGAATCTCAAGAGTCTTTCCCAACACTATAGTTCAAATGCATCAGTTCTTTGGTGCTCAGACTTCTTTATGGTCCAGCTCTTACATTCATACATGACTACTGGAAAAACCATAGCTTTGACTACACAGACCTTTGTTGGCTAAGTAATGTCTCTGCTTTTTAATATACTGTCTATGTTGGTCATAGCTTTTCCTCCAAGGAGCAAGCATCTTTTAATTTCATGGCTTCAATCACCATCTGCAGTGATTTTGGAGCCCAAGAAAATAAAGTCTGTCAGTGTTTCCATTGTTTCTACATCTTATTGCCATGAAGTGATGGGACCGGATGCCATGATCTTAGTTTTTTGAATGTTGAGTTTTAAGCCAGCTTTTTCACTTTCTCTGTGTATAACCTATGTATATAGTTTATATAAAGTTTCAACTCTCCCTGCATCCAGAAAGTGTCATTTTGAACAGTGTGAGTACATGCTATTCTTAACATGTTCTATGATGTAGGCAGGCATCTTCTCCTGTCTCATGGGTGAAGAACTCTGGCCACAGGGTATACCACACTTGTCCACCATCACACAGCTGACTTGTGATGTGTATGATACAGTGACTTGAATCTAGATGAGTTCAGTCCAAATTCCATGCTTCTTATACATCTAGTACCACACAAACTACATTTTCTCAGGAATCAAGGCTTGTAGTTCTTGATGTTTCTTTTAATTCATGATCTGAATAATGCAGCAGTCCACAAATTTCCATGGTATGTAACTCTAATGGTATTCTCTGTGGAAAGAAAAATATTTTGTAATCAAGTATAATTAACAATACATTCAAAATTAAAGCATGTACCTCCATGGCAGTGACTATGCATGCAAAGCTCAATAGTAGAGAAATGTGTCTTAATTTCTTTTACCCCAGAATTTTCCAAACTCATTTGACCACAGAACTCTTGCTTTCTGCCCTCATTCTCCCATAATAGTTATTGTCTTTTGGGAAAGCTACAAATTCCTAAATCTTGGGTCTCCAGTTAGTCTGACATGATTATGTAGCCCGCCAGTGTGTAAATGGAGCTGTTGTTAATGGGCAAAAATTGGCTTTGCCTCCTGTGTCCATTAGGAATGCTTTCAGCAGCAAGTAGCAGAGTGTTTAAATATTTTCAGTTTGAGCTCTTGCTAATCATAGTATGATCCTTGTATCAGCTATATAGATGTCACTATGGAGCCTGTTGGAAATTTGAAATTTCGAGTCTCACCCTAGATTTGCTGAAAGGGAATCTATATTTTAATAAGATCCTCAGGTAATTGATGATCTAAGAAATGCAAAGGTGGAGCATCTTATTTTGACTCGCAACTCAAAGGGGTATTCAGGACTCGGTCGTAATGCTTCAAGATGGTGAAGTGGCTGCTAAAGCTCTGTGCATTTTACCCTCTCTTTGCTACATTTAAATTCAGCTAGAAGGAGATGGGCAAGGCACGGTAGCATGGAATGAGGCAGAGATAAGGACATTTTTCTTATGTGCCCTTTTAAAAAAATTTGGCCAGCTCTACGTGGCTTGCCGGATCTTAGTTCCCTAACCAGAGATGGAACCTGGGCTACAGCAGTGAAAGCACCGAATTCTAATCACTAGTCCGCCAGGGAACTCCAGGGCTTTCTTTTTTATTAATAAATAACTTCTTTATCAACAGGCCTGTTATAAATTCCCCTTGGTTCTGATTAGCTAGACCTAGGTCATGTACTCACCCATTAGGTCAGTTTCTAACAGCATGTAACAGGATGCCTTTGGTTTTACCAGTGCTGTCCAAAAAATATAAAGCTAGCCATATATGTAATACAAGATTTTCTAGTAGACACATTAAAAAAAAGAAAAAAAAAACAGATAAAATTAATAGTAAATTTTATTTAACCCAATAAATCTAGACCATTATAATTTCAACATACAAGCAATATCCAAAAATTGCCAATGACATTTTATTTTCTTTATTTCATGCTAAATTTTTGAAATCAAGTCCATATTTTATACCTATATCACATTTCAATTCAGTTGCCGAATTTTCATTAGAGATATTTAATCTGAGATCAGACATGAGATCAATACATGAGATGTATTTAGATCTCATCAAAGACACAATTGAAAAAAATATCAGATTGCTCCATGCATAATTAAATATTTTCCTATAATCAAATCATGTTTCAAATTTTAAATTTAATTTAATTTAAATTAAATTAAAAATTTGATTCTCAGTCACACCAGTCACGTTTCAAGTGACTGGTAGCTATCATGTTGGACAGTGCAGTACTAGAGCCTTGCTCCTTAAAACATCCAGGGACCAGCACAGACAACCTTATCTGAGAGCCGGTTAGAACTGCTTAATCTTGGGTCCCACCCTAGATCTGTTCAGTCAAAATCTGTAATTTAAGGCATATTAAAGCTGTTCTCAACTTTTACTAGGGTTTAGAATGACTGTGGGAACTTTCGAAACTGCTGATGCTTATACCCTATCTGAGAACCTTGGAATCAGACTTTCTTTGGGGTCCGGACGTCAATTTTTTATTGAAGCTTTCCAGGTTATTCCTCTGTGCAGCCACATTTGAGAACTGCTGGCCTAGACCAATCCTAATTTGTCCCCTCAAATCAGACACATTGTAATCCTAGCACTGTGTAGTAGAGGCTGAAATAAGTAACCACACTGATTTCCATAGTGGCTTCCCTCTGCTTTGCGGATATTTTCTGAAGGGATTGGAGTCCGGCTGGAATCTGCTGTACTAGCCGGGTCACACTCTCTTGGTCTCTTTTCTCTGTTGAGTCTGGCTCACTCTTTCCTCTGCTTCCCATGGGGTCAACCGTTTCAGCAGTGTTCACCTTCCTTGTTCTCCCAGGCGGCCGGCTGGTTAGGCTGTGCTGATATGCACTCAAACCCTATCTGGAAGGGCATCAAGGGTGGCCAGTTTCCTCCAGCTCCTTACCTCTGCTCCAGCCTAGATATTTCCAGAATTAACTTCTTCTAGGTGCTCACAATTCTGCTTTTGTTTCTCTGATTGTGTTTTGGCTCCTCTTTGATGATGAGCTCAAATGAGGTGGGCATATGTATGAGCTGTGAGATGTGCTTTTTATGATCATCTTTGGGTACCTTATAAGCTGCTTGTGTACCCTCCTCTGGGTTCCTGAAGCGTCAAAACGTGCACAGACCTCGAAACACAGGCTTACCTATTTACGTGCCCCTGTTGCAAACTGGGCCACCTGAACGTGTATTCTGAGAAGGGAACGTCGCAGCATGGACTTGGGGGTGGGGTGGGGGACAGGTGCTTCTCCACTGGGAACCTTCACCCAAGTGGCTCTCATTAGTACAGACAAAGCCACTTTAAAACAAAAGTGTATTCACTTTGCTCAGCTCTAAGAGATGCTGTTCTTGCCCGTGTGAACTCAAGCACAAAGGGGCTGATTGACAGCCTTTTGAAATCTAACATGTTTCTTGGTAGAGGAGCTTTTTGTACAGGATACATTTCCATGATGAGTAATGCTATCAAATCTAATAAAAGGATTTCTGCAAAATTTAGGCCATGCAACATTTAGTCTAGGTAATAAAACAACTACATATTAGTTGGTATTTATTCTTTTAACTATTAAGAGAATTCTGTTAGCTTCTGGAAATCATTATTAAAGTATAAATGGTTTTATTCTAGATTGTATGAACAAATATGTAAAGACTGAACACCTGGATAAATATGAGCTAAACAAAAACAGCAATTCTTACTCTTTTGTTTGAAAGTAAAACTGCAGATGCTATGATTTAAAAATTCTTAGTTTAGAAAAATCTGGTTTTGAAATTTAAAATTGTAAATAGGATCAAAGAGGTTATTAAAGATCATTTAAAATTGTATCACATTTACACAATTTTTCTAATATTTATATTACAGTAGAAAAATGAATATGGTAAAATTTTTGTGAAATTTTTGTATATTTATTAAACGTGGACTTTTCAAAGAAATTCTCTGAAAAGTATGGTCCATATGATTCAAATTATGTATAGAACAACATAACATTAAAAGTATAATGCCAACATCCGTATTAGAATGAAGAAATATTATGAAGAACTCCTGACATTTTGAAGGGCTGGGAAAACTTTGACTCTTCTACATTTAAACACTCTATTCAGCATAACAGGAAAAGCTAATAATTAAATACCTATTATATCTAGTAAAATACACATTTATGCCTGCATATTCAATGAAGTGGGCTTCCCAGGTGGCTCAGTGGGTAAAGAATGTGCCTGCAGTGCAGGAGACACTGGACATATGGGTCCGATTCCTGGGTCAGGAAGATCCCCTGGAGGAGGGCACAGCAACCCATTCCGGTGTTCTTGCTTGGAGATTCCCATGGGCAGAGGAGCCTGGCAGGCTACAGTCCATAGGTCGCAGGGTCGGACATGACTGAAGGAAGTGAACACTGCACAGCACATCCAGTGAAACATATCTAATTTACCCAATAATGTATATAACAGTCGATTGTGTTGTGTCTTGCCATATTCATAGCACTTAGACAAATAATCTTACCATCCTCTGTGGCCCTGGGCCAAGTCAGTAGTATTTTGGTCCCTTCCCACAGATTTGACAATGGGGACTCAGAGAAGAACAGTATATACCCCAAATCCTCAGAATGTAAGATAAGAAATCAACTTTCTCATCAGCTGGTGTTCTTTTCACTGCAGGGTGCTGCCTCTTTATTTCTTAGGGTCCTCAAACAATAGGACTTGTTAAGTCTTCTGGACTATCAGACATAAAGGACTGGGAAGTGAGCTGAATGATCCATGGTGGATTACATCAGCCTGACAGATTACTCCTGTCTCCTGACAGATCCTCAGTTTCTTTTTCTATAATTCTGAAATCGATAAAGCTTTGAAACTTAGATTTCCCATAAGTTTGGCATAAATTTAGTGGCAAATTTATGCCTGAACCAACAGAAGGTTATATACAGTCTTTATCCCACTTTGGGTAAATAGCCTTAGGTTTCACTGCATAAATACTGGTGCATTTGCTAGAGATCCATACACTTTTTCTCTAAAGATTCAGACAGTAAATATTTTCGGCTTTGTGGACCATACTGTTTCTTTGGCAGCTACACACTTTTCCATTGTGACTAGCAGGAAAACAGCCAGAGGCAATATGTGAATAAGACGTGACTGTGTTCCAATAAAACTTTATTTACAAAACTCGGTGGTAGACTGGACATGGACCTCTGGCCATAGTCTGTCAACCCCTGGACTTGAGAATGATGCCTAGCCTAGATCTGATGGGACATTGCATAATGTATTATATACACACACAATATTATCTTTCTGAATTTGAAACATACCAGACCCTCAAAGGTTTCTGGTAAGTGATCATGGGCTATATCTAAGATTTAAAGGAAATACTATGGAATAGAAAGTCATCTCCGTTTTGGTCAAGCACTAAAGTCTTCGTATACACATATTGGGGGGGCAACTAAAGTTCAGGTATTGGAAGTGCATCAAGCAGGAATGAGCTCCGTGTGTCATAAAATATTTAAATACATAGGTTCATATTTGTCCCATGTAACAGGAAGTTTGGTAATAGATAGTGTAGGGCTGCTTCAAGAGCTAAGTGGTTCCCTCAGGAATCCAGTCTGTCTCCATATTCCTTCTCCACCACCCTTAGTTGATAAGCTTCATCCTGATTACCATTGTCTCATGGTTGCAAAATGGGTGCTCCACCTCCCGGTGTTACATACATACTCCCAGCAGATAGCAAAAACAAAAAGAGCGTGCAATATTGCATCTGTTTAAGAAAAGAAGACATTTTACTCCCCAAATCTCAACATTTAGTCTCTCATTGGACTAGACAAGGTGACAAAGCTACCACTACTTGTAAGGAAGCCTCAGGAAGCCAATATTTTTAGTTGGGTTCAAGTTCATTACCTACCGAATTCAGGAAAAAGATGTTGGTTGGACAAGTTGCACCATCTGCTGAGGCATCTGGACTTGTTTTGGTAGCTATTACATTTCATTACAGATGTTTAATATTTTATAGTCTTCTTTCCTGGGCAGCATATCTTTCTAAGTATCACCAGTGTTATCAATGTTTTCCATCTGAGTTGAAGAATTAAATAACTTGATTCATATTTTTAAATGTAATTGTTCTGTAATATGCATGTATAATCACTTGAGAATGTAATTCTTCAGAAATAAACTGTTCTGAGGATTTTAGTGGTGGATTTTGTTTAGATGGGACCCTTAGTATATGAATTTGCAAAGTGTGAGGAAAACTGAGATTGAAATCAGTAGAAGGCAATTTACACTTTAAGAGAGTACGGTCACTCAGTAACTTTCTTAACTATGGCTCTGCTACAGTTTTTGAGAGAAAAGCAATTAGATAGGGACACGTGGACCATTTTAATTTTGACTTATATGTCTCAGGATCTTTACCCTCCCCTCTGAGGTGATATTTATTGTCTTTCTGGACACAGAGCTCTTGTTCTTTTGGATGGGGGGCGGGGGGCATTAAGCTATTGTAATAAGAAAAGATAAGAGATACCCATACAATTTTAAATTTTGCCTTAGTGAGCTATCCTAAAATGGTGCAAGTAAGAAAAGTATGAAAATGAATAGATTCATTTATTGATTTGTTTAAATCTTACATATAAGTGAAATTACTTTTTCTTCTTCTAAGTTCTGTAACACTGAATTAATTCTAGAATCTGTTTCAATGTAGCCATTATAACTAAGTTATAACTGTGAACTTTGGTCTGTCATATAAAGCCTGACCCCAAATTAATGCCCATCGGACCCTTATCTGCTATACCTTTGAAAACTGCAGCAAGAAAACTCAGTTTTTAACCCAGATGGTTTATGGCTCTTAGGGAATACACAACTAAGACACCACCAAAAACTATGTAAGGAGTGATCAGAAATGGAATGGTCTGCATTTTGATGAGGAGAAATGAAGAAGCCATGTAGCTAACTGTTTGAATCTGGATTCCTGTTTAGCATCCAGATCATTCATTAACAAACTGGAATCAACAGATAGGGAAGAAAAGCAAAAACCTAAAAGAAAAGGATCAATATGAACAAATCTACCAGCTTAGCCACACACACACACAAAAGAAAATAATAAGAGAAGAGATAAATCATTAAAATCATTCCAAATTTTATCCTTGGGCATAGTTAAGAACAGACTCCTATAGGAGAGAAATGGTTTGGAGCAGAAGGGATTCTTGGAAATCAAAGTGTAATTGTTGACTTAAAAAATAATAGTATAGTGAAAGGATAAAGAGCCTTCCAGAAAAACAGAGCCAAAAAACAGAGTTAGAAAATATGAGTGAAAAATTGAGACATCAGAGGGTCAATCCAGTGATTGCTACATCTTCTAATAGAGGATCTGGAAAGAGAAAATTGAAAAAAAAAATGGAGGAAATAATTAAAAATACACACACACACACACATACACACACACAAATACATTTATATACATGCACATACATACAAAATTTTCCAAATCTTCAGGCAATTGCCTCTGAGAGCAAAGTAGGATGAATAAGAAGAATATGAATGGCTCAGTAACTAACACATTTTCATGATATTTCATACCACCAAGGAGAAAGAGAGCTGCTGAAAGATTCCAGAAATGGAAGTTGGATAGAGAATTGACCACAGAGATGATTTCTAGAGGACAAGAGAATGATGCATTCCTAGTTTGGAGGGAAATTATTTTGATTCTGTTCCCAACTAAACTGAAAATTTATTGTGAAGGGAAAATACAAGCATTTTAAGACAAGTAAGAGTGAAAACATCTGATCACCCCCAGGTCACTCCTAAAAAAATAACAATGCAGCAAAATAAAAGAAATGTGGATTCCACGGACAGATGGATAAACTAAACTAAAAAATTGTAATAATAATACCAAAGAGACTTCCCTGGTCCAGTGGCTAAAATGCCAAAGTCCCAGTGCAGGGATATGGGTTTGATACCTGGTCAGGGAACCAGATCCCATATGCTGCAGCTAAGAGTTTGGTTGCCACAGCTAAGACCTGGCACAGCCAAATAAATAAAATTAAATAATTAAAAAAACGGACCAAAAAAAAAAAAAAAAAACCCTCAAGATAGTAACTCTTTGGCAAATCTTGAAAAGAAAAAAAAAAGCAGTCAAAATCAGAATAGGGTTTTTATTGATAGGAAGCTCTAAAGGCAAAATGAAATTTCTATAACAGAAAGTGTGATAAATCTGCATGTTCTCTGGTAACAGACGGCGGCTGTCAGTCAGGCCCTTCTCATCTCTGTTTTCTTTACTCTGGTCCTCGGAGCAGCACAGGTGGGAGCAGTGTTATATGACCATCTCTCGCTTCACACCCACAACTTGTTTCTGCAGAGAGTAGCTATCTTGTAATTTTCACATTATAAGTGTGATTTATTTTGCAATTTACAAAAGTTAGTGTGTAAAAAAGTTATAGTACAGAACATGGTCTTAATGAGCAAACCACTCACAATGATTTACTAGTTTGTTAGAGAAAATTTGAGAGGTAGACAGGGAAAGAGGTGAGGGAAACAGAAGGACCCCAATGTCTCATTTTACGGAGAGAGGGAGATAAGACTGTCTCTGTTTGGTGAAGTAATGAGAGAGGTTTAGACTGTCTACAGATTAATTGAAAATAAGTATTATGTAATATTAGCGGCAGAGAAGAAAAAAAGAGAATGGCATACCATGGAGTCAAATGATAATTTTTCAGTTAACAAATCAAGAAATAGGGCTTTGAGCATGTTTTCTGGAGGTACACTTTCCAGTTCAGTAGCTACTGGCCATGTGGCTCATCCAAATTGAAATGTGCTACATGGAAAGCCTGGGGCTTCTCTGGGAATCTCCCCATGATGAAGAATCCATTTGCCAATGCAGGAGATGCAGGCTTGATCCCTGGGTTGGGAAGATTCCCTGGGGAAGGAAACGGTAACCTGCCTCTTGCCTGGAAAATCCCATGGACAGAGGAGCCTGGCAGGCTACTGCAGTCCATGGGGTCATAAAATAGTCAGACACGACTGAGTGACTAAACAACAACAAGGAAAATACACATCAGATTCCAAAGGTTTAGTATTAAAAAAAAAGTGTAAAAATTCCTTAGTAACTTTAGTATTGATTACATGTTGAATTGATAATATTTTCGGTGTATTTAGTTAAATAATATATTATTTCTAAAATTCAGTTCAGTTCAGTTGCTCAGTCGTGTCTGACACTTTGCGACCCCATGGACTGCAGCACACCAGGCC
>NW_011494602.1:3505539-3507409 GCF_000754665.1 Bison bison bison | reverse complement strand
CTCAAATTCATGTCCATCGAGTCGGTGATGCCATCCAACCATCTCATCCTCTGTCATCCCCTTCTCCTTCCGCCTTCAATCTTTCCCAGCATCAAGGTCTTTTCCAATGAGTCAGTTGTTCACATCAGGTGGCCAAAGTGTTGGAGCTTCAGCTTCAGCACCAGTCCTTGCAATGAATATTCAGGACTGGTTTCTTTTAGGATGGACTGGTTGGATCGCCTTGCAGTCCAAGGGACTCTCAAGAGTCTTCTCCAACACCACTGTTCATAGTAATCGTCATAGTTTGTAGCTGGTAACATTGTTTATCTCTCATAAGTCTGATTTGAAGAGCATTTTCTTGTTTGATACATTTTCAGAGAAGGATGATCATGGGATTATGGTTTTATTTACTTAGTTTTGATCATTTTATGTATTTTTCCACATGAAAATGCTTGAAGAAATTGAGACTTAATTATGTTTGAACAGTCAGGGCTTTCCTAGAACAGAAAGCCTTAGAGCAGAACACTTTGCCTTAGAAGGTAGAAAGCAACATGTTTAGAGATTTTTTTTAAAAAAAGGCTAAGTTACACCATAAGTATTAAAGCCATCATTTTTCTTCTCTTCTACTCCAAGGATATTAGTCTAAGAGGCAAGTGTTATCACTTGCACACCAACCCTCCCTAAAGGCTGATTCCTTATCTCATCCTTTCAGTCTGAGGCACTTGGAAGGAACACAGCAGTCTTCATCCAGGGAGCTTTATTTCCAACACAGAATTTATGAAGCATGTGAGCAAATCACATTATTGTAGTGAACTGTGCTTCTAGCAGGATAGCCAAAACAAAAGGGATGCATAAATCCTCCTAATCATTTTAATTTGCTGAGTGTGGACCATGTATATATAGGTAATATTGACTTTTTCTCTAATTACACATTTTCATGAACATTGAAAAGAATCTTTTTGGGGGGACGGGGGTGGTACCACATGGCTGGTGGGATCTTAGTTCCACAAGCAGGGATTGAACCCAGGCCACTGCAGTGAAAGCATTGAGTTCTACCTACTAGGCCATGAGGGAATTCCCTGGAAAGATTTGTTTAATTCATAAAATTACAAAGAAGAAATGAACTAGTTCATTTCTTTCATCCTATTATCCAGGCATAACCATATTAATACATATTTTATTATGTTAATTCTAGCATTTCCAGACATACTCATAACCTACACTTTAAAATTTGGGGCATAATATGAGTATGTCTTTTGTTTTATTGCCCCCAGAAAGCCATTATATTTAGAGTGATTTTTCATAGCATTGAATATTCTTCATAGCAAAAGTGAAAGTGAAAGCCGCTCAGTTGTGTCCGAGTCTTTGCGACCCCATGGACTATACAGTCCATGGAATTCTCCAGGCTAGAATACTGGAGTGGGTAGCCTTTCCCTTCTCCAGGGGATCTCTCCAACCCAGGGATCGAACCCAGGTCTTCTACATTGGGGGCAGATTCTTTACCAGCTGAGTAGGCATGGTTTTAAAAACTTTGGAATAGATCATTTTAGAGAAATGAATGAAAAATGTTTTATGAGTTGAAATTGGAAATGAATATTTGGCATTTTTATTGGGTTTGGGATTGAACATATTTATCCTTCTAGGGGAGTTTTAGTGTGTATTTGATACCAAAAGAGAAAAGATAATGAAATGTTTACCTTGTTACAATTAATAGCATTTTTTTAAGCTGTATTGTGAACAGAAGCTTTCCTTGTGGTGTGGAAGGTATGTCCAAGGATATATCTTGAATGAAAACAGGTGATTGTGCACTTCTATACCCTCCAATAGGTGAAAAAGTGGAAACTTCATTAACACAAACTGATAAGGAGCTATAATCTTGCATTTTAGGACA
>NW_011494602.1:3430209-3505439 GCF_000754665.1 Bison bison bison | reverse complement strand
GGACAAAAAATGAATTTAGATTCTGTTTCTGTCTCAAGGAGGCAGAAAGTTAAAGGATCACCTTCTCCAGGCTGTTTATCTTTGACTGATGACTCATTTGGCATAAACTAGCCTTATTGAGGTGAATTCCTCCTGTACCAAGTTTAATACATGTCACGAAAGATGGGATGTGTTGGTGATTATGGAAAGGTAGGGGGGATGTGGAATTATATCTTCTGATGTCAGGTGGAAGAATTGGGTTGGGTGGGTGGGGGAAGGAGTTGTCTTATAGTGGATAGAAATCCAGGAGCTGGTACCGTTTAATGAGAACCAGTAGTTTTTTTTTTTTTTTAAGTGGGAGATCAGAGACATTTACAAAGATTATAATGAGGAAGAATGTGATAAGGCAAGATGGGAGGCTCAAACAGGTAATCAGGGGAAAGAGAGTGGAGAGAGGAATTCATAAAAGTCGTATAGCTTCCACCTTCCTGTGCCTCCTGTGGGCCAGCCTCCTGTCTCCCGTGAGTGGGGTGGGAGGGGTCAGAGAGGAACAGGTAGGGTTTCTGTTTAGATGCCATGTAAGGATAGTAAGGATGAAAGAAATGTGAAGGAAGGACAGAGATTGAAGTAAACAGAACCTTCATTATTGGAAGAGCTTTAGGAGTTGACGTTGTGTGACATTTCAAGAGGAAATAAAGGCTCCTTTGAAATAACTCATAGAAGATCACGGGATTGTTCACAGGTAGCCCCAGGAAGTTGCCCACCACTACTGGATATGAACATGAACTATTTATTCCTCTAATATCCTGCCCTCAGAGACAGTTATCTTCTCTGATGAAAAGTAAAACAACCTTCCTTTTGCATTAGAATTTGTTGGCTCCCTGTCAAGCTATTGTAAGCAAGAAAAGGGGGAATTTATTGAAATATTTCAGGGCTGTTTTTAAGATCCCATGGTGAGCAGGGAAGGATCTGATAATCTGAACTGAAAGCTTTTGAGAATCCAGACAGCAGTTGATTTTCAGGTGCTCTCATCTCTGCTCCTCCAGTGCTGTTTTTGTGTGTTCCCATTTGTCTTTCCACGTGAGGTACGATGATGATTCCAGATGTTTACATCGGCTAGCTGAAGCAACTCACGACTGGTCTCCCTCAGGTCTCATCCCAAACTCTCAGAAGAGGAAGAAGCTGATTGGCTCCTCATTGAGCACACGCCCATCCTTGGTTCAGTCAGCTCTGGCCAGGAGTCAGGTCCTAACACATGTACGGGTGCCACTGATACTCTGTGGTTAAGTGTCTGATAATAATTCTCGAAAAAACCGTGGGCTGGATGGGTTCTCCAAAATTGACCACAACCACACACACCTTAGTAGGTGTGGCACAAGGGACATAGCTTTTCACCATCACTGTTTACTTTTCCACCAAAAATAGTATCTATTAATTGTTCTGTTCACTTGAAAGTGTGGCCCATGGGCCTGCATGCAGCAAGAACTGGGAACTTAGAAATGCAGGCTCTTAGGTCCTGCCCTACACCTACTGAATCAACATCTGGCAGTTCACAAGATTTCTCAATAATCACAGGACATTAATATCTGAGAAGTGCCGATGAGCCAGAGGAACAGGTTGGGAACCAGACACAGGTTAGGGCTGTTGAGCTGGCTTGTTGACAGGTACCGAGCAGGGGCCAAACCGTTCTCTTTGAACTTCAGCCCAGAGCCTTCCCCTGCCCTCATCCTTGCTTCCTTTTGAGTCCTTTTCCACTGGAAATTCAGGGTTCAGGACAAGGATGGAGAGACGCTGTGTCAGATGTGGGAGCCATAATGTATGATGCTCTATTTTAGTGCTGAGAGGTGATCTGCGGGATGGAAAAAGGAAAGCGACAAGCGGTAAGGGTGTCAAAATCACCGCCAACGCAGAAGTATCCGCAAGGCAACTTTTAATTAGGTAGTCATTATTTTGAAGTTAATAAATGTCACATATATTAAATCACTACTGTACCTGTTTATTTGTCCAGTTATGCAAGTTTTTGAAGTCCCTAGATTCGTGTCTTTTAATAAAGCTTAAGCTCTTTGTGAGCTATATGGACAACTTTTGATTATGGAGATATTATCATTAATAGATTGCTTGTTTAGAATACAGACACTGTAAAGAAACTCAGCAGGTAGAACATCTCTGACAGCAATTCATAAATCCACACCATTGGCATTTTTTACTTTGAAGTCTAAAAAGATGAATTTCAGACATTTTCCTTTACAGGAATTCTATTTTCCTGCCGTCTCTCTTGTTTACTCCTTAAAAGAATCCTGGGAACTGGTGTAGGTCACTATAACCTGTCATTACTGTTAAATCACACTGCTCATTTGCAGGGAAGCATTTGTTATTTAGTAACCTAACCGGAAAAACCATTAAAATTTTTTCTTGTAAAAATCCTTGCTTTGTAAACTGCCAGAAGTGGCCAGATGGAAATAACAAGAATTTCCAGTTCTTCCATGCAAACAGGAAGCCCCACCTCAGTAGGCCCTGCAGTCAGTAACTCCGAACTTTCATCAGACCTTATTTTGTTGGAGTATAAGCATTTGGGATCACTGAATTGACTGGGATTGTTGAAGCCAGCTGCTCTATAATACCTTTGGTATTCTAGGTGACCAAATTCCTGTATTCATTAAAACAATGTATCATTTTTTCTGGAGGTTTACCATCCTTGCATTGGATAGAAATACGGAAGTGCTTGTTGACAACCACTGATGCCTAAGCTGCACCTCCAGAGATTCCCGTGTAATTGCATGCAACCTGGCCATGCTGCTGCTAAGTCACTTCAGTTGTGTCCGACTCTGTGCGACCCCATAGACGGCAGCCCACCAGGCTCCCCCGTCCCTGGGATTCTCCAGGCGAGAACACTGGAGTGGGTTGCCATTTCTTCTCCAATCTTTAAACCCTCTCCTCCAAAGAGAAGTGTCCAAGGTTGAGCTAAGGTTGGATCGTCATCTTATGAACCTGTTTATCAAACAGTCCCATGGTGGAGTGTTTGCAGATACGCTTATGGAAATGCAGATTCCCTGGTACCAACCCAAGAGAATCAAATTCAGTAGTTTGAAGACAACTTTAAGAATCTGAATCTTTAAGCAAGCCAAGCCCTGTTGAGATCCCAATAGAGGAGGCCCTTGGGCCATATTTAAAAACATTTTCTTGGGGATTAGTTTTAAAAGAGAGTGACTAGAAGAACTGAAATGTGTTCACTGTTAGGTCTGTTAGGGATCCATCAGTAAGTGATTCAAGCATATTTTAAAAAGATGAAAAAAAAATAAGATAATGTGGTATAAGAACAAGACTTTGTGGGTAATAACAAGTCTTATTTATAACAAAAGTGGAGTTCTGAGCCTCATTTTGCTGCTCTAACCAGTTCTGTGGCTCCAGGTAAGACACTCAGTCTCTCTCAGTACCCAAGCTTTTTGCCTCTTAAATGAGGGCCTTGAGAACAATTAATCTTAGGTCTTCTGAATTTCCAATGCTTCACAAATCTATGACACTAGATATTATCTGTTTGCATAAGTTCTTAAAGGAATTGCCAGCAGGACTCTTGACAGTTTCACTAAAATAGTGGGGCAGCAAGCATGGCCTCTGGGCCAACAGCATCTCCATCATCTGGGCACCTGTTAGAAATACAGAGTCTTGAGCCTTGCCTCAGACTTGCTAAAACTGAGACTTTGAGAGTGAAGACCACTGTTCCAAAAACAGTACTTGGAAGAAAAAATTTGAGAAGTGTGTTTTGTTTTTTTTTTTTTATCCATAGTGAACGGAAATCACCTCTGTAAGTGTGAACTTTTAACACTGTTTAAAAATACAATGATGCATGTATTGACAACCTGGTTCAAATTGAAGAGGAATTCGTAAAAGACTATTGAAATCTAGAGCCTTGCTAGGCAAAGCATCATCTCCTGACTGTCAACATCATTATGCCCTGGTAATTTGTGAGTGTTGCAGAATCTGTAGTCCTACCCCAGACACACTGAATCAGAATTTGCTTTTTTTTCTGAAGAAAATCTGATAATTCATTTGCAGGTTAAAGCCTGAGAAAACAGTGTTCTAGATAAAGCTGTTAAAACCATAGTGCCAGCCTTCCCTTTCCTTTAAAATATTAATTATACATCTATCAGTAATCAGTTCCTTCCACACATCTATAGGTAAAAAGTTTTTCTTTTAAATTTTCTCTGCACTTATTTCAATTTAACAGTCGGTAGGTGTGTTCATTGTATTTTGAGGCACTTAAACCTTAATTTCCTATTTGTCCTTGAAGAAAGTTACTTAGCACTTTCTCTTCTTTCTTCCTTTTTTCTCTTTTAAAGCTGGCATCTCAATCTAGATTCCTGTATTACTGGAGACATTTTTTAAGCTTAGTTTTCTGATATCTGGCCCTCTTCTCTAAAATAGAAGATGGGCAGAGTATTGATTTGTTTTTTGTTTTATTTCATTTTGTATTGCTTTGCTTCATTGCTATATCTGTACCAGTTTCAATAAAATGGTAAGCTTGAAGATTTACATTAAAGAGTAAAAATTATAAATTAGAAGATAGACATTAAATTACAGAGTTTCCTTTTAAAGCAGTGAAATTCATTAAGAATGCACCGATTCCAGCAGTAGAACTTCCTACATTAACAATAAAGAAGCAGCTGTCCTGCTTCACCTTTGGGCCAAGGAAAACTGAAATTTCACACTCAGGACATGACAGGTTGAGTATAAAATAGATGGAGATGGAGCCCAGCATGCTGAGTGCATGTTCTTATGTGGCAACTTTTAAAAATAATTTTTAAATCATTTTTTTCATTTAGGCACTCTAGTCATAGCTCCTAGGTTCTAGAACATTTTCAGCCTTCTCTGAAAATATGTGAATTCTGAAAAAATTTTACTGGCTTGCAAAGTAGGAAATGAAAACTACGTTAAAATGATCGTTTCATTGAATATTTCTCCAATAAGACATTTCATTGTTGATTATTTTATCAGCGATGACATTATCTCTATTTGTAACTTAAATCATCTTCATATACTTATGTATGCCATTCAGAGTGTTTTATATGATTTAAGATGGTGCTAAAAATTACAGTTCTAAAGATCTTAAAACCTGACCTGCCATAAATACTCTTCTTCTTTTCAATGACTACTCTGTATCTAATTTTTCTCTTTAGAAGTAGAAATTGGTCAAGTTGCTTTTGGTAAAAATAAGAATATGCCATAAAAGGGCAATTTTTAGTCCATTTTTGAGGGACTGCTTTTCTCTAGAGGAGCAATTCTTGATCTTTTGGGGAGTTACAACTCATTTGAGAGTCTCATTGAAAGCTAAAGAAACTCTGCTTTAGAAACATGAAAATATACACCAAAATATATATTTGGGGCTGATGGTTAATGTTTCAGTAAAGGTTCTTTGGATGACAAAAATTAGTGAAACAAACCAGCAAATAAAATTAATATGTTGACTTTAGGAGTTTTAGACAAGGAAAAGATAACTTTTATTTCACGTAGCTGGATACAGCTGGTTCCAGGGTCTCATGAGTCTGATTATGCTAAACTCAACTTCCTTCTGACCCTCTGATGTGCTTGCTCCTGTGTTTGGATGGTTCTGAATTCACGTGTTAGTCATTAATAAGCTCTCGGCTGATAGCCCATATCATCAAATCTAGCAGTAGAAAGACTCTACTTCCTGGGGATCTCAGATATATCAGATATCAAATATGTCACATATATTAGAAATGAACTTGTTAATCTCGCTTGGTCAAATCCTGTATTCTCTCCATTCCTGAGCCAAGTGCATTCCATCCCTCACTATGGGAGATCACAGCCCAGGTCACAGGCTCCACTTCTGGAATCAGAATCACTTCTGGAACTCAGGAACTGGGAGGAGGAGAGAGAGGGCCTCAAGATGAACATGATTAGGATATTCATCAATAGAAGGGGATGGTGTTAAGGGACAAGGATAACCAGAAGCCACTGCCATGAGCAGCTCCTGCACTGGAGATAAAGAAACCAACTAATTAGCTCAAGCTGACCCTTTTTACTCCTCTGGAGCCCAAAATACAAATAAAAATGTATGCTGCACCTTTGGTACATGTATATTTTCTACCATGCATCCATGACCCTTATCCTCATGGTTGCATTTCCTTTGAGCTTGTCATCACACATCTTGTCTAATATGCTGTGCTTGTTTTAGTGCTTGAGCAAGTGGGTAAGCACATTATATTTCCTCAAATATCTTCCCTAGAGGTGTCAAACCTTAGACTTATTCCTCGTGCTTGGCTATGTTTGCCAAACTTCATGAGAAGTTTGTCTTTAAACAAGTCCGGTACTCATTTTAGGCTTGACTAATGTTGTTAACAGGGAAGGAAAGATGCATGTAAAACCCACAAGTAATGAACAGTGGGCAACCTGTGAGGGAGATGCTAACAGTTGTCAGAAGGTCAAAGGTCTTATGTTCCGTCTTCCTTTGTCAGTGATGGCTGTGATGGCTAGGGTTGGAATGGACAGAATACCCAGATCTGACCAGTCAGGATTAAGCTCAATTCTGAGACATTATTTGAGCTACTGAGAATCCCAGGGACGGGGGCCCCTGGTGGGCTGCCATCTCTGGGGTCGCACAGAGTTGGACATGACTGAAGCGACTTAGCAGCAGCAGCAGCAGGAAGTAGAATCTTTCTTCTGCCAGGTTCAACATATCAGATGATCAACCTGGAGATGTCACCTCGGAGAGATAATTTGCTTAACATCTATCATCATTCCAACACAGTCAAACAGTGCTGAGTGACACTGAAAACTCTAAAACACAGTGGTAGCTTTTCTTTGGCCATGGATTGCTAAATGTAATGGGACCTTTCTAAATAATATCATCTTTAAGGACCATGACATGGGACTATTTTATAAATAAACTGACTTTTAACAGAGATCAAGGCATAAAATGCAAACCACTCTAGGTATTTCAAGCAGAAAAGATTTAATAGAGGGGATCGGGCGCTTACAAAATAGCGTGTAAGACTGAAGAATGAGGAATGTGTGTCCATCCCTGGACTTGTGAGTTCAAAATCGTGCCGCTGTTCCAGTTGCTGCCACAACGTCCTGTAAAACCTTTATCTTTCAGATCTTGCTTGCCAGGAGCTGTAGCAGCAGGAAGATGGCCACCAGCTTTCAGATATTTAATTAGAGTGCTTCTCATTGGTTTTAGTTCTAGTTGGAACCCAGCTGCAAAGAAGTCTTAGAAATTTAATGTTTAGATTTCTGGTCTCCCTGACTAAGGAAGGCTGGAATGGAATACAAAGGCAATCTACAGTTCATACTGCAGTTTTAAACAATGAAATCGGTGTCTTAAGGAGAGATCTGCATTTCTGTGTTCATTGCAGCATTACTCACAGTAGTCAAGATATGGAAACAACCTAATTATCTGTCAGCAGATAAACGAGTAAAGAAAAATGCCACACACACACACACACGGGAACATTACTCAGCCCTAAAATAGAAGGAAATCCTGCCATTTACAACATGGATAAACCTTGAGGTCATTATGCCAAGTGAAATAAGCCAGACATAGAAGGATAAATACTTCATGATCTCACTGTGGAATCTGAAAAAGTCAGACTCATGAAAACAGTAGACTGGTGGTTGCTAGGGACTGAGGGGTAGGGGAAATAGGGAGATGTTAGAGGGTACAAAGTTCCCATTATATAGGATGAGTAAGTCCTGGAGATCTAATGTATAGCATGCTGACTATAATTCATAATACTGTATTGTGTGCTTGAAATTTACTGAGAGTAGATTTGAAATGTTTTCACACAGAAGTTCCAAAAATATATGGTAACTGTGTGAGGTGATACATGTTAGTTAGCTTGATTGTGGTCATCATTTCACATTATATACGTATATCAACACATTATACTGTACATTTTATATATAATTCTTGCCAATTATACATCATTAAACTGGAAAAAAATGGGTTTCTCTTGGACTTATAATGAAATCCCAATTTTGTTCACGAGAAATATCCCTGTCTACTGCAGTTTTAAATAGTGTTAAATTGTATGTGTGTGTTCAGTTGTGTCCTACTCTTGTGATCCCACGGAGTGCAGACTTCCAGGCTCTTCTGTCCTTGGGATTTTCCAGGCAGTGGTACTGGAGTGGGTTGCTGTTTCCTTCTCCAGATCTTCCCCACCCAGGAATTGGACCTGAATGTCCTGCATCTCTTGCATTGGCAGGTGGATTCTTTACCACTGAGCCACCTGGAAGCCAAGTGTTAAGATTAAGCCTAAGTAAACAGTGAACTGCACTTTTTCTTTTTTTTTAATTTGTGTTTGAATTTACAGATAGTACAATTCACATCTTTGGTTTGAGTTATATGAGTTTTACCAAATGCATTGAGTCATGTAACCACTGACATAATTGGGATACAGAGCAGTTCCATCACTCTGAAAAAATTCTCATCTTGCTGCCTGTCTGTACTCAAGCCCTTTCTATATCCTTAATCCCTGGACCACTGATCTGCCCTCCATCATTAATACCTTTGCGATTGCCAGAATGGCATAGAAATGGAACTGTACAATTTGTGTTGAATAAAACATCTACTTCTGCTTTACTGATTATGCCAAAGGCTTTGACTGTGTGGATCACAACAAACTGTGGAAAATTCTTAAAGAAATGGGAATACCAGACCACCTTCCCCGCCTCCTGAGAAATCTGTATGCAGGTCAAGAAGCAACAGTTAGAACCAGACGTGGAACAACAGACAGGTTCCAGGTTGGGAAAAGAGTACGTCAAGGCTGTATATTGTCACCCTGCTTATTTAACTTATATGTAGAGAACATCATGAGAAATGCTGGGCTGGATGAAGCACAGCTGGAATCAGGATTGCTGGGAGAAATATCAATAACCTCAGATATGCATATGACACCACCCTTACCGCAGAAAGCAAAGAACTATAGAGCATCTTGATGGAAGTGAACAAGGAGAGTGAAAAAGTTGGCTTGAAACTTAACATTTAGAAAAGATCATGGCATCGAGTCCCATCACTTCATGGCAAATAGATGGGGAAACAATGACAGACTTTATTTTCTTGGGTTCCAAAATCACTGCAGGTGGTGACTGCAGCAATGAAATTAAAAGACGCTTGCTTTTTGGGAGAAAAACTATGACCAACCTAGACAGTATATTAAAAAGCAGAGACATTCCTTTGCTGACAAAGGTCCATCTAGTCAAAGCTATGGTTTTTCTAGTAGTCCTGTACGGATGTGAGAGATGGACTATAAAGAAAGGTGAGCACCGAAGAATTGATGTTTTTGAACTGTGGTGTTGGAGAAGACTCCTGAGAGTCCCTTGGACTGAAAGGAAATCAAACCAGTTGATCCTAAAGGAAATTAGTCCTAATGTTCATTGGAAGGACTGATGCTGAAGCTGAAACTGTAATACTTTGGCCACCTGATGTGAAGAACTGACTCACTGGAAAAGACCCTGAAACTGGGAAAGATTGAGGGCAAGAGGAGAAGGGGACGACAGAGGATGAGACAGTTGGATGGCATCACCGATTCATGGACATGAGTTTGAGCAAGCTCTGAGAGTTGATGGTGGACAGACAGGGAGGTCTGGTGTGCTGCAGTCGTGGGGCTGCAAAAAATTGGACATGACATAGTGACTGAACTGAACTGAACTTGACATTAGCACAATGTTTCTTCTCTGTTGTACTCTGTGTTAAGTCACTTCAGTCATGTCCGACTTTTTGCAATCCTGTGGACTATAGGCTGCCAGGCTCCTTTGTCCATGGGATTCTCCAGGCAAGAATAGAGGAATGCGTTGCCATGCCCTCCTCCAGGGGATCTTTCCCACCCAGGGATCCAGTCTGTTTCTCTTATGTCTCCTGGTTTAGGTGCTTCTTTACCACTAGCACCAGTTCTCTGTTCATTATGGATGTTCTATTTATTTCTTATTGCCAAGTGGTCTTCCACTGTAAGTACTTACGATTCATATCTTTCATTCTGAGCGTATCGAAATTTTGAGACTATCCTTTCCTTTAAAATCTCCTTATATGTTTTTAAATAGCTCTACTTTGCCTCTGAGTCATGGCAAAGAAATGAAGAAGACAAAAATCTTCCCTTTCCCGGACAACTCTGAACTAGGTGTTCTTTATGACAGTTCATCAAGTTATGTAGTCTAATTATGATTCCTGAATAGGAGCACAATAATTAGACAAATCTCCAGAAATGGAATTTTTTTTCTCTTCTAACAGTTAGACCAAGTACCTAGAATGTAGCAGATGCCAATTCTTATCAGATCAATGAGTTTTCCAAAAGATGAAATACTTTTTACATGAATTATTTTTTGCTGGGTACCAGATTAGAACTGAAAGGTCAGTGAAGGTCATGTAAATTTTTATTTTAAAAAGTAGAGTAATTTTTGACTCTGTTCACAGAGAGCCTTTCCTGTAGACAAGTTTCAGTATATTTTGATGACTCATTGTAGAAATCAGTTTATCAATTATAGTAGGAGAAAACAGTATGAGCTAACAGCTAAGAAAAGGAGAAAAGGTTAAATCATTCAGTTTCAGGTTCCTAAAGGCCTTAATGGGCAGAATATTTATCCAGTTTGAGGACTTATCCACCGTCTCTTTTCTGAAGGGTTCTGTGATCATTCATTATGTCAAATTTCTTATGTTAAGTTTATATCTTTAATCTTATTTGTAAAGCAGAACCTTTATAGCACGGTACTTTCTTAGGCTCAATTGAATGATCAAGAGTTAAGAAACCAAGAAGTTTTCTTATACCTACTGTACCCTGCTGCTGCTAAGTCGCTTCAGTCGTGTCCGACTCTGTGCTACCCCATAGACGGCAGCCCACTAGGCTCCTCTGTCCCTGGGATTCTCCAAGCAAGAATACTGGAGTGGGTTGCCATTTCCTTCTCCAATGCATGAAAGTGAAAAGTGAAAGTGAAGTCGCTCAGTCGTGCCCGACTCTTAGCGACCCCATGGACTGGAGCCTACTAGGCTCCTCTGTCCATGGGATTTTCCAGGCAAGAGTACTGGAGTGGGGTGCCATTTCCTTCTCCATTTTACTCATCTCATAACCTTATAGGGTAGGTAGTATTATTACCAACATTTAAGTGTTGAGAAAGCTCAGGTTGAAATAAGTTAGGTATCTTTCCAAGATTCATATAGCTCATCAAGAAGAACTGGAACCCAGGGCAGCCTGGTAACAAAGTCCATGCTTTTAACTGCTGAGCTTTAGCTTTTCTGTTGTGGGTAAGCTATTTCGTATGTATCTAATTATGTGCATTTATCATGAAGATGATACCTGCTTGTCTAGAGTACTTGCTTCCATTAATCATTTTGAACAGTGTGAATTATGAGTAAGTAATACATCCTGCATCCCAATGAAATGACTAGTAACCCTGAGCTTCTTCAAAAAGGGTTGCCCACATGCAAATTTAGTGGAGTTTTCTACAGCAGTTGTGCCTGAGAAGTCAGAAGTCACATTTAATGTCCAGGCTAACCTCATTAGCCGGGGCTCTCAGAGTGTGTACTTATTGGACTTGTTTTAACCTGATGTATAAAAACCTTAATAACAGAACTTTGTACTAGTGGGGTTACACTATATAATTTGAAAATAATTGATGAAATTAAATCAGATCAGCACCTTGTACTTAAAGCATTCTCAGCACTTTAGTAGACATTAAAAATGCTCTGCTAAAGAGGATGCTGCCTGGTGATCAGAAATTCAAGATGGAGTGTGACTAATGCCCTGCATGCTAGTTATCATCATAAAGTATTTACAAAGGGCTCCAACTTAGATAATCAAGCCGCCTGACCCCGCAATCACAGGTAAGCCTGGACAAAATTGTTTTAGCATAAGTACTGTACATTTCACTGTGGCAAGTCATATACTTTCTGGGTTCTTCTATTCAAAGCTAATAAGCTACAAGAGAGGCCATTAATCAAATTGTTTTGAAGTGTGTTCCAAGAGTGAGTAGATGTGACTCGTTTCACATCGAGCACACCCTTAAAATAAAAAGATGGTCTAGGTTGATGCCAGACAAGATCAATTTGCTCTTGTGTCTACTGAAAAGGTCCTCAGAGTTTGTTCACTGGGAGGAATTGACTTATTAATAGCTTGTGAGCTTCTGATTACAGGAATTAATCTTCTCATTTTGTTTTGCCTCTTGGTACATAGTACAGTATCTGATATACAGCAAGTATATGTGTGTTTGAGTGTAAAAATCTTCAAAGTTCCAAGGGAGGAAATCCCATATAGTTCAGGGGTAACTGAGAACTCTTTAGGGGAATGGAAATCTTTGATTTCTTTGAGTCCTCATTTGGTATATGTTAGTATTTATTTAAGAACTGTGTGATGGAGTGTAATGGTGAACACTCCATTGTATTTAAGAACAGTGTAATGGAGAAGGGCATAGCAACCCACTCTAGTATTGTCCCCTGGAGAATCCCAGGGATGGGGTAGTCTGGGGGCGCTGCAGTCCATGGGGTCACAAAGAGTTGGACTTGAGTGAAGGTACTGAGCATGAAAGAACAATGTAAAGAACATCTGACATAGGTAAGTGTTTTGCAGGAGGGATAATGATATACATAGTTTTGTAAAGCGTATAATCAAGGTTGAAAGACCTACACATGGATCCTAGCATGATTCTATGACTACTTTTATTATTATTCCTGCCTAGCATTCATTGAGCAATTTTAATTAGATGTCAGACTCTTTCTCAGCATTTCTGTATTAACTCAGTTAATCCTCACAAGCGTTCTATTGAAGTAGGCACTATGATTGTCTCCATTTTACAAACAAGGCATCTGAGGCATCGAGAGATGAGGGAATGCACTGAGGATCACACAGCTGTAAAAGGTGTAGTTGGGATTTGAATTTAGGCCATCTGACTCCAGAACCTTTACTTGTATATATTGGAGTTGCTGGTCTTGGAGACCAGATGGGAGAAGCAGGGGATCACAAATAAGGTGGATTAGAGAACTCCTCCTGGAATCCTTGACATCCATATTAAGTCATGGATGATGGGCAGGGATCGCCAAGTAAAGAACTGGGATGCAGATAGTGTAAGAGTACTTACTCCGTTTGGATGGTGCCTCATATACAGAATTGGTCATTGTGGATTGGGAGTATATGTGTGCGTGTGTGTGTGTGTTTGGGGTGGATGATTAAAGAATGATTAAAGTGAAAGTTTCTCAGTCATGTCTGATTCTTTGTGACCCCATGGACTGAATTCTCCAGGCCAGAATACTGGAGTGGGCAGCCTATCCCTTCTCCGGCAGGTCTTCCTGACACAGGAATCAAACTGGGGTCTCCTGCATTGCAGGGGGATTCCTCACCAGCTGAGCTCTCAGGGAATCCATAAAGAATGATTGGAGAGACAGATTATGTAAGTGATCATAAAGCTGTGTTGTTAAATGGAATTTTCATCTTGTTGGCAGTGAGCCATTGAAGGATTTAATCAGGTGACTTGATAAAACTTGCTCTTTTTATTGACGTATAATTGATTTACAACATTATGTTAGTTTCAGGTATACAACAGAGTGATTCAGTTATTTATAATATATATATATGCATACACATACAGATAAGTGTATGTATACAGATTCTTTTCCGTTATAAGTTAGTACAAGATGTTGAATATAGTTTTCTGTGCTACATATTAAGTTCCTGTTGTTTACCTTTTCTGTATATGCTAGTGCATATCTGTAAACCCCAGACTCCTAATTGGTCCTTTTCTCCTCTGCTTTCCCCTTTGGGAACTATGTTTATATTCTACGTCTGTGAGTCTGTTTCTATTTTGTAAATAGATTCCATGTATTGGTGTTATCGTAGTAATTTGTCTTTGTCTGTCTTACTTGATTCAGTGTGATAATCTCTGTGTCCATCTGTGTTGCTATAAATGGCAATATTTCATTCCTCTTTATAGTTAATATTCCATTGAACATTTTTACCAGGTCTTGTTTATCCATTCATCTATTGATGGACACTTATGTTACTTCCATGTCCTGGCTATTGTAAATAGTGCTGCTGTGAACATTGGGGTGCATGTATCTTTGCAAATTAGAGTTTTTGTCTTTTCCAGGTATACGCCCAGGAGTGGGATTGCTGGGTCCTATGGCAACTCTATTTTTAGTTTCTTAAAGAATCTCCATATTGTTTTCCATAGTGGCTGCTCCGGTTTACATTGCCACCAACAGTGTAGGATGGTTCCCTTTCCTCCATACCCTCGCCAGAATTTGTTCTTTGTAGAGTTTTGGATTATGGCCATTCTGACCACTTTGAGTCATCATAGTTTTGAGCTGTGTTTCTCTTATAATTAGGGATGTTAGCATCTTTGCATGTGCCTGTTGGCCATTTGTATTTCTTCTTTGGAGAAATGTCTATTTAGGTCTTCTGCCCGTTTTTTGAAAAAACTTGCGTTTTTAGAAATGTTAGTTGGCTTTCTGTGTAGAGAATAACAGAAAGGGCAGGGGGCAGACTATGGGCAGAAAGAGTAACCAGGAAACTTTGCAGCAGCCAGGAAGGAGTGTGATGGACACTGGCCTGGGCTGGGGTGAGAAGGGGGAGGATTTGGGAGAGATCCAAGGGGTAGAATCAGCAGGACTTCATGGACAGTAGAGAAGTGTTAGAGGGAAGAGCTGCATTTAGAGTATTTTAAAGAATAAGATGTGAATTTCGTGGTTCTTGCTCTAGACCAGCTTTGTATTGTTCTGCTAGTTCATTTTCTATAGGAAGGACAGGTTAGGTGTTAGAGGAGCAGGTGTGTTTGGTTTTCTATGGACTTTTGGTCCATTTGGTTTTCTCTAAAATGTTTCTTGAATTCATGCTACTTGTAGCAGTCTTTCAGTAAACTGTTGATGTGTGCAGGCTCTTATGAACAACACTGCTAATTTGCCATTAGAAGGGGAATGAAATACAAAAGTAAGATGAAAGGGATTATACAAATCTTCTCCATATAATGCTCCTTAGGTGCTAAGATTGGATATGTCTTTTACCTTCAAATAATTATATTCTGACTTTGTTCTGTTTTTATACATGTAAACATATGTTTGAAATTGCCTTATTCATGAGCTTTCATGTGTATGGTTGGGAACAACAAATTGATTTCCATCAACCTTGGGTAATGTGTTTTTACAATGGAAAGTTCGGTCCTTAAACATACCAGAGCGTTAAAGAGAAGAGCATCGCTTGTCATGTGAAAACCATGCCTGTGCTTCTCCTCTGCGCTTTGTTTCTGGGGTACCTCCCTGGGCGACAGAGGCCGGGTTTCATTTGAGCATTTCTCTTCTGTCCAATAAGGTTTTATTCATGGCTCAAGAGAGCAAATAAATGTATTGCATAAATACCCCCTCATTATCTGCAGGTCTTGCTTTTTTATACAATCCAGTTTTTCAAATGGTAAAATTCTTAGCTTACACATGTATACCTGTGGCTGATTCATGTCAATGTATGGCAAAACCAATACAATATTGTAAATTAATTGGCCTCCAATTAAAATAAATAAATTTATATTAAAAAATTGGTGGTAATAACTTGGTCCATTTCCTCCTTCTCCCTTTTAGTTTTTGCAATATTAATATTAGTCCATCCAAGTGAAAAAATGATACAACCATGGTTAAGATGCTTGAAAAACTTTTTTCCAGCTTGGGATTCTTTGAATGCAATGGAAGCTCTTTAGAATTTTACCATATGGCAGAAAATGCCACGCTGACAACCACAGGAACATGGTTTATGACATCTCTAGTGAGACAGCATCACCAGGGCTGGGGAGGAAACGGGGCACATTACCAAATGGGACCATATTCATATGAGACTAGACTTCAAAGAAAGCTAAGCTGTTGACACAGTGTTTAATCTGCCCAGGTAAGGAGCTAACTCGGAGAAGGCAATGGCACCCCACTCCAGTACTCTTGCCTGGAGAATCCCATGGATGGAGGAGCCTGGTGGGCTGCAGTCCATGGGGTCGCTAAGAGTCGGACACGACTGAGCGACTTCACTTTCACTCTTCACTCTCATGCGTTGGAGAAGGAAATGGCAACCCACTCCAGTGTTCTTGCCTTGAGAATCCCAGGGACGGGGGAGCCTGATGGGCTGCTGTCTGTGGGGTCACACAGAGTCGGACACGACTGAAGCGACTTAGCAGCAGCAGCAGCAGCAAGGAGCTAACTGCTTTACAGGCACTTTCTCATGTGACTTTTCCTAGAGGAGGGAAATGAGTTTGGGAATATTAGCTAGGCACACTTTTTAATGTTGTACAAGGGGTGGAGATAAATTTGGACCTAGCTTTTCTGATATCAGAATTTATTTTTCAATCAATATAGTATCCTTTAAGTTGCATGTGGGGCTGTTTCAGGGGACAACACAGTAGGAACGTTGGGAGAGGGAAGAGGGAAGGAAAAGAGAAATTGCATAGGTAAGCTAGCTGCTGTACCAAAGAGAGCTGCAGATAGATCATGGCTCAGATGTGGCCCACGCTTATTTTGGCTTATCTGGCAGTACTGGCCTGTGGAGGGTGGCAGGGCTGCCACTCTATTCAGGTGTTCAGGGATCCAGGCTACTGAGAGCTCAGGCATCATTACCATCCCCGAAGGATGATGTGGTCCACCTCAAGGGAGCCAACTGCAGAGAGGAATAAGTGTGTCAGAGAGGATTTCATGGACATGCCTAGTTATGACACACATCACTAACACACTCACAGGCCAGGACTAAGTTATACAGTTCTGCCTGATGCAGTGGAGGCAGATGGCTGTAGCTAGTGTGGATCCTCAAAGAGGTGGAAGGCAAGAATTTGGTTGATTTGTCTGGAACCAATAATAGATCACAGGTTCCTGTTAGAATTGAGTCTTTGTGTACACATTTATATTTTGTGTCCTTAAGCACTGAAGAATTGATGCTTTTGAACTGTGGTGCTGGAGAAGACTCTTCACAGTCCCTTGGACTACAAGGAGATCCAGCCAGTCAATCCTAAAGGAAATCAACCCTAAATATTTATTGGAAGGACTGACGCTGACACTGAAGCTCCAGTACTTTGGCCACCTGATGTGAGAACTGACTCACTGGAAAAGACCCAGATGCTGAGAAAGATCGAAGGCGGGAGGAGAAGGAGATGACAGAGGATGAGATGGTTGGATGGCACCACCGACTCAATAGACATGAGTTTCAGCAAACTCTGGGAGATAGTGAAGGACAGAGAAGCCTGGCGTGCTGCTGTCCAGAGTTGCAAAGAGTCGGACACAACTGAGTGACTGAACAACAACAAATGCTTTGTGAGAGAGGGATCATCTGTCTCATTTTACAGAGCAAAGAATTGAGACCCCAGGAGTTGCCAAGGCCATGTGGCGGTCGTACAGCACAGCTGGCACCCCTGCCTGACTCCGTGTTCTTTCTTTCTGGATCCTGATCTTTCTTCCCTTCATGCTACCCATGCTATCTGTCCTTTCGTTTTCTGTCCCAGTCAAGTCCTTTGATAGGAAGCAATTCTAGAGAGCAAGATTCAAAGCTCAGTTAATTCTGTGCTTCTCAAAATATGGTCCATGGGCCAGCAGCATCAAGATCACCAGGGAGCTTGTCTAAAAGACTCAATTTCCGTCTCCACTCCAGACCTGCTGAATATCCAGTCATTCCAAGAGGCTTCCCGGGTGATCTGGATGCAAGGGAAAGCCTGGGCTCCTGCAGGTCAGCTTCTCCACCCAATTCTGCCATCTGACTATTCTTTCATCTCTGCCTCAGAAGAAGTGGGTTCCCTCTGTCACAGGATATAACCAGTTGAGTAAAATTTCAACCTGTATGTTGAGTAAACATGTTTAACCTAGAAAGGATGACACAGCAACATAATATTGGATGATAGCTCAGCTCAATTTTTGAACAGCATGAGCTGTTTCATAGATAAGCCAAACAGGACTGAAGAAAACAGAGAAAAAGAGAACAACCATTTGATTTTTTGAAAAGAGCAGCTTTGCTTTCTTTATTCAGAATGTAGGAGTACTGCGTCCCTGGTTTCCCTGCTCCTGTTTACAGTTAGGGCCCAAGCAGGTTGAAGTCACACATTCTCAGACCACCTGACCCCTGATTCCCAGGGTAGTTCAGTCCCTACTGTATCAGCTGTTAACCATGCCCGCTGATTGCTGGATTATTAATTGTTAATTGTTAATGGTTGGTGAGTGTCAGGGAGGTTCTTCCTTGTGGTGAGAGCCTTTCTCTTGTGAGTCTTATGATAATTATTTCCTTATGTTGCCCGTTACCACAGAGGAGGAGAGAAGGGAGATAAGCATGCAAAGGCCCTAAATGCCAGGACGGATGACCAGACGCCTTTCTATATTCAGGGGGAGTGAAGCCTGAAGTACATGGCTAAACCGACATGCAGGCAGGCATTACTGCTTTGAAACAATAAAATAAAACTTTTTTCCAGAAGTTTTTCAGTCTTGATCATTGTACTCTGTGTATGTGATTTTTCCATAAAACAACAAGTCAGAAATAGTCCCACTGCTGTAGTCCAACTGCATACAGCCACCACTGCATGCCTGTTGCCTTAGAAGGGAACTTTAGGCCATTTTTATTCAATTAAATATCACAGGCCACTCAGAACAAATATTTCCATCTTTCTTGGAGATTTGGACACAGAGAACAGTAACTTGCTTATGGTCAGAGCAAGAAGAATTCTAGCTGCATGGAGTCTCCTGATTACAGCTCTATCGGTTAATTCATGGTGGGCAGGAGAGGTGGCTTGCAGACACTTAGGCCTTGATACCTGTCAGTGACCTTCTCTCTAATAAACTTAGGTGCTCTGTAAATCAAGGAAGGTGTCTGCCATTCTCAGACTAGTATATTTCATTACAGCCAAATTGAAAAAGAATTGGTATTGATGTTCCATTGGCAAGATTTCCAGGCAGGATATGATTTATAGGAGCAGCGTCGGGCATAAGAGTGTACATGGCTTACATGAGACATCTGGAAACAGCTGTCTTAAGTTTTCAAGTAGTTTGACTCAAGGGGAGCATAGAAAATTTCTTTATTTATAAACTTCCAAAATTGTATTTCAGGAAAAGTTTGAGCAAACAAATGTGCTTACTAATTCACCCATGGTTACTCCAAAAGGCTCTCTCTTCACAGTCATAGATTGCGTGCTGAGTCCCTTCAGTTGTGTCTGACTCTTTGCCACCCTATGGACTGTAACCTGCCAGGCTCCTCTGTCCATGGGATTCTCCAGGCAAGAATACTGGAGTAGGTTGTCATACCCTCCTCCAGAGGATCTTCCTGACCTAGGGATTGAACCAGCGTCTCCTGTGTCTCCTGCATTATAGGTGGATTCTCTACCCCTGAGCCACCGGGTAAGTCTACTCATAACTTACTCTTTGCTCAACTTACATGCCGTACCTATTGCTGGGCACTGAGCTTAGCCCTCGGCATGCATTTATTTAATACCATCCTAATGAGGACTTATCATGTAGATATTACTCTGGGCATTTAGCCTGAGGAAGCTGCCAGGATCTCACAGTTCACAGAAATATGTCATCTAATACAGTAATGGCTGTAGGTTTCCAATGAAAGCTGGCATGCAAACTCACATTGTCTATGTGGGCCATGACTACAGCCACTCAGCTCATTCGTGAAATGAGTTCATTCACTCATTCATTTGTCATCATTTATTTAACAAACGTGTGTTGAGAACTTAAACCATGTACAAGGAGGACCCCAAAATGAGAGTCACAGGTCCTGCCCACCTGGAATTCCCCATCTAGTGGTTTATTAAAAGTGGTATTGTATTTTCTGGGGCTTCCCAGGTGGTGCTAGTGGCAAAGACCCCACATGCCACTGCAGGAGACATAAGAAACGTGGGTCTGGAAGATCCCTGGAGGAGGGCATGGCAACTCACTCCAGGATGCTTGCCTGGAGAATCCCATGGACAGAGGAGCCTGGTGGGCTACAGTCCGTAGGGTCACAAAGGGTTAGACATGACTGAAGCAACTTAGCACACACATGCACACATTGTATATCTTCCTTGGTGGCTGCATTTTAGTAACACAGATATTTTGTAGGCTGGATGACAAGATTAAACAAGATGGTTAATAACCTATGAGATCGTGCACACCAAAATTTAGGGTGTGGCATTTGGCTGGAGAATGGGAAACTGTCCAAGGACAGATTGCAAAATTAAACCTTCACTTTCTAATTTATTATTTTTCCTGTATATTTCATCTGTATTCCTTTATCTGCAAGAATTGATTCATCTGATGTGTAAGGTTTTGTATGGAGTATGCAAAGATAAATTGAATTTTCCATGCATCTAAGGTTTCTTTTAGGCTTGAACCTAAGCTTGAAATACTGATAATGGCAGATGGAAAGGTTCATTGCCTTAGAGGGGTACATGTGAAGTGCTGTGTGGTTCAAGGGAAGAGAGAACTAGAGAAAACTTTGAGAGGGAAGTGACATTTGAGCCAGACTTCACCGGATAGATTGGATTATAAGGTGGGGTGTGGGTTCATTAAGGCAGAGAGAACTATAGAAAGGAAGGTACAGAGAAGAGGGACTAGCAAGAAATAAACCTGAACTTTGAGATATGAGAAGTACTTGAGAGCTGTTAATGATTGACTTACTAAGCACCTTCAAGAGCTCGTCATTATGTTGATAATCTGTTTTGGAGATTGGACTATTTTAAAAATCCAAGTAAGATAAAATCATCTAAAAATTTTTTAAAGTACATAAAATTATGAAAAGAAAAACTCCACAAGAAACCTTCACCTAATTGAAGCCACTGGCTAACGTTTGAATATTTTCCTTCAAGTCTTTTGCATTTAGTTTCTGTATGTCTTTGTGAATAGTTGAAATCATGCCTTACCTTCTACCTTTTCATTTTAAATAATACCAGCATTTACTTGTGTTATGAAAAAGCTCTTGGAAACTGTCGCATTGAATGGCCTTGTGCTGTTCAGTCGCTTGGCTTTGTCACAGCTGACTTTGCCCCGCTTTACTGTTGGAGGTCTCGGGTGTCCCATGCTCTCCACTATAAACAGAGTGGCCGGTTTGTATTTTTCAGACATTAAGGCCAAGACACTTGAGTAAGGTGGGGTGGGGACTGACCTGTTCAGTTGCCAAGAGCAGAAGGAACCCAGAGACTTGTACACAAAACTCAGCCCTGTGACTCGAGGTTCTGGGGCTGAAGACTGATTAGCTGTTGAAGTTCGTGTCCTGAGAAGTCTGGCCTGAGTGGGCTGGTGACTTTCTGACTCCCAGAAAAGAGACTCATGGACTATCAGGCTCAAAGCTGTTTGGTGACTCCTCCCATTTCCCAGGGGAGTTTGTATGTTAGGAAAGGACCAAACCATTGGATTTCCAAGTTGACAAGAGGAAGCAGGAAGACCAGTGAAAGGATAGAGATGCTCTGCTCACCCTCTTTGACCTGAAATACAGAATGGGCAGGAGGGAAGGTGGAAGTCAGTTCTGAATTCAGTGGGTTCTCATCACCTGTTAGTTGGAGTTAGCAACCAGCAAAGCATTTTCTTTAGGAAGAAACCTGAGGAGGAAGCTCATACCTGCCTTGCTTGGATTGTGACTGTTGTCTCATACCCGTGTTTATGACTGGTTCATTGTTTGCTATAAGCCTGGCCTGCTTTTCATGGGTCCTTCTTATCTTCAGTCTCATCTTTCCTTTATGACTGTTCACTCTAAAAGGAGGTAATTGAATTGGAGGGGGACACAGGTTCTCATGGAGCACACTGCAGTCAATTCAGCTATTAAGTCCATCGTAAATCTCAGCAGACATCAGTGTAGCAGCAATGTGGTTCCATACACTGAATGTGTGTTCATAGTAACAGCGCCTGGAGGCCTACTCCTGTTATGGTTCAGCAGAGGAAGGAGACAGGAAAGAGACTGTTAGCTTAGGGCAAAGAAACATCTGCTCCATGAGACAAAAGAAAAAAAAAAGAGTCATACCACATTTTACATAATAAATGCTGTTTTGAAAGTTTCTCTGGAATTAATTTCCTATCTTAAATCATGCTTCAAACTTTCTTAGGAACTTCACTTTTTAGAAGAACCATTTTATTAATTTCTTGAGAGAAAGCAGAATTTCTTTAAAATGTGCTAACTCTGAGATGAGGCTGTCTTTATTCAAATCTTGGCTCCATCATTTAATAGCTTTGTGACTTTGGACCTATCTGCAAAACACACAAAATAATGGCAGCTATGACATAGGGTACTTATATAGATTAGATGTGAGCAAACGTTTTCGAATACAGTATGGGAAATAAAATTCAATACTTAAAATATGACTATAATTTAAATATATGTTAAAATATAAAAATAATGTTAGTTATTATGCAAGTGATACTATGCATATAAAATGAAATTTGGAACACTGTTGTTCTTACTGTGAGCCAGGTCTAGAGGACTAGGCGCATTATTCGTACATTCAAAATAATTCATGGTATATTAGATTAAAAGGATGGCATGAAAGCACTCCAGAGTGGGAGAGTTTCAAAGTAATTCAACTGAACTGTGAGACTAAATAGATACATAAACACAACTGGATTCTAAAGTGCTTTGCTCTTATGTTTATCATATGATATTTTATCACCATCTTTGTTCTACAGGTGTAGGTTCTTATATTAAAATCTATCTTTAGTTTGAAATGTGGAGCTGAATGATCTTGTGAAATTAAATTGGGAATGAGTTCAATTTTAGGTTCCCAGAAACTCTGTTTATGGTCAGATTGCCGTACTTCCCTTCCATTTAGTTTCACTGGGGGATAAGTGGGTATTGATGCATTAAACACATTCTAAAATTCCAATCAATATTACATGACTACTTTATCTATATGTAAATGTATAAACAATGTTGGCCATCTGAGTTAAACAGAAAGTAAAATATCCAGGAGTGAAAAATATAGTTGTGTTGTGAAATGGCTGTTGCACAATCCCTGCCATAAAATGTTGTTATGAAATCCAGATGCCCTCACTCAGAACCTTCCTGATTCATATTTATCACAGAACCTTTGCCTTACTTATTCTTCTGAACAGAACTGGAGCCATAAATAAAAACAATTTTGTAGTAAGCAAAGCCTGACATCAAAAGGAATATGGAACTTTGTTATCACATGGCTAATCACCCAGTCATTTTTTTCCTCCTCCTTTTATTCACTCCATCTTCAAAGGTTCTCTAATCACCTATGAAAATACCAGTTGCTTTGCTAGGCACTTGGTTTAGAGAAGCAGGTGGGAGAGATTCAAAACCGAATAAGAGACCTTTCTGTGTCATGTTGCTCACAATCAAGTGGACAAATTGTGTTCATAATGATTAGTGTCATCCAGAAAAGTAATCTTATAGTTTTAAGTCCTTTTGTTAAATAGTCACAGAGAGTTGACTTTAATTTTGTTGTATTCTCATACTCATGCCCTGGATTGCTTTTCTAATTTCTGATTACTGCCTTTATTCTTCCCTGGATATCCTTAGTCCTATTTAATAGCATCTTTACTGTAACATAATCAGAATGCCCACTGACCACTAGAGTCATATAGAAAACTTTTATCCTATTCATCTTTATTTATCTGGTATATCGGTTAGTTTTTGCTGGGTAACAAACCACCCTGAATTTTTATGGGTTTAAAAAACAGTCATTTTATTTCTCATAATTCAATGTGGGTGGTTGGGCAGATTTCCTCATCTGGGATTTGTGGCCTCAGATGGTTGAGGTGATGGAAGCTTCTTACTTTGTGGTATCTCATCTTTCTTAATCTTTCTAACATGGTAGTCTTAGGGTTCCAAAGAGAAAAAAGAAAGGAAACCCTAATATGCAAGTATTTTCTTGTATCTGACTTGCATTAGAGCAACCCACATGCCCAAACCCTTATCCAAGATCTATGTGGATAAATAGTTTTTCCACTTTTTTTTTTTTTTTTTTTGGCTGTGCTGCACAGCTTGTGGGATCTCAGTTCCCAGACCAGGGGTTGAACTGAGACCACAGCCCAGAATCCTAACCTAGGCCATAAGGGAACTCTCTAAACTTTCCATCTTGATGGAGAAGCTCCAGGGTCACAAGGCAAAGGGGCACAATACAGGCAGGGAAGGACTCTGTGGCTCTTTGTGTAGGTAATCTACAGTGCCTGGAGAAGGTGCAACCCAGAGTGGACAGCCCACCTCTTCAGTGAGAGTGTCTGCTGGGACTGGTTCCCTGGCCCCCAGTGAGCGTGGATGCAAAGAACGATGGGACGTTAACCCTTCTGAACGGTTATGCGTCTCAAATAACAGAGTTTTGCCTCATGTGATTTACTCTCAACAAAATTCATTTAGACCTTTGAGAGTCATATTCAAAGACATGTGAGTTCCATCTTTAGCCTCTCAGTGGTTGGAAGTGGGTCTCCTGATAGCTATGGAGTTGACAGAGGCAGGAAGGTTGTGGAGAGTGGTTTATGTTTTCACAAGCAAAATGATGACCTGCTCATTGGTCCCATATAGTCTTCCAACCTCTCAAACATTACGTGTCCCATTTCCTAGCACTGGGGTCCCCGGGACCCATTACACTTAATAAATATCTTTATTCTTCACCCAGTTCTCAGTGTTCTCTCCAGTGAGCCTCCCTGCCCTTGTCTCCCCTGGGTATGGGTCATCTCAGTTCAGTTCAGTTCAGTTGCTCAGTCATGTCCGACTCTTTGCAACTCCATGAACCGCAACAGTCCAGGCCTCCCTGTCCCATCACCAACTCCGAGAGTCCACTCAAACCCAGTCCATTGAGTCAGTGATGCCATCCAACCATCTCATCCTCTGTCGTCCCCTTCTCCTGCCCTCAATATTTCCCAGCATCAGGGTCTTTTCAAATGAGTCAGCTCTTTGCATCAGATGGCCTAAGTATTGGAGTTTCAGCTTCAGCATCAGTCCTTCCGATGAAAATCATCTCAGCTGTCTCTGATTTCCTGTAAAATGCTATAGCGCTTGTGTTGAGTTATCTACCAACCTCTTTTACACTGCAGGATTTGAGTTCCTTAGTGTGCCTTCAGTTCAGTTCAGTTCAATTCAGTTGCTCAGTCGTGTCCCACTCTTTGCGACCCCATGAATCGCAGCACGCCAGGCCTCCCTGTCCATCACCAACTCCTGGAGTTCACCCACACTCACATCCATCGTGTCAGTGATGCCATCCAGCCATCTCATCCTCTGTCATCCCCTTCTCCTCTTGCCCCCAATCCCTCCCAGCATCAGAGTCTTTTCCAATGAGTCAACTCTTCGCATGAGGTGGCCAAAGTACTGGAGTTTGAGTTTTAGCATCATTCCTTCCAAAGAAATCCCAGGGCTGATGTCCTTCAGAATGGACTGGTTGGATCTCCTTGCAGTCCAAGGGACTCTCCAGAGTCTTCTCCAACACCACAGTTCAAAAGCATCAGTTCTTCAGCACTCAGCCTTCTTCACAGTCCAACTCTCACATCCATACATGACCACAGGAAAAACACAGCCTTGACCAGACGGACCTTTGTTGGCAAAGTAATGTCTCTGCTTTTGAATATGCTATCTAGGTTGGTCATAACTTTCCTTCCAAGGAGTAAGTGTCTTTGAATTTCATGGCTGCAGTCACCCTCTGCAGTGATTTTGGAACCCAGAAAAATAAAGTCTGACACTGTTTCCACTGTTTCCCCATCTATTTCCCATGAAGTGGTGCCTTATCAACTGTCAAATCCAAGACAATGTCTAGTCTACCAGGGACATGATGATATAACTGATAGATAATCCCTTGGGGAAGAAGAAGATGATATTTGGCCTGGTGCCCAAGTGTTTTCTCTTTGTTAATGTTAATGTTCTATTTCATTTTCTCTCAAGTCATCAACGTGTCAGACCATGGTCAAGTGTGGATTCCTCTGTCAGTTCCTCCATTGCAGAGAAGTCAGAAAGGGAGGCATACATTCATCCCACACAGTGTATACTGAACATCAAGTTGTATCACACATGTTTTATATGACAGAGGCACAGCAGAAAACAAAATTACATAAAACTGCTACTTTGGTGGAGGGATATACAAAACAAACATTAAAAAGTATATAAAATGTTAGATATCAAATATTGATGTGCTTTAGGTTTGGAAATAGAACAGGTGAGGAAAGAAATCTTAGTGATTGTGGTAAGCCATTTTGTGATGAGTAGCCGGGTGAGGCCTCTCAAGTAAGGTGACATGTGAACAGCAATTGACAAGTGTTTAGGGAGGAACAGTCTGAACTGAGGGACTGGCATATGCAAAAGCCCTGAGATAGAATGGCCTGAGGAATGGGAAGAAGGTCCACATGACTGAAGTCTGGTTAGTGTGGACAAGGAATAGAAGATGTGGGGAAAAAGTTTCAGGCTAGATCATGTAGGGCCTTGTGGCACATGGCAGAGACTGGCATTTATCCTGAGGGAGATACGGGCTCCTGTTAGTAGAGAATAAAGAACCTGAGGCTTTGAGAATCATATGGGTTTGGAGAGGGGCTTGAGAGAGGGAAGATGTGTGTGTCTCTGTGCTGTGATCTTTTTTCTCCCTTTCCTCCAACACTGAACAGGTTTTACCCTACTGCATTCCATGAAAAATCCACTCTCAATACTGACTCTGTGCTAGTAAACCAGTGTCTGTGAAAATGTATATAATACTATTTGAACACATGTGCAAATGCTTTCTGGCACCAGAAACAGATACATAACTCAAAGACAAAGACTATATAGGTGTTGTTGGTAATTCTTGCTATTTTACTAGACAGAATCCTTTTAAAAGTGAGTCCCATAATTATGTATTGCTTTTATTCTAATTTATGTTTTCAGGTATAGTTTTTAGAGTCTATATGGTTTTACACAGTCTGTTAGTTTTATAGGTCTACATAGCGCTGTATAAATAGTTTTGGTAGAAGCCAACTAAGTATATGTTAAAAATAAATAAGTAGCTATTTAACTTAAAATGACCTTGTTGTCATATGGCTGGCCATGGGATGATGTACAGGGCTGAGTATTGACTTTCTGCATGAAAAACCAACTTGTATCAAGAGCTTTTTTCACAAACTCATTTTTTAAAAAGGAAAGCTTTAAAGAGCAGAGAGTGTTCTCTGTTAAGTGTGGTAGGAATATATTTAACATATATTTTTAATTTATTACAGAAGTAATATATTGTATTAAATGTATATAGTATAGAAAATCTTAGAGTCCTTAGAAATGTTGTTGTAGTCAGTTTATAGTGACATTTTTCAAATCAAGCCAAATCAGCCTTATTATGAACACATTCGTTTATTTTCAAGGTAATTTAGTCATAGCCAAATTATTGGTTTCATATGATTAATATTGGGCTGTTGTGTGCATTGTTCAAAGAAAAAATATTGAGTTATCATATTTACTTGCATTAGCTATCAGTAAATATATCCTGATGCTTGGCCCTGTCTTCTTGATGTAGTCTTCCCCGTACCAAAATCAATAGGACATTTAGAGGTCAGCAGAGGTTAGAATGCTCTACAGTTTCTAACAGCATCAGTTTCTATTGTGAAACAGAAGAGTCCCTTCAGTATGTAGGAAGCTGCACTGTTCAGAGAACAAGAGCACTCTACGTACCTCATGTCTTCTACCTGGGGAGCCATCGTGAAAGTGAGATTATAAGCCTGTCCATTTTCAGAAGGAAACTCCTTGAAATAGGGTTTGTGGGATTCTCTTTTGGTTTCACAGTAATTGGTTGGTTGAACAGCTCTTGAAACTAGTCCTTCCCACTCTGAGTACATTTTGCCGCCAGACTGAGTCTGTGGGTCTTTTGTAATCATGAGCTATCTTGTAGATGTGTATCAGATCAGATCAGATCAGATCAGTTGCTCAGTCATGTCTGACTCTTTGTGACCCCATGAATCGCAGCACGCCAGGCCTCCCTGTCCATTGCCAACTCCCAGAGTTCACTGAGACTCACGTCCATCGAGTCAGTGATGCCATCCAGCCATCTCATCCTCTGTCATCCCCTTCTCCTCTTGCCCCCAATCCCTCCCAGCATCAGAGTCTTTTCCAATGAGTCAGCTCTTCGCATGAGGTGGCCAAAGTACTGGAGTTTCAGCTTTAGCATCATTCCTTCCAAAGAAATCCCAGGGCTGATCTCCTTCAGAATGGACTGGTTGGATCTCCTTGCAGTCCAAGGGACTCTCAAGAGTCTTCTCTAATACCACAGTTCAAAAGCATCAATTCTTCAGCGCTCAGCTTTCTTCACAGTCCAACTCTCACATCCATACATGACCACAGGAAAAACCAAACCTTTGTTGGCAAAGTAATGTCTCTGCTTTTGAATATGCTATCTAGGTTGGTCATAACTTTCCTTCCAAGGAGTAAGCGTCTTTTAATTTCATGGCTGCAGTCACCATCTGCAGTGATTTTGGAGCCCCCCAAAATAAAGTCTGACACTGTTTCCACTGTTTCCCCATCTATTTCCCATGAAGTGATGGGACCGGATGCCATGATCTTCATTTTCTGAATGTTGAGCTTTAAGCCAACTTTTTCACTCTCCACTTTCACTTTCATCAAGAGGTGTTTTAGTTCTTCTTCACTTTCTGCCATAAGGGTGGTGTCATCTGCATATCTGAGGTTATTGATATTTCTCCCGACAATCTTTATTCCAGCTTGTGTTTCTTCCAGTCCAACGTTTCTCATGATGTACTCTGCATATAAGTTAAATAAACAGGATGACAATATACAGCCTTGACATACTCATTTTCCTGTTTGGAACCAGTCCGTTGTTCCATGTTCAGTTCTAACTGTTGCTTCCTGACCTGCATACAGATTTCTCAAGAGGCAGGTCAGGTGGTCTGGTATTCCTATCTCTTTCAGAATTTTCCACAGTTTATTGTTATCCACACAGGCAAAGGCTTTGGCATAGTCAATAAAGCAGAAATAGATGTTTTTCTGGAACTCTCTTGCTTTTTCCATGATCCAGCGGATGTTGGCAATTTGATCTCTGGTTCTTCTGCCTTTTCTAAAACCAGCTTGAACATCAGGAAGTTCATGGTTCACATATTGCTGAAGCCTGGTTTGGAGAATTTTGAGCATTTACTCGCGTGTGAAATGAGTGCAATTGTGTGGTAGTTTGAGCATTCTTTGGCATTGCCTTTCTTTGGGATTGGAATGTATGCTGATGGGTATTTAAAATTAGCATAGAGTTTAGGGTTTGTGTTATTTTCCCTGTTTACTATGTATTTCTTGGCTGTAATTTCTATAATCAGGAAATACATAGTATTAATAAGTAGGGTGAGAAATCCAAACTCTATGCTATTTTCAAATACCCATCAACATATTCATCTAGTGGGTGGGGAAGATCCCCTGGAGTAGTAAACGACAACCCACTCCAGTCTTCTTTGCCTAGATGATTCCATGGACAGAGGAGCCTGGCGGACTATAGTCTATGGGCTTATAAAGAGTTGGATATAACTGAGTGAATTAGCACACACACACACACATGCATGCCTACAGTGGGGTTGAGTAATAATTAAGTAGGGTGAGAATTCTAGCATAAGCTGGAATCAAGATTGCCAGGAGAAATATCAATAAGCTCACATAGGCAAATGACACCACCCTTATTGGAGAAAGCGAAGAACTAAAAAGCCTCTTGATGAAAGTGAAAGAGGAGAGTGAAAAAGCTGGCTGAAAAACTCAACATTTGAAAAATGAAGATCATGGCATCTAGTCCCATCACTTCATGGCAAATAGATGGGAAAACAGTGGAAACAGTGGCTGACTTTGTTTTCTTGGGCTCCAAAATCACTGCAGATGGTGACTGCAACGATGAAATTAAGACACTTGCTCCTTGGAAGAAAAGCTATGACTTACCTAGACAGCATATTAAAAAGCAGAGACTTTGCCAACAAAGGTCCATCTAGTCAAAGCCATGGTTTTTCCATAGTCATGTATGGATGTGAGAATTGGACTATAAAGAAAGCTGAGCACCAAAGAACTGATGCTTTTGAACTGTGGTGTTGGAGAAGACTCTTGAGAGTCCCTTGGACAGTGAGGAGATCCAACCAGTCCATCCTAAAGGAGATCAGTCCTGGGTGTTCATTGGAAGGACTGATGCTGAAGCTGAAGCTCCAATACTTCAGCCACCTGATATGAAGAACTGACTCATTTGAAAAGATCCTGATCCTGGGAAAGATTGAAGGTGGGAGGAGAAGGGGACAACAGAGGATGAAATGGTTGGATGGCATCACCAACTCGGACATGAGTTTGAGCAAGCTCTGGGAGTTGGTGATGGACAGGGAGGCCTGGTGTGCTGTGGTCCATGGGATTGCAAAGAGTCAGACAGGACTGAGCCAGTGAACAGAACTGAGGTTGAAAATAGGATTAACCTATGAACACATATCAGAGAAGGCGATGGCACCCCACTCCAGTACTCTTGCCTGGAAAATCCCATGGATGGAGGAGCCTGGTAGGCTGCAGTCCATGGGGTTGCGAAGAGTCGGACACGACTGAGCGACTTCACTTTCACTTTTCACTTTCATGCATTGGAGAAGGAAATGGCAACCCACTCCAGTGTTCTTGCCTGGAGAATCCCAGGGACAGGGGAGCCTCGTGGGCTGCCGTCTATGGGGTCGCACAGAGTCGGACATGACTGAAGTGACTTAGCAGCATAAACACATATGGACTATGTCTCCACCTATAAGCCTTCACACTTTCTTGTAAATGTTTTGCTGAGGAAGTGTTCTTATTTAGCATATGAGGAGGTCATTATGGCTGCAGTGGAAGAGCCTTATTTACCTGTGCAGGTGTGAATGCTCAGTTATGTCCAATTCTTTGTAGCTTTGGAATGTAAAATACTACATGAAAAGTGCAAGTGAAGTTGCTCAGTCATGCCTGACTCTTTGTGACCCTATGGACTGTGGCCTGCTAGGCTCCTCTGTCTATGGGATTTTCCAGGCAAGAACACTGGAGTTGGTTGCCATTTCCTTCTCCAGGGGATCTTCCCAACCCAGGGTCTGAACTCGGTTCTCCCACATTGCAGGCAGACTCTTTACCATCTGAGCACCAGGGAATCCCACTATACTACATACTACGCAGAGAGCTAGGAATAGATCTGAGGTATCACATTTAGATCTGCTGAGGTCTAGTTTACAAGAACAACTACCATATGCAGTGGGAATCAAAGTCTAAGACCATGTCTAGGAGATCATGAGTCACAGCTTCATGGAGAGAGGATCCAAATCAGCTAATAAAATCTCCAGAAAGCTAAGCAAGGGAAAGAGGCCCTGAGGTGCAGTAGGAGGGAATTTTCCTGTACCATCAGCAACTCCATGTAGACTTTTCGTTTCCTGGGATCTCTTTGGTCATCTGTTCAGGAGGCCTTTGTGGCATCTTCCTGGGCTCAGGGATGTACGTCAATCAGAGTCTTCAATTTCTAGTCCATGAGTCTAAGAATGAGTTGTGGATGTGGTAAGATTGTGGATGAGTGCTCTGTAAACTTCAGGACTTGCTTTTCATTCACCAGGGAACATTGTGACTTTCCAACCTGTTTGTTATCAGTGAACATTTTATTTTTAAAAAAACATGACAGTCATTTCACGCATTGCCAAATAATGGGCTTCTGCTATTGATAATATCAGATGAACTTTACACCTTTCCTGGAATACGTGAATTTGAAATCTTAAGATAGCAGATTCAGCAGGACACAGATACAGAGAGACCAGATGTTTCTCTGTTGAATCATCACTCAACTCATAGATGAAGGTATTAGGAGACAGAAAGGATTGTAAAGCTGAAATTAATATTGGCAGTTGAATCAGAATTTATCTTAAAAATATTGGTTTGCTTCGATGCATGCTACACAGACCTTAACCATGTTTCTTTCTGATCCTTTGTGAAATGAAAAGGCCAGTACAGGATGAACTGCTTTGATAAACTGCCTCCCAATTTTAGAGTATATTTAAAGTTAATCCCTAAGAACTAATGTGCAATGATGCCATTTTCCTTTTATTTTTATGAGCCTCTGTTTTATATCCCACTGTTTATCTGATTTGAAAATGGTTGTCATATTTGGAGAAAGTTAATATCGAGTCATGCCAAAACCTTAATAAACTTAGTCTTGAACTAATATTTCAGGCTCATGGGGGATTTCTGTATGCTAAGATAGATTTTAATATTACAGAAATGTAATAGTGACCTTTCCATAAAACCTTAATAAAATTACTTTGTGATATAAACTGAAGGGACGAGAACTTTCTTGAATAAGGGTATGCGTGATTTATCTGTATTTCATGGTTCGTCTTATATCTCATTTCTTCAGATCACTTGTGTTTTTCTTTTCCTTAAGCCAAACAACAGTCATTTCCATAATTTAAATAGAGAACAGAGCACAGAATTTTCAAAGACATGTTTTCCCTTTGCACCAGCGTCATTTAACTGCTGCTGAAGTGCTTGTTGTCTTCATAATTCTGTTAGTTTCTAGGTCATTAAAAGAAGTTAGCAATATAAAAAATTTTACCCATAGGTTTCGGTTATTTAATATCAGAAATATAATTTGGGAGTGGCATGTCACTTTAAGCAGTAAAGCAGTGTACAAGGGCTCCTGACGTGTTGACTGAGGATACTGTATTCAGTTTATAAAATTAAAGTGATGAATATTTGGCCAAATAACTGTAACTTCCTAAAATTAAAGTGTTGACTGATATCCTGAAATTGAAACTCTTTATTTCCTAGAGACTAGCAAAGAGATGACCAAAAATGACCAAAGTCTGAAATTCACAGCTTGACTTCATATTTTTTGCCAGCTCTAGTTTAGGGTAGGAAAAAAAAAAATCTTAATAAGTATAGCCAGTATGAATCATTATTTTGAAAACTGCTTTTTGTGGTCCCCTGGATGGCTTGACCCAAGAATCTCTTTAAAGGCCACAAAACAAAGGCAAAATGATGTCTTTTAAAGAGTAGAAAGTTTTGCCTTTTATTGGCTTCAAAACCATTTGCATTGCAAAATTGGATGGACATTTCCCCAAACAATCAGTCACTGTGTATCTGTTTATCGGTTGGATTTTAACCCATAGTCTTGTGCAGAATAAACACCAAAAACCATTTCATTGCAAACTTGCAGTAAATAGACTTCTTTGGGTCTGAGGAATTTGGAGAGTGACTTGACAGTGCATAGTGATAGGGACTAACCCGACTTTATTTTCTGAAAATAAAATATTAGAGGGACATTTAATCTCATCTCATCCAGTGCAACAATCCCATTATAACCTCCAAGAACAGAGCAACAACTAAATACTTGAGTGACTAGAAGTATCTACTCTGAAACTGCTCACTTCATTGTAGAATAATTCTTATTTTCCTGAGGTTGATTTAAAATCGACATTTCTGAGACCACTGATCTTTGATATAGAGTTTTCCTCTGAATGAACACAGAATCATTAAATTGCTTCTTCTTCCACATGGGTGATTTTCAAAACATGCTCTGAGTCAGAAAGAGGATGCAATGGGTATTGGATGAGCAGTTCAATCATAATCGGTTCTATCACAGCTCCACCAGTAGGACTCAGTTCACCAGTTCTTGACCTCTGTTTCCACCCAGTTACAGAAAAGCTTTGGACAAGGAAATGGCAACCCACTCCAGTATTTTTGCTTAGAGAATCCCATGGACAGAGGAGCCTTGTGGGCTGCTGTCCATGGGGTCACACAGAATCGGATGCAACTGAATCGACTTTGCATGCATGCGTGCATTGGAGAAGGAACTGGCAACCCACTCCAGTGTATCTTGTCTGGAGAATCCCAAGGATGGAGGAGCTTGGTTGGCTGCCATGTATGGGGTCCCACAGAGTTGGATACGACTGAAGCGACTTAGTAGCAGCAGCAGCACTGCACAGAAAAGCTTAAATTAACTCTGAATTGCCTGGAATTTTCTTTCATCACTTGTTGCTTAAATAGAATGATTTCCTTCACCAGCTCCCTCTGTTGTTGATATACTTCCTAAAATTGTGGTACAGAAATATATAAAATACTCCAAGAAATGGTGGGATCCAAATGAGTTTGCTCAGATGGTTATATCCCTTAATTGAAGTCCTCTCTGAGACTGCATTAAAGTATAAGCAATTATCTCTTCACCATTAGCTCTTTAAGGTTGGAATTTAAAGGAGGTCAGATTCTCTTCATATAAAAAGGCTACTTTTTTTTTTTTTTAAGAAAAAACAAAAACAACAACAACAAAAACCTTCATGATCTGTGTGTTACTCACTTTTCCATGAATCTTGGTAGCTTGACCCATTCTTCCAGGCAGTTATTTTGTAACGGTGAAGCTAGAAGAGCAGTGGAGTTATGGTCTTATCTTAGGAGGCCACTGATAAAGAGAGTGAAGTCCTGGAGAGGAGGAAAGGGTGCCATGATGGGGAGGCTCCTGCCATGATGGGGAGGCTCCTGGGAGCAAAACAGATGGAGAACAAAGGGATGAGCAAAGCAGACTGGGAAGAGGGTCACGTGCACCATGCTACCACTGCTACGTTTAAAATGGATAACCAGCGGGACCTTCTGGATAGCAGAAGGAACTCTGCCCAATGTGATGTAATAACCTAATTGGGAAAAGAACTTGATAAAGAATAGATACACTTCCCTGGTGGCTCAGAGGTTAAAGCGTCTGCCTGCAAGGCAGGAGACCCGGGTTCAATCCCTGGGTCTGGAAGATCTCCTGGAGAAGGAAATGGCAACCCATGCCAGTATTCTTGCCTGGAGAATCCCATGGATGGAGGAGCCTGGGAGGTTACAGTCCACAGGGTCGCAAAGAGTCGGACACGACTGAGCGACTTCACTTATGTATAACTGAATCACTTTGTTGTGGAACTGGAACTAACACAACATTGTTAATGAACTAACTACTCTCATATAAAATAAATTAAAAAAATTTTTAATTAATAAAAGAGGATCAGTAGAGTAGAGGATGAAGGTAGGAAGTTAAGAAAGACCAGCACCAAGATAAGGACAACTGAGTTTGAAGACTAATAGGGTCCAACTACTCAAAAAAGCATTTTGGACAGAATAAGTGGGCAGATTCCATATTTTAAGACATTTATACTGAGTTGATAGGTGGGAAATAGTAATGGTGAGCATCTTTTCATTATTTAAGGAAAATTGGCCATGGGGGGTTCTAATATAGGTGGTAAAAATATACATTAATAGTAAACCTTTCTCTCTTTAAAACTTCAGGACATGAAAATTGATTTAGTGACAGTAGGTGTTTTGTACACAGAACCTGATGTAATTTATCATTCACGTAATGATCATAATTGAATCCCATTTCCTCTCCCATTTTACCTTGGAGGTTGGTTTCAATTAGGGCAGAATAAAAATAAAAATATATATAATGGCTTACTTTCAACACTTATGATTTCATCCAAGTTAAATATAGGCAACCACGTTAATTTTGTTAAAATGCCCACCACAAATATTCCGAAATAGCATCATATGCAAGTAAATGTCATGTACCCAGTGACTAGATCCTGATGTCTTGATCAAAATGTTTTCTCCATCGCATTTAGAACACTGCTCTAAAAGCAAAGCTAAGAATTAAAGACACAGTGATCTTTTTAGAGTTAAAATTATTTTATGAGAGCATTAAAAAATAAAGAAACTTACATTCATTTTGCTTTTTAATAATATTTTTATTTACTGTTTTTGAAGCTGCGCTAACAAGGATCTCTGTCCTTGGCTAAGTTCTAAGTAGGAAACTGTTGGATAGTGATCTTGACTTAGGCATCTCCTTTGTGGAAACAATCCTTATTTTTGGTTTAACTACCTCTCATTAAAGCAACTTAATTACAATCCCAGGAAAAGATGACTTTCCTTCATCTTGGTCAGAGGCTATATCTTCATTGTCTTTACTGAATTTAAGGAACTTTCATCATGAGAACCAAGGTCAGAAAGAGAGTTTAAAGTCAAAAGGTGTAAGTTCTGGCTCTACCATCGTATGTGCTGTGCTAAGTTGCTTCAGTCGTATCTGACTTTTGCAGCCCTATGGACTGTAGCCTGCCAGGCTCCTCTGTCCATGGGATTCTCTAGGCAAGAATACTGGTGTGGGGTGCCATTTCCTTCTCCAGGGGATCCTCCCCACCTAGGGATCGAACCTGCGTCTCTTAAGTCTCCTGCGTCGGCAGGGTGGCTTTACCACTAGCGCCCCCTGGGAAGCCCGTATGAGGGAGGCTTGACTTTCTAAGCTCTGCTTTGCACATCTTGCAGTTGGGTTATGATTTCTCACTAAAAAGAGGCTGCGAACATGCTTGGTAAAACGTAAGCCATTATGTAGACGCTGGTGCCCTGGCCGTGAAAGTTGAGTGAAGCCTGGCGGGTTGGCGGGGCGAGCCCCCAGCTGCTCCGTCCGAGCTGAGTGCTGACAGCAGCCGTGTTGGTCTCTTGTGATGGCAAGAAGTCCACCTGTCTCGCCTAATGAAGGTGTCATCCTCCTCGTTTCCAAGTCAGGTCGCTGACTTCTGTCTTTAAAACTTTTTTTAAATGCAGTTTTGTGTAGCATTTCAGAAAATGCTGGGTCAAACTTTACCCCTTAAGAAACGAAATAATTGATTGCAGACACAGGGATCAAGCAGTTTTCAGTTACTTTGCTCATTAGTGCTGACAACTGGGGGAACCAAGGGCTTGTCTGACCAAGAGGCAGGGAATTTAGCTACAAAAGCTCTGTTTAGTCTCTATTTTCCCAGCCTGCCAATATGGCTTGAATTAGAAGTTAGCGACATTTACTAAAATAAAATACAACATGAACTCTCGGGAATTGCTTCACATCCAACTTCTCTGACCTCTGATATCCTTCCCATTGCCTCTGGGCCTTGTTAGACTGAGGGATGTTTTTCAGTTCCTATATAAGCAATGGAATCAGACACACTTTAATCCCACAAAAGCACACATGGTATGAAAGAAACAATTATCTGAAGGCCGTTGACCTTACCAGAATTGCGCAAGCATTTGGCATCTTAAAAGTCTGCTTTGATACTGAAGAGCTGTTCTAGAAATGTCACCATGTCATTACCCTGTCAGTTGCTCCTCAATGCACAATAGTAATGCATTGTTTTTCAAGTTACTTGGAGCCATCTGAATGTGGCTTTCATTTTAAGAAATAAAATAATACTTCAGGAAGGACATGTATGGTGCTTAAGTAACATCTGTATTCATATGGAGCCCAAATCATGTTTAATCTTGCTCACTGAGGCTAGAAGGAATCAGAAAAATGATTGTTTTGGTCTGTAGTTTCTACAAAGGGATTAAGGCCTCAAGAAGTGAAGGGGCTTCCTCAAGGTCACACAAGTAGTTGGACAGAGCTGGGAAGGAATCCAGGTCACCCGTCTCTGCTGTTTCCATTCCAGTCAGCTGAAGAGGTCATATTAATTTTAATATTCATTATGGAAACAATGTAATATATAATTAAAGTCAGACCCTTTTTTAGGCTGTGGCCAAATTATTTATACAGCCATAATTTTGGATCATTGAAATTCACTTTTTTAATGTCACCTTAGAAGACCTGTTTCAAGTTGTGTGAACATTGGTGCGGGTGTTTCTCAGGCGAATGGTGGTGATGAAAATGAGGCGTTCGGCGTCCTGCTGCTCTGTTGAACAAAGCCGAAGATGGCACAGGTTCTGGTGTGCGTGCATTCTCACATAAACCGATGCACACAGGAAGTTTCTGCCTCGTTGGAAATAACGTTTAATTATGTGATTCTGCACTTGGGAAAAAGCAAAACAAAAACCTTTAACTCTTTTTCTGTAAAATGAACTGAAGTTATTAATGATTTTGCTTTTTTTTTTTTGCTTTCAGACTGTACTTTTCAGTGGTACTGTTGCTTTTCAGACTGCTTTCAGACTGCACAAAAAAGCCCCACAAAAAACCAAGAGGCAAGGTTTGAGGATTTTGGAAAGAATTTGCAGGAATAGAAAAAAATAAAGTCAATCTCCTTAAATTTCATGAATTGTTTCTCACTATCTCTGTTTTATTAGTTTCATCTCTAGCCTTAGTTTAAGTTTGTGAAGAATGGAGGTGGAACAGTTTTGAATACATGAGTAAGGAGAAAACTGAATTTGAGATTTGAAGTTTCTTTAAGTTATAGCTCTTAGACCACAGGAGATTTTCAGGTTGTGTGGTACCTCTATGTGTATGAACATATAAAATTTGGTTAATTTTTGGTACCTTTTAGCTCACAACCTGGGGGGAATATTTCATTTTCTCCTTTTATGGTCTGGACTCAGTTCCAGTATACATGGCCTTACACTTTATCCTCATCTTATGACTCTTGTCTAATAATAGCAAAGACCTATTAATAAAATCACTTGGAGAATGTTTAACTATCAGGAATTTTGATTAAATTTGAGCCCATTGTCTGTGTATGTTTATTTTAAAAAGAAAATCGTTTTTAAAATAAAGGATTCTTCAGGCTCTTGAATATGTGCCTGCTCCCAGTCCAAAAATTTCCCTGTTTTTTGTGAAGTCCTGTCTTGCCGTCTGTAGACTTTTTCCATACACATGCCTGAGGCAACATTCAATAGATTATTCAAGTGAAGATAAAATAAAAATCTTTCCTTTGAAATATGCAGATAATTAAGGCAAAACCAGGCCTCTAAAGAGAGCTTGCTTCTCCCTTGACACATGTGATTCGTGTTGGTAATGTTTTGCCTAATAATTGTGGCAGAACCAGTCCAAGGGCAAATGAAGGGCAAAGTATTGAGGACTGGGCTTCAGAGAGACCTTATGAACCAGGGGGGACCTCCTCTAAAGAGGGCACCTCTGTGGATAAGAAAATCACACACCCACACACCATGAGTTCCTGCCCAGAACGTGGTCTGACGTTAGATAACCCAGAGGCCAATCTGAACAGGCCTCAAAGGGAATCAGTGGTCAGAGGTCCGAGCTAAAGTTGGGGCCCAGCAGACAGGGCATTGGGATGTACAGCCCAGAAGTCATGCTGGGCCCCACCAGGCTGTAGAACCAGGTGAATATGGAAGCTTGTTCTCAGGCTGGGGACCAGGGGTGAGCAGGATATGAAAAGGGAACAAGAGTGAAAACAGCATTTCAAGATCCTGGAGGGGAGAGCAAGTATACACAAAAATGGTACCAATGTGTGCATTTGAGTAACAGGAAGAGAGTTTGTTGTCCTCCGCCTTGGTTGTTCTTCAGCTTCGTCCCCAGAATAAAATATTCATTCTTTTATTCATGCAGTGTTTACTGAGTGCGCCCTGTATGCTGGACACTATAGAGAACAGCAAACAAGGCTGGCCTTCCCAGCTTTCCTCCTGTAGTGAAGACGCAGGTAAACAACAGCTCTGTCCAGTGTGGCGTGGTGTGTCTGCAAGGAGAACCATACGGAGTGCTTCAGTGAAAGTACAGAAAAGGCATTAACCCAGTTTCTTTTACTGATACCTAAAGAATAACCAGAACTAACCAAAATTTAGGAGAGAGATTCAAGAATGAGAGGGAAGGAAAAACATGCAAAAGGCTCAGTGTATCTGGGGCGATGAATCAAGTCTGATGAAACCAGAGAGAAGAATGGAAGGGGGAAATGACACTTTCGGAGCATCTTTTGAGACACTGTTTTTTTCATGTAGCCAAAGGCATTTCTTTTAGACCCTCATGTTTAAACATGATCTTTCTCGTCAGCTCTTTTATTAATTGTGGCTTTAAAAAAAATTGGTGTTTTCAAGGCTGAGTTTGCTGGCTTAACCTTTATCCAGTTTTTTCTTTCTGAGTTCTTAAGAGAAATGTTAGTATTATCAGTTTATTGTTGTCAGGGACCATAAAGGTTTGGGCCTAAAGAAGGAAGTGCTTAAACTTACGTGTTAACTACTGCAGTGTCTACATTGTAGATTAAACAGATGCTGTGTTGACTGTTCAGTAGCGTCATCCTTTATTTGCTTTCCTCAAGACACCTCTCACCCTAACTGGCTTATTCAGACTTATCCCTGAAGGATGAGGCTTGGAAAAAATGGTTGAGCAATTACCCGTCTATTTTAGGTCTTTTTTTTCTACTTCTGCTCTTGGTTGGAAAGCACATGCCAGGACCCAGAAACTCCATATCCTGGATTTTCCATGGCCTTAAAACTTGAGAGAAGTGTGCATTCTAGACAAAGGAACTGTCTGTATTACTTACTTGAGCTTAAGTCCCAAATGCCTAGCTGGTCTCTTTCCCTGGTAAGCTGACCTGGGCCATAGGTAAAAAGGAAGAGAACTTTTCCCCCTTCTTTTTCCTTTTTTTGCCCTTTTTCTCTTGATGAAGACTTGACCCAAGGCAGTTGTTCTCAGACTTTAGCTAATATCAGAACCACCTGGTCACTTGGATACACTGGTCACATGGATTTCTGCACCTGGCCCTCCTAACTGACCTTCTGATTCAAAAGATCTAGGTGGGGCCTGAGATTTCTGCATTTCTAAATAAATTCCAGATGATGTCTGCTACCATGCTTAGAGAACCACTGATCAAAGGCAAGCTCTTAGGGAGACACCTTTGATCTTTGCCTTATGCTCCTGGCTGGAGTCCCCAGGGGACTTGAGTCCCTGCCTTGACTATCCAGATCTTACCATCAACAGCTCAAAGGGTGTTCCAGTTAGGAAGAAACGAAGGCTGAAGGAGAGGTCAACCCAAGCCTTCCACGATCTTAGTTCCCACTCTGTACACCTGGGTTCTCCAAGGACAAAGCCCCAGACTTTTGTCTTAGCTGGTCAACTAAAAACACCATGAAACAAGATTCAAGAGAGAATCATTTCTGTAATCGAACTATGACTCCCCCCTAAAACTGTACCTAATCTGTCGTATTGTCATTTTGTTTCCTGTTTCCTCAGACCTCATCAGAACCCTTGTTGTGAAACTGAGAAAGGCTGAACACTCCCCAACCTTATCATGGCTCATGGCTTATGCCTGCTGCTGGGGTGGGTGGGGGGATGTCTATTCATGGTGGGCTGTTCACATCTACCATACATTTTATTAGTTCTGGTCTTGAAAACAGGGACAAATTCTTCTCCTTTTGAAAGAGGGTTGGTAGGGACGTGGAGAATCCAGTTACTTATTTTCATATGTCCCAGGTTTGACGAGTTGTCTTATTTCTCAAGACTGACTGCTGTATTTCTCAGGGCTCTTGAGGTTAACTCTGTTTATCTTAAATACTCAGTAGTAATAAAATACTTTCTGCTGTTTGCTGTACTACCTTAGTAAAAACAGAGGTACTTTATATCAGAAGCATAAAAGAAATAAGATGCCTTTACTTTGCAGAATTTTTATAGGTTTACCAAAAAAGTCTTACTGAGACAATTGTGTTATTCCATGAAGTCAGAGGAAAAAACAGTTAAATTTTATCTCCCTCTTGCCTGGAAACTAAGCTTGATTTATCTTGCGTCCTGTCAAACAAAATCTTTTTAGCAGACATGTCTATAATTCACTGCCACAAAAATCATGATATATTTCTGAAAGATCATACAGAATATGGTTAAGCCAAGGACTTACTAAACATTAAGGAACTGACACCTCTGAAGGCTCACACTTGCTGCTCTGAACCTCTGCCATGGAGTTTTTCTTCACCAGTCTTGGCTCCTAAACCGGGGCCTGTGGCTGAGTCCTTCAGAGAAACCACAAGAGAAGAGGTAAATAGCAAGACACTCTCAGGGCAGAGAACCTCAGTTATAAACAACTACTTTTAACATAATTTCAACCACTTTACACATTCAAGAGGATCTTGGAGGGCTGGCATATGAACCCAACAGATGTTTCTAAGGAAATTGCTGCAGGCAAACAACCAACAGCCAATCTTTTAAAACAAATCAGTTCGTTTCTTGGGAAACTATACACTTCATCGTATTCTTATTACCTTAAAACCTGGTCATTACAGAAGGATTTATATATTAACAGCTATTCATTATCTTCAAATGAAGTCAATCCTAAATATCCCAGCTAAACAAGCATCTTTTAGATATGTTTTGTAAAGTTCTGATTTAATGAACCCTATACTATAATTATAAATATCAATATCACCTAATTAAATTGAGAAAGACAATTCATGTTAACATTTTTTCATTTATTTTGTGGTCATTAAATTTTAAGAAAGTGACATTTATCTTGTAAGTATGACTATTGTTGAGGCAGGGGAGATAGAGACCAAAGCGGATATTTGCTGTTTTTATCTTATTCCTATTCTATTTGTGTCTTTTACAAATACCTGGAAATTACTTCTATGTTTTTATATCTTTCTGATGAATTTAATAGATGTAAAGGCCTTAGGTTATTGTAGTTTAGAATTCCTTAAAGACTAAACCCAGTATCATCATAATCTGCTTTATTTCCAGATATAAGTGTCATAGACGTTCCAGAGTTAATGCCTAAGCTTCAGTCATTATTATTAAGTAACTCCTTCCTCAGAATCAGGTACAACTGGTATGTGTGAGGCTCCTGAAGTGCAGTTAAGATCCTAAATCTTGAAAGGAAAAGGAGAATATTTTACAGCTTTATTTATTAGTCTCTTCCTGCTATTTATTCTTGCCAGAAATTCTGGTGGAAAATATGGACATTATTTAAAAATTGACTTATGTGAGAAAAATAAGATTTTTTTAATGTCATCTCTTTACTTTTAAGAACATTATTCTTGAATATACAAATTATAGTCATTCTAAATATTTTAAAATACAGAATGTATCGAAGAATATAAAAATCACCTAAAATTCAGTCACCACAATATGTAACTACTGTTTTTATTTTGGTGTATATTTTTCTTGACTTTTTCTACTATTAAAGTGTGTGGTTTTTTTGTTTGTGTGAGGAATATGTATTAAAATATAAGACATAAAAATTTGGATAATACTTACAAACTATTTTGTAAGCAGCTTTTTTGCTTGCTTAATGATATGTTGAGAACATTTGTATTTGCTTAACAAGAGTTGTGAATATTTTTGGAAACTCTTCTAAATATACTCTTGTTCAGCAAAGAACAATTCATTGAAAGCATTATTTTTAATGGACATAGAATACTTAAATACTCTTGTATATTTAACCAATTGCTTATTGTTGCTCATATAAAGATAATTTTTTTCTCCCATCAACAGCAGAACAGGGAGAATGTATTTTTGTACATAGATTTTGTATACATTTTCAAGCCTATAGAAATGTATGAAAAGTTTTTTCATCAAACCATACAAGAATTCTCTTACCTCCAACCCTCAACAGCATTGCCTATTATCATTTTCTTAGTTCTACACCCTTTATATGCCTTTTGAAAAGGTTATTTAATGCTTGATGAAAACGGAGATATTTTTAGCAAATAGGGAAATTGTCATTAATGATGCGATATATCAGTGTCAAATTAAATTCTTACTTGAAATAAAGCCATTTATTAAAGGCTCTGAATCATCTGCTGTAGCTGCCCATCTGTTTTTAGAAATAAAAGGATTACCTTATTTAAAGACTGAAGAACAGTACATTGAAATATGCTTAATAGATTCAACTAAGAAACCTTTTGAGTTCTGGAAAACAACCTTGATTGTTGTCAACATGGGTTCATTTAGGGCCATGGCTTATTTGGTTTGATGGGATTTATATGATTGGATAGGACTTTCTCAGACGGTAAAGCGTCTGCCTACAATGTGGGAGACCCGGATTCTAATCCCAGGTTGGGAAGATCCCCTGGAGAAGGAAATGGCAACCCACTCCAGTATTCTTGCCTGGAAAATCCCATGGAGGGAGGAGCCTGGTAGGCTACAGTCCATGGGGCTGCGGAGTTGGACATGACTGAGCGACTTCACTTCACTTCACTTCATATGGTTGGATTGGGAAGGGATTAATTCTTTATGGAACTTTTTTATTGGAGGTAGAAGGTAAAAGATAAAAGTTTCACTTAAGAAAATCTGTAACTGAGCCATGGTGCATTTTTGTTTACTTGAAAGCTATATGTTATCAAGTGCAAGCAGATGCTTTTACAGATGAGTTCATTTGTTCGCAAATAGAAGCACAAAAATGGAAAATGTCTTGGATGACTTGGGGGAAGCTGCAAGGTTTATTTAAAGTTTTGTATTTATTGTTGAGGTGCAAAATTGTTAAAGGGCATTTGGATCATGGGGAAAGATATCCTGTGGAAGTACTTTTCAAAGGGTCATTGGAATAGAAAAACAGAAGTTATCTGAAATCATTTCTAGATGACATTCTATGCTACTTTCCTTGATTCACTTGAACAAATGTATGTTGAATGTTCTTCCCTTCAAGGCGGAGCAGTGTCTTCTCCTTCTCAGACTAATTTGGCAACTTGCTAAGTGAGCCTTTTAGGAAATATGCCCAGCTTCAGTGGGCCCACTGTACTTATTTCCTTGGGCTGCTGTTAAAAAAATTATCACAAATTAGTGGCTGAAAGCACAGAAATTTATTCTTTCATAGTTCTAGAGGCCAGAAGTCTAAACTCAAAGTGCTGCAGGACACACCCCCTGTAGGCTGAAGGGGAAAATCCATCTCTTCCTTGTCCAGCTCCTGGGGACTGCTGTCATTCCTTGGCTTGCAGCTGCATCACTCAGTCTCTGGCTCCGTGGTCACAGGGCCTCCCCTTTGTCCCTGTCGAACCTCCCTCTGCTTCGCTTTTGTCAGGACTTATGACAGCATTTCAGGCCCACTGGGAAGATGGGCGATCCATAGGAACCTCTCTACCCGTAAGATCCTTAACTTAATCACATCTGGAAAGTCCTCCTTTGCCATATAAGAACATTTACAGGTTTCAGAGCCTGGGATATAGGAGTCATTTGGGGGCCACAATTCAGCCTGACATACCCTGGATCTTCCTTAAATATACCTGATTTCATGGACATCCCCTGTCTGCTCTCTACCAGAACATGAGACATAGTTCCAGAAACAAAAAATGATTTGCTCAAGTTTTGACCCAACTGCCATAAAGGAGCAGAGGTGACTCCATAATCCAGCCAGTATACCTGGGCTAGGTGGTCTGATAATTTTTGAAGACCACCCTCTAGGTCTAGCCAAAGAGATCAGACAGCAGATCTGAGATGTGACACAGCTCTCCTCCCCTGGTTCATCCCAGCTGAATGGATGAGGGGACAGGAGGTCATTTCTTGGGTGAAGGGCAGGCACATCCTACTGAGTATCTGGGTCCCCAAAGCCCGCCTGAACCCCCTGGTGGGCCTTCCCACTGATGCTTTCATTCTCTCATCATCTTCTTTAGATGGAGCTTTGTACCACTTGCTCAGAAACAAGGTCTCCTGGGGACTCCCCTTCTCGCTAGTCCTCTCCATACAGTCCAGGGAGGTTTTTCCCTCTACAGCCAGTGTAACAGCTAATCCTCCCCAGTTGCATAAGAACTGAGAAACAATGAGACTATTTAAAGGCCCGCTGGCCTCCTTCCAGTAGCCGCTCAAGGTGTTTACTCTGGAAAAGGTACCGAGTTACACGTCCCATCCTCTGTGTAAATCTCCCTCACTTCCTGTGTTCCTTACGAAGGACCATTTCCTGTGGGCTCTGTGGGGGTGAGGTGGTGTTCTTCCAGGAGACAATGAACCTTGAAGTGTCTTCTCAGGGAGGCCTTACAAGGCAAGCCAGAGAATTGGAGGAGAGGATCCTTTAGGGTGGCAGTAAAAGCATTTGGGGTTTTGTTTTATATCAGTTAGCTATGGGTGGAGTTTTGAGATCATTGCACAAAGGACATAGTTAAAGAGTGGTCAGTTCTTCTCTCCCTGCCTTTTAAAAGAAAAAGTAGCTATTTGTCCTTTTAACTTTTGTGGAGTCAGTTGAACTATGACACACACCTTCATTTAATCCCATTTAAAAATCAGTTATCTGGATCAAACTGCTATTAAACACAACTGGTTGGGTCAGTGTTTTCTGGTCTGTAGGTCATAGTTATGCCCAAGGAAGTATTTCAGACAGTACAAGGAGCAACACCCCCCTCTCCAATCTCATTTAAAATTGGGAAAATTAAGGGTATTCCTGTGTCGTTTTTCAAAAACGCCTCTTACTTTGTTTAGAATTTGCAGTGCTCTGAAAAAGCAAGCAGTGAAATAGCTCCTACCTCCACTGCTAACCTCTTTCAAGATCAAGGTCAAAATTACCCTCCTCTTACTATTAGCCCCACCAATGCCCTTCACACAGTGAGACCTTTATGATGAAATTAGTATCCCACATAGACATGAATCTTTAAGTAGTAAGGATAGTAGTAAAATTGGAGAAGCATCTGCACTGAGAATGTCTGCTGTATGTCCTTTTACTGAAAAGATCCTGGGAGAACCAGAGTTAAACCGATGAAAGATGATGTGAGTTGATATAAGCTATCTTTTCATTTTCATTTTCGGTAGGAGCATCAAAAGCTTCTTGTTGCTATTCCCTTTAAAATAAAAACAAAGGAAATATTGAAAGGAATGGTTGGCAGGAGTGGAGAGATCGTAGAACACTTAAAGATTTGCAGAGGAGCAGCATTTTGCCCACCGTGCTGTATTTATTTCCGTCCTTAATGCTGATACTTAGGTCCCTGTAGTTAGCTCATCTTATTATAGGTCACCGAACAACACACCCACGACAGCCCGAGGGGGTCTGCAGGTCTGTTTCTCTCTGCAGATCTGTTTCAGGATGTGAAAGGCAGGAACGAACATCATTACACTAGAAGCTTGCATCCACGCTGCCTTGGATGAAGGGGCTGTGTGTGTGGACTCTGAAAGATGGGTGTGGAAAGACACAGAGAGGCAATGGGGAGGACCAGAGACGTAAAAGAGAAGAAGGGAGACCCAGTCACAGTCACTGTGGGAGAGAGACACATGGACCTGCCCGCTCACAGATGGACTGTCTTCTCCCACCAGATGTGACGTGGCTTGTCTGCCTTGGCATTCCATAGGAAGCTTCTCACTTCATCTGGGCTGGTTAGCGTGCCTTTCATGTTTCCATCAGTCTTCAGCCTTGTCAGTAATACATAATGGAGTAGCTCCTCCTTCAAACAGCAACGGTTGCTGTTGTGAAGAAGCTGCTTTGAAATGTGAACTCATGGGCTCTTCGTCTGCTTTCAATTATTCGGGGCTAAAGAATCATGTATCTACCTCTCTGTATGAGTTCAACTTATTTCTTTTCCTTTTTGGAAATTGCATTCTTTTTTTATTTGCAAAAGGAACATATTCATAATAAATAAAATTCCAACACAGAGATAACATGAAAGATACCTTGGTTTTTCAGCCCCGAGCTTTGTTCCCTCCCCAGAACTAAGCAGAGTCATAAATTTGGAAGGTTCTTTCCAAACTTATTAATAATTTATCTATACACACACATATATAACATTATATACCCAAAGAAGTGTGTGTGCATGATTTTACATAAATGGTACTACACTGTTCACTGTAGCTGTGTATTTCGGTAAATGGTGTCACACTGGTCCTATTCCATACCATTACATGGCCTCCTACAAAAATATGGTTTTCATTTAATGGTATGTATTAGAGACTTCTCATGTTCAACTTCACATCATCTTGTTACCTGTGCCTGTATGAGACTTTTTAGCACATCACATTGATATGTTTTCAGTGTGGAAAGATCCTGAAATTTTCTTTCAATAACTTTCTGGAATAGACTGGCTCATATTTTGCTAGAGGTTTTTCTCTGTGAGAATGAGCTTTAGGGTTGGTTGGTTTTTTATTATCTTTTGTGATATCATTGTCAGGGTCTGATAAAGGACCTGGGCAATGAGTCAGGTAGCACTTCTACTTTTTTTTTTTTTTTTTACTATCCTGGAAAAAACAGAGGTACACAGGATTTACCTTTTCCTTGAATATTTGGTAGAACTTACCTGTAAAGCCATCTGGGCCTAATCTTTTGCTATTTTTTTTTTTTTCAATTTCTTCCAAGATCACTGGCGTGTTTAAGTGTTCTGCTCATTTGTTAAGCCAAATTTATTTTAACTTTGAGAAACATCCACTTTACGTTTTTAAATATTTTGGTTAAAGTTACACATAGCACCTCGCACCGTGTTCACCATCTCTTTGTATTTACACTCCGCCTTCCATCGTGGACGTCGCTGAGTTTATGGTTCTTCCTTGTCCTTCCTGCCCTCGTCCCTCTGTCACTCGCATCACAACCTAGGTATGTGATACATAGCTTGAAAATAATGAAACAGCGATCAGTAAAAGTTACTTTTTTCTGAATATGCATATATTAGTTCAAATCTGGCAAGTGAGAGAGAAAGGGGTGGGGTAGGAAGGAGAGCAAGGAACATGAAGAGTTGGATATGACTTGGTGACTGAACAACAATTCCCATCTTTCGTTTCTAAGAAGTTTATAATTTCTGCTTTGATGACATACTTTAACTCAAGAATTGTTCATAAGTGTGTGTGTGGGTTTGTGTTTAATTCCTATGTGTGTAGATTTTATACACTCTCTGTCATTGACTTCCCTGGTGGCTCAGACGGTAAAGTGTCTGCCTACAATGTGGGAGACCCAGGTTCAATCCCTGGGTTGGGAAGATCTCCTGGAGGAGGAAATGGCAACCTACTCTAGTATTCTTGCTTGGAAAATCCCATGGATGGAGGAGCCTGGTAGGCTACAGTCCATGGGGTCACAAAGAGACACCACTGAGTGACTTCACTTGTCAGTAAGCTATAATGAATTGTGGTCAGTAAGCATGGCCACTGTAATCTCTTTCTTTCTTTTTTTCTAGACAGAGCTAGAGCTTTCATTCCAGGTTAACCAGCAAGGAGACTGGAGGCAAGGCTCTGAAATGTGTCTTTGCAATCTGTAATTTCTGACTCCTGAAAAATACTAAGATTTTTCTCTGTGGCCTGATCATGATTATATTCTTATATGTGTGGGGTAGTTGGGTACAAAGAGAGAATGAAGTAAAGATATATATGGATATGAGGCTAAATGCATAAAGTAACATATTTAAATTATTTAAATATATTTAATTTATGTAAGCCTCTTATCCTTCTTCATCAGAAGGCAGACAGACTGAAAACCACAATCACAGAAAATGAACCAGTCTGGTCAGATGGACCACAGCCTTGTCTAACTCAATGAAACTGAGTCATGCCCTGAACGGCCACCCAAGAGGGATGGGTCATGGTGGAGAGGTCTGACAAAACATGGTCCACTGAAAAAGGGAATGGCAAACCGCTTCAGTATTCTTGCCTTGAGAACCCCATGAACATTATGAAAAGGCAAAAAGATAGGACACTGAAAGGTGAACTCCTTAGGTCAGCAGGTGCCCAATATGCTACTGGAGAAAAGTGGAGAAATAACACCAGAAAGAATGAAGAGATGGAGTCAAAGCAAAATAACAACCAGTTGTATGTGACTGGTGATGGAAGTAAAGTCCAATGCTGTAAAGAGCAATATTGCATAGGAACCTGGAATCTTAGGTCCATGAATCAAGGCAAATTGGAAGTGGTCAAACAGGAGATGGCAAGAGTGAACATTGACATTTTAGGAATCAGCAAACTAAAATGGACTGGAAAGGGTGAATTTAACTCAGATGACCATTATATCTACTACTGTGGGCAGGAATCCCTTAGAAGAAATGGAGTAGCCATCACAGTCAACAAAAGAGTCTGAAATGCAATACTTGGATGCAATCTCAAAAACGACAGAATAATCTCTGTTCATTTCCAAAGCAAACCATTCAATATCACAGAAATCCAACTCTATGCCATGACCACTAATGAAATTGAATGAAGAAGCTGAAGTTGAATGGTTCTCTGAAGACCTACAAGACATTCTAGAAATTACACCCAAAAAAGATGTCCTTTTCATTATAGGGGACTGGAATGCAAAAGTAGGAAGTCAAGAAATACCTAGAGTAACAGGCAAATTTGGCCTTGGAGTACAGAATGAAGCAGGGCAAAGGCTAACAGAGTTTTGCCAAGGAAATGCACTGGTCATAGCAAACACCCTCTTCCAACAACACAAGAGAAGACTTTACACATGGACATCACCAGATGGTCAATACTGAAATCAGATTGATTATATTCCTTGCAGCCAGAGATGGAGAAGCTCTATACAGTCAAGCTCTATACAGCAAAAACAAGACCAGGCGCTGACTGTGGCTTAGATCATGAACTCCTTATTGCCAAATTCAGACTTAAATGGAAGAAAGTAAGAAAAACCACTAGACCATTCAAGTATGATCTAATCAAATTCCTTTCGATTGTACAGTGGAAGTGACAAAAAGATTCAAGGGATTAGATCTGATAGAGTGCCTGAAGAACTATGGACGGAGGTTCATGACATTGTATAGGAGGCAGTGATCAAGACCATCCCCAAGAAAAAGAAATGCAAAAAGGCAAAATGGTTGTCTGAGGAGGCCTTACAAATACCTATGTAAAGAGAGGGAAAAGGCAAAAGAGAAAAGGAAAGATATACCCATTTGAATGCAGAGTTCCAAAGAATAGCAAGGAGAGATAAGAAAGCCTTCCTCAGTGATCAATGCAAAGAAATAGAGGAAAACAATAGAATGGGAGAGATTAGAGATCTCTTCAAGAACATTAGAGATACCAAGGGACCATTTCATGTAAAGATGGGCACAGTAAAGGACAGAAATGGTATGGACCTAACAAAAGCAGAAGATATTAAGAAGAGGTTGCAAGAATACACAGAAGAACTAGACAAAAAAGATCTTCAAGGCCCAGATAATTACAATGGTGTGATCACTCACCTAGAGCCAGACATCTTGGGGTGTGAAGTCAAGTGGGCCTTAGAAAGCATCATCAGTACGAACAAAGCTAGTGGAGGTGATGGAATTCCAGTTGAGCTATTTCAAATCCTAAAAGATGATGCTGTGAAAGTGCTGCACTCCATATGCCAGCAAATTTGGAAGGCACAGCAGTGGCCACAGGACTGGAAAAGGTAAGTTTTCATTCCAATTCCAAAGAAAGGCAATGCCAAAGAATGCTCAAACTCCTGCACAATTGCACTCATTTCGCATGTTAGTAAAGTAATGCAGTAATGCTCAAAATTCTCCAAGCGAGGCTTCAACAATATATGACCCCTGAGATTCCAGATGTGCAAGTTGAATTTAAAAAAGGCAGAGAAACCAGAGATCAAATTGCCAACACATGTCGGATCATCAAAAAAGAAAGAGAGTTCCAGAAAAACATCTACTTCTGCTTTATTGACTATGCCAAAGCCTTTGACTGTGTGAATCACAACAAACTGTGATCCACAGTTCTTAAAAAATCCACAGAATTCTTAAAGTGATGGGAATAACAGACCACTTGACCTGCCTCCTGAGAAATCTGTATGCAGGTCAAGAAGCAGCAGTTAGAACTAGACATGGAACAACAGACTGGTTCCAAATCAGGAAAGGAGTACATCAAGGCTGTATATTGTCACCCTGCTTATATAACTTATATGCAGAATGCATCAAGAGAAATGCTGGGCTGGAGGAAGCACAAGCTGGAATCAAGATTTCTAGGAGAAATATCAATAACCTCAGATATGCAGATGATACCACCCCTATGGCAGAAAATGAAGAACTAAAGAGCCTCTTGATGAAAGTGAAACAGGAGAGTGAAAAAGTTTGCTTAAAACTTAACATTCAGAAAACTAAGATCATGCCAGTCCCATCACTTCCTGGCAAATAGATGGGGAAACAGTGGAAACAGTGACAGACTTTATTTTGGGGGGCCTCCAAAATCACTGCAGATGATATCTGCAGCCATGAAATTAAAAGACACTTGCTCCTTGGAAGGAAAGCTATGATCAAACTAGACAGCATATTAAAAAAGCAGAGACATTACTTTGCCAACAAAGGTCCGTCTAGTCAATGCTATGGTTTTTCTAGTAGTCATGTATGGATGTGAGAGTTGTACTATAAAGAAAGCTGAGTGCCAAAGAATTGATGCTTTTGAACTATGGTGTTGGAGAAGGCTCTTGAGAGTCCCTGAGACTGCAGGGAGATCCAACCAGTCCATCCTAAAGGATATCAGTCATGGATGTTCATTGGAAGAACTGATGCTGAAGCTGAAGCTCCAATACTTTGGCCACCTGATGCTAAGAACTGACTCATTGGAAAAGATCTTGATGCTGGAAAAGATTGAAGGCGGGAGAAAACGGGGATGACAGAGGGTGAGACAGTTGGATGGCATCACCAACTCAATGGAAATGAGTTTGGGTGGACTCCAGGAGTTTGGTGATGGACAGGGAGGCCTGGCCTGCTGCAGTCCATGGGGTCACGAATAGTCGGGCCCGACTGAGCAACTGAACTGACTGACTGACTGAGTCATTTAAGTTGTTTCATTAAATTTCTATGTGTGATAATAAGATCCTCAATAGTCTTCCATTAATTTCTGAGAATTGTTATCTGTTTGTGACTTTGCCATTTATTCTTTGTATTTTCAGTTTTTCAATAGATATTTTGTTGCTCTGTCGTCGCATGTTTAATATTAATCACTTTTAAATAATTTTTATCACCCCTTCTCTTCATGTGACTTCTCATTATCTCTTTCTTTTTTCCTTGAAGTGTATTTTGTCTAATATTATTTTTATACCTGCTTCCTTCCTAACCTGTGTCTGTTATATCTTCATTTTTAAACTTCCTATATAGCTTTCATTTTATAAATATTTCTGGTAAACAACTATAATGCTTCCTAATTTGAAAGGCTCTTTCTTTTATAAATGAATTTAGAAAATTCATATTTATTAGAATTAGTAATGTATTGTAATTTTACTTTGTGTTTCCTGGTTATTGTGTGTTCTTCTTTTTTCCCCTTCTTTTCCCACATCTTTTATCTTTTTAATGGAGGCTTACATTTCTTTGTTCTGTTTTTTCCTCTTATTAACTTGGAAGTTATACTTTGCATTTATATTTTCTGTGAAGAAAATTCTTAAATTTTTAACACTCATAATTGATCTATTTTTCTGCCAATATTTAGAATTTTAATTACCTATATCCACACCCTAAAATGCTTTTGTTGCCCTTTGTTCCATATTTCCTTCCCTCCAGCACCTCTTGTATCGATGTAATCTGAGATTTGGATACTACATTGTAATTGCCTTATCTTTTTCTTGTATTTTCATTTCTTCTTTTTGTAAAAGATATAAAACTTAAGAGTAAACTGTCTCTTTTTTAAAACTTTCTTCGTTCTTTCTTCTTTCCAATATCTTATTTCCCATATCTCCTATTTCTAAGTTCTTTTTTCCTTCTTGACAGAATATATAATACATTAAATCTTTCACGATTAGTTTCACCTCAAGATATATTTAGTTGTGTGTATGTTCCACTACCATTTATACCACCTGCATCACTTGATTTTTTTCATATTGAGGACACACATGTCAGATTTCAGAAATGTTCTTGTACTATCACTTCAATTATTCCCATCCTTCTGGTGGCTTTTCTTTAAGTGCTTCTATCAGATGGCCTTTGAACTTTCTGTTTCCATTTTCCCCAAAAGAAAAGAAAAAGAAAAGAAAACGATAAGGAAGTTATGATCTAGCATTAAAATCTAGGATTATATCTATATAGGAAGTGCTGGAGGGAAGGAATGGCACCCTACTCCAGTACTCTTGCCTAGAAAATCCCATGGATGGAGGAGCCTGGTGGGCTGCAGTCCATGGGGGCGCGAAGAGTCGGACACGACTGAGTGACTTCACTTTCCCTTTTCACTTTCATGCATTGAAGAAGGAAGTGGCAACCCACTCCGGTGTTCTTGCCTGGAGAATCCCAGGGACGGCGGAGCCTGGTGGGCTGCCGTCCATGGGGTCTCAGAGTCAGACACGACTGAAGCGACTTAGCAGCAGCAGTAGCAGGAGGGAAGGAAATATGGAATGAAGGGAAATAAAAAACATTTTAGGGTGTGGGATATTTTAAATTCCAGATATTGGCAGAATAGAAGATGTATGAGTGTTAAACATTTAAGAATTTTCCTAATAGAAAATTTAAAATGAAAAATAAAACTCGCAAATAATAAGAGGGAAAAAATAGAATAAAGAAATATGAGCCCCCTTTATAAAGAAAGCAGATACAAGATAACGGGAAGGAGGGAAAAACAGTCTAATGCAGGCTTATAGAACCACTCACTCTTTGCACCCTACCTATCCTATGTATAAGTTTAGCTGTGTGTGTGTGTGTTTCATTCAAAGACTTCAGATTTTATGTATAAAATTACTTATAGGATTTGAAGAGAAAGGGGAAGCCTTCCAAATGATCACCTCTGTTATTTCTTCATGTTATTTCTTTAGATGTAGCAACCAGGACAAGGCGATTCAGGGTCAGATGAAGAGAAGAAGGAAAAAAAAACCAAAAGTCAGTTAATGGACTTAGTCTATGTGTATGAAGCAAAGCTTTTGCAAACACATAAATATCAAGTGATTAACCTATGCTCTGCACTTGTTTTTTTAATTGTGTACATTCATTATATATTTTTCATTTTCAGGTCTTGACTCTAATCATGGCCAAACCTTATGAATTTAATTGGCAGAAGGAAGTTCCTTCCTTTTTGCAAGAAGGAGCAGTTTTTGACAGATATGAAGAGGTAAGGGAGTGTTATTAATCTTTTCTCTCAAAACATGATTTTTTCATTTTAATTTAATTACAGTATTGAGTAAATAGTATTTGACATAAGTAAGAACATCTTGGAGATTTATGAGTTGGAATAGTTGGAAACAGTCAAAGTTATGAGATAATAATAATGATAATAATAGTATAATTTATTGAGCACTGTCTCTGCGCCAGCTATAATAAGGATGATGACAGTATAAATTATCGTGTGCTCAATGTGTGCCAGAAAACTTTCTAAGCACTTCCTGTGTAGTATTTGTTCAACTCCTTACAATGACCTTATTAGGTCATTGCCACAATTATGCTTATTTTACAGATGGGTTTCATGGACTGATAGTTTTTGCTTAATCAAGTGCTTTAGGCATTCTTTCCTCATAAAACTTTCTATTTGTCATACATGTAATAGCGATCAGACTTTGTGCTGGTCACTTGCTTTGCTCGTCTCATTTATACAGACCAAGTTAACCGAAGCTTTGCGTACTTCTGCTTCTACCATTTATTGCTTGTGCCCTTGCAAGGAGGCGGTGGCTCCAGATTTTCTAGAAACCAGGGGCTTGGGTTCCCCAGTCTATTCAGCCCCTTTGCATTGTTAATATGTTGTTTTTCTTAGATTTTACTTGACTTTGAAGTGACTTTGGGAGGGGTATGTGATGAAACTCTATTGCCTCTACGGTGAAGTAAGATGCAAAACCTGCTCAGACTTCATGTAGAGTCAGAATTGGTTCATTTCAAAATCTATGGAATATATGATATGTGGCTTCCCAGAGCTTCACATCATCAGGCTTTTCTCCTGAGGTCTATGGGCTGACACGACTCAGTGATTAGTTGACTTGGCTTTTCCACAGCGTGTAGCATGATGCTTTCTTGGTTTGCACCATAGTTGCTTTGTGTAAACAAAATTGAGGAAAGAAAAGGATGGACTCAAATGTGGTCAGTGTTCTCTGTAGTGAATCGGCGTTTTAGGGTGACAGTTACTTATATGACTGAAGCTTTACTGCTTCTCTGAAAGAACAGAAAACCACATTCTGCTATAAGAAGAAACAGAAAACAGTTTTCTACCACCTGGAGGCAACCACTCTTAACTCCTTGGTAGTTTTTTTCTAGTCTTTTTCTACGCTCTCTCTTTTTTTTTTTTTTCCTCTTCCATCGACATAGAGTAATCTTTTGAAAATGTAAATCAGAACCTCTTCTTCCTCTATTTAAAATGCTTCCATGACTTTCTATTGTATTATAGGATGAAGGAAATGCATCAGAATGAAATACAAGGCCTTCCATAATTTGACTCTTACCTAATTCTCCAATCTTGTTCCCCACTAGTTTTCTATGCACATTCTTGGTTTGAACATTAACAATACACTTACAATTTCCCCAATGAACTATTCTATTTCATGCTTTGTATATACTGCTGCCTTTTCCTGAAATGCACTCATCCCTCCTTGTTTCACTGGCAAATTCCTATTCATCCTTTAGAACCCAAATGAGAAATCTTTATTCTTTAATATCTTCCTTGACCCATTCAATAAGAATTGATCATTCCTCTGTGCTACCTCTTGGAGAAGGCAATGGCACCCCACTCCAGTACTCTTGCCTGGAAAATCCCATGGATGGAGGAGCCTGGTGGGCTGCAGTCCATGGGGTCGCTGAGGGTCAGACACGACTGGGCGACTTCACTTTCACTTTTCACTTTCATGCATTGGAGAAGGAAAGGGAAACCCACTCCAGTGTTCTTGCCTGGAGAATCCCAGGGATGGGGGTGCCTGGTGGGCTTCCGTCTATGGGGTTGCGCAGAGTCGGACACGACTGAAGTGACTTAGCAGCTGTGCTACCTCTAATGTACCCTTGCACATATTACACTGTACTCACCTTTTTATTTAATTTTTTCATCTCTCGTAGTATACCCTGAATTTCTTGAGGTCAAGGGCCATATTTTACTTATCTTTTTCTCTCCAAGGACTAGCAGAATGCCTGCAACTGCCAGATTCACTGTATATCTATATTAGATATCTAATATCTAATGTCAAAAGGGATTTTAGATGTAATTGATCCCAACCCAGTCTGGTTTTATTATAGTTTGTACATTTTCTTGATAATTGAAAAGGTGAGAGGACATAGTAATCCCTGAGATCCATATGAAAATCTGTACTTCAACACATTCAAAATATTAGGCTAAATCATGTTACATTTTCATCTTTTAGGTTAAAAATGATCAGTATCAACAATTTGATATAGTTCAAACCTGAAGTGAAGAAGTGAAAGTTGCTCAGTTGTGTCTGACTCTTTGCGACCCCATGGACTGTATAGTCCATGGAGTTCTCTAGGCCAGAATACTGGAGTGAGTAGCCTTTCCCTTCTCCAGGGGATCTTCCCAACCCAGGGATCGAACCCAGGTTTCCTGCTTTGCAGGTGGATTCTTTATCAGCTGAGCCACCAGGGAAGCCCAAGAATACTGGAGTGGGTAGCCTATCCCTTCTCCAGCGGATCTTCCCGACCTAGGAATTGAACCGGGGTGTCCTGCTTTGGAGGCGGATCCTTTCTAACTAAGCTATGAGGGAAGCCCACAAAGTAAATTCACTTGCCTACTTTCGTCCACTTCTCACACCTTGGCAAAGAAAGCCAAGACTAGCTTGGATGCATTTCCAAGCTTTCTCCCAGGTCCACCGGGTCTAGACTGAGTCCCTGTGCCGCCACGATGATCACAATTGCCCTTCACTGTGAGCTGACAAGAAACATCTCTCCCTGAATCTGCTAGAGTACCCCGAAAGATTTGCAGTTTTCTGAGACAGTTTCCCAGGCTCTGAAAATCTATAGGATAATTTAAAAATACTTCCTGGCTTTCAATTCCTCAGATAAGGTCATTTTGTAGAGACTAAATGTAGTCACTGGCTGAGAGTTTCTTTTGTTGTCATATAAACAGAAACCTATTAAAGAAAAAGTACTTTTTTGGGGTAAATTGTAATGTGATTTGATAAACTGGAAGTTTATCATCATCCTATCATTTTTATTTCTTATGATGGTTTTTTGGTTTTAGTTATTAATCATCACAACTCACTTATATTTAGAAAATACTGATGACTTTCTAAAGGCATTTGCTTTCTTCCAGGTTCCTCTGAAAATGAGATAAAGCTAGAAGAAAAGAGATCATAACAAGTATTAAATACAATCTCATTAAGCTTTCAACTTTCTTTAGTGCTATTTTACTAGGATGAGAAGTAAAAAAAAATTTAGCTTCTTAAATATATCTCTTCATGAAACGTATAAAATTGGTGTTGACCTTAAAAATAAAAGTTACTTTACCATCAAAAATGTGTTTATTTAGGAATAGCAGAGGAATTGCAATTTGAGACAAACACGCTATAGTAAAAGCCATTGACAAGGGACCTTCCCTGGTGGTTCAGTGGTTCAGACTTTGCCTTCCAAGGTAGCGGGTACTGGTTCTCTCCCTGGTCAGGAAACGACAGTCCTACATGCCACGTGTCCAAAAGTCCAGGAAACATAAAGTGGAAGAAATATTGTAACAAATTCAATAAAGACTGAAAAAAAAAAAAAAGCCATTAACAAGTCCAGCTAATGAAGGAGGGCAACAGTATTGTTGAGAGAAAAAGGAAGTTGGGAAGGGTTGTTTTGAATAAAAATCCACTGGAGAAAAGTGAGGCGGGGGGAGGAGTGGCTGCCGCTCACGGGCGATCTGCTGGGCTGGTTGACTTCTTGTGGGAGAGGCCATGTAACATCTTTTCCTTTGGGGGGCCTGTATTCATTTGATGGTTCTCTCCAGTGATGATTCTTCTCTGTAACTGATAATTGTGAGGCAGTTTCCCAGGCTCTGGAAATCCAGAAGATAATTAAAAAAGACTTCCTGGCTTTCAGTTCCTCAGAGAAGGTCATTTCAAAGAGGTTAAATGTAGTTACATGCAGTGGTCGCTTGTGAGAGCTCCCCCTCCTGGCCTCCCAACTCCATTTTAGTGAGGTTTCCCTTTATTAAAGTCAGAAAGCCAAAGAGTGTTTCAAACAGACTGTAGCCAGCTTTGCTTATTACAGTTGAGCCTTGAACAACATAGGTTTGAACATGAACAATTTCACGGTACACTTTTACACAGATTTTTTTCCCAATAAATACCTACCATTTTTTGTTGTTGTTGTTTAGTTCTAAGTTGTGTCCAACTCTTCGCAACCCCGTGGGCTGTAGCCTGCCAGGCTCTGCTGTCCATGGGCTTTCCCGGGCAATAGTCCTGGAGTGGGTTGCCATTTCCTTCTCCAGGGGATCTTCCCTACCCAGGGATCAAACCCACATCTCTTGCATCTCCTGCATTGGATTGTTTCCCACTGGGCCACCGGGGAAGCCCAAATGCCTACCTTAGAAGCTTACAGTCCTCAGAGGGCTGAATCTGTGGAAACAGCGGATATGGAGGCCTGACCGTAAAGTTATAGTCAGATTTTTGATTGCCCTCCTAGATAGCATATTGAAAAGCAGAGACATTACTTTGCCAACAAAGGTCCGTCTAGTCAAGGCTATGGTTTTTCCTGTGGTCGTGTAGGGTTTGAGAGTTGGACTGTGAAGAAGACTGAGCGCCAAAGAATTGATGCTTTTGAACTGTAATGTTGGAGAAGACTCTTGAGAGTCCCTTGGACTGCAAGGAGATCCAACCAGTCCATTCTAAAGGAGATCAGCCTTGGCATTTCTTTGGAAGTAATGATGCTAAAGCTGAAACTCCAGTACTTTGGCCACCTCATGCAAAGAGTTGACTCATTGGAAAAGACTCTGATGCTGGGTGGGATTGGGAGCAGGAGGAGAAGGCGACGACAGAGGATGAGATGGTTGGATGGCATCACTGACTCGATGGACGTGAGTCTGAGTGAACTCCGGGAGTTGGTGATGGTCAGGGAGGCCTGGCATGCTGCGATTCGCAAAGAGTCGGACACGACTGACTGACTGAACTGAACTGAACTGAACTGAGGTTGGCACCCCTAAAATCCCATGTTGTTCAAGGGTCAACTGTATTTTCCTATCTTGTAAGAGTTGGTTCTTTGGAGCCACGGCCATTAAAATATTTAAGGCAACAAAATGTAAATAGATAAGGCTTGTTTCTACAGTTTTTTGCCTGAACAGCAGGGAGAAATGACAACTGACAGCAAGTGGGAGGAACAGGAATTAGAACACAACCTGATCATGCCACAAATGCCACAGCAAAGGGGCCTTTTGTGAAGGAAGGGTTGAATGCCTTCAGCACGGTGTGGCAGCTAACGTTATCATGACGGCCCCAGGGATCGGGTAAACATTAAATTGTGTTCCACGTGTTGGTTTGAAGAAGGCAGGGAAGTGTTCAAATCAGTGGGTGAGCATTCACTAGGTCAGATTAAAAAAATAAAAATACTCACTAAACACTGTTTTAAAAATATGTGTTCTTTTGACAAGAAATGTAACCAGTGCAACTGTATTTAAGTATTATTTTACTATTTCTGCTGAAGGATTTCTTTTGAGGTAGCCCTAAATTTCAGAAACTGCAGCCTGCGTTGTAGCCTCTGATTGTATTCTCATGCCGCTTCAGTAGCTCTTTATCTAACTTTACTTGACTTTTAAATTACTTACATGCAAAACCTGTTTTGTTTTCTAAGTAATGCAACAAGTGATGCAAAAATCTTCAGAGACGTTTCTCTTGCAGAGGAGAGGAACGGCAGTACGCGTGCAGCCCACGTGTTTCTGATTCCACTGGCTTCCTAACTTCCCTTCTGGGTCCTTATTAAAAGCCAGAAGACCCTGTCTCCTGGCTATGAGAACCCTCCCCAGCCTTTCCTAGAAGTCCTTGGTACTTACAGCATCCTCAAAATACTCATCTCCTCAGTGCCTGCCTTTTATTTTTATTGTGACTGCTCTTAAGTATAGCATCTGACCTACTTCATTTTTTAACTTTTTGGCCTGCGCTGTGCTTCGTGCAGGATCCCATTTCCACAAACAAGGCCAGAACCCTCGGTCTCTGAGTGGGCGCGTGGGGCCTCAGCTGCTGGGCCGCCAGGGAGGTCCCTTCCCAGTGCTTCCTTGTCACTCTGTTCCCAGAGCTGCCCCCTGCTCCCGTTTATCTCCCTCCCTAAACACATTACGTCCCCAAACCTCAGGAACAAGGGCGCTGTGTGAAACAGGCCTTTATTAAAGGTTTGGTGGGAGCAGAGGCGAATTCCAGCACTCAGCAGGACACAGTGGAGATCCTGAGGAGTAAATCTCAGTCGGGCCGACAGCTGTCTCTGTGCCACCTTCTTTTTCACCCCGCTCTTCCAAGAGACCTGTTGTTGTTATTTTTCTTTCACTTTTTGACCTCTCCCTCAGAATCCTTTTCTAATTCATAATTCACCCTTTTCCTTTTTCCCCATATGAAATTCCTCCTCTCCAAATGAAAACAACAAAAATGCCCTCTCAAGCCCAGGAGGAACAGGGGGAATTCTGGTCCCTTCTCACCCTGCGCAGTGTGGCTCCCGGTCCAGCTCAAACTCTTGCGTCCAGACTCTTGTGAGACCTCACATTTGCATAATCTTGAAAGAGAACGGATGTACTTAAAACAAACAAACCAAAAGTTTGAAGACGTTTATCCCTTGAAAGCAAAGTGGTCTGTTGTCCTTCTCGAGAAGTGGTCACCAGCAGAAATTTGCAATGATGGACATGGTCTGTACCCTGGCTGCTCTTACCACATGTTAAGAGGATTGTGATACGTGGTTGGTAATCTCAGGGTTTTTCCCTCCTGTTTGCGGCTGTCATTTAGTTGCTAAATTGTGTCCGACTCTTTGCGACCCCATGGACTGCAGCCCCCCAGGCTCCTCTGTCCGTGGAATTCTCCAGGCAAGAATACTGGAGTGGGTTGCCATTTCCTTCTCCAGGGGACCTTCAAGACCCTGGGTCTCCTGCTTGGCAGGTGGACTTTTTACCACTGAGCCACCTGGGAAGCCCCTTTCCCTCCTAACCCAAGCACAAAATCTAGACTGCACTCATTTTTCTTAGAGTGCAACAGTTTCTCTTAACAAAATTAATTTAGTTTGGCATTTGAAAAAAAAAAATGTGGCCAGTGGGACTGAGGAACTGAGTTTATTAATCTTAATGTTAATTAAAATTTACATAGCTACATGTGGCTGGTGGCTATCTTATTGGACAACACAATTTTCTAGACAATCAACTCAAACTGCAGGCAGATTTTAAAATACCATCCTCTTTTCCCAACGTGCAGAAGGAACTCTCAGTTCACTTAATTGGAATCTACAGTTTCATCAGCCATTTCTTCTCAGTGGTAGCCGGAGCAGAGATTTAGATGTCTTATTAGATGACTCCCCTCAGCTGCCACTGTCCCCACACCCCAGATCCCAGAGTGGGTTGGGCTGCCTTTTTCCTCGCCTGGGACTCTGTGTCTGAGGCAAGCTGCCCAGATGGAGTGCCTTTTCTGGCTAAGCCTTGGTGTTTATTAGCTCCTCCTACAGAAACCCTCAATAGCCTCCCCTGCACACAGACATCACAACCGCTGCTAGGAAAACAGAAACAGTTAAGGCAGTTGCCAACCCCAGAGGAATATGGAAATGGCAGATCAGTCGAAGCTGAAGTAGGGCTGAGTGGAACAGGCTGAATGTGGCTGTCTCCAAAGCAGCTCCGAAGCTGGGCTGTAGGCCTCAGGGGCACTCCCAAGGCCCAGGCAGCCTACACGCCTGGGCTGTCCATTACTGCAGCGCGGAGTCGTCCAAGTGTAATGTTCAGAAGGCCAAAAGCACCACCCGCACAGAGTGTACTTCGACTTGCAGATTGATTTAGGTCTTCAGTGACGGCACTAGCAGGAGGATAAAGCTCGTTGTGAGAGCACCGGAGGAAGAGAGACAAGGTGTTTTGTCAGGCAGATGCTAAACCAGTCACTGCCCTGTGCTGTGCTGTCACTTCAGTCGTGTCCGACTCTTTGCAACCCCATGGACTGTGGCCCTCCAGGCTCTTCTGTCCATGGGATTCTCCAGGCAAGAATCCTGGAGTGGGTTGCCATTTCCTTCTCTGGGGATCTTCCCCACCCAGGGATTGAACTGGTGTCTCTTAAGTCTTTGCATTGGCAGGTGGGTTCTTTACCACTAGCCCTACCTGGGAAGCCCATGTCCCTGCCCTGAGAACGGTAAATTTCCTGGACTAAACTGGTGGTCCAGTGGTTAAGAACTTGCCTTCCAACGCAGGGGATATGGGTCCGCTTCCTGGTTGGGAAGCTAAGATCCTACACGTCTCACGGCTAAGGAACCAATACATAAAGCAGAGACAATACTGTAAGAAATTCAATAAAGACTTTGAAAATGGTTCACATCAAAAAAAGGGGACATTCTTCTATAGAAATAAATCATCCTTGGAGAGGCCCTGTAGACATTGCTCCTGTAAAATATGTAATGGATATTAATACATAGCCATATTTTTATCTCATTCTCAGGTTTTGGATAGTTTAAACTGAATTGTACCCATGGAGTCAGGATATCTGGCTCAAAATGTAGAGGGTGGAATTGTAGCCTATTACTTATGTTTACAATGATGGATACTTATAGAGTCATGATAATGATAATAACAGTTACAATCACATTCATTAGTCTTTTGATGCTTAGAGTCAACCTAACAGTAGACATGATATTTAATTATTATTGACAGAACAGAATGAAAAAAATCTGTTACCTTTGTCAGTGCAAAGTAAGGGTACAGATAGGTCTTGGAAAGTAGAAATGGTTGGAGTCAGAGGAAAAACCGGAGGCTTTATAGTCTCAGTGGGAGGAAATGTTGATAGTTGATGGTGCATGAAATAGAGACTTGTGTCCATTATTTACAGCCAATCACAAAACCAAATATAGTAAATTTCACATTGGGAAAGGGAGGAGAAGTAGGGAAATGAGTTCCATGGAGTTCCATTTCTGAATTTTTATCCTAAGGAACCTATACTACATGTGCCTGGTAGATGATGAGCTCAGTTATTGGCTTCATCCTGCTGTCTTCTGACGCCAGGGCCTGCTAGAACTGGACGTGTAAAACAAAACAAAAAACGCGGCGTGTCACTGTTTCATCCGCGGACGTGCATCCCGGCATCTCGGTTTGACGTTGCAGGCCCTCAGCATGCGGCCCTCGGTGTCATTCCACCCTCAGCCCCGCTCTCCTGACAGTCACGCTGTGATAGGGAAGTAGTGGGTTGTGCCTCTTGTGGGGTCAGGAGACCACCTGAGCAGTGGGTCTGGGGGACTGAGGAGGCCTCAGAGGGCAAGCCCCCTTTGGTTTGGGTGAGTCCATCAGTGGATCAGGCACAGCTGAGATGAGGGAAGGGTCCATCCTTGGGCAGGGGCCCGTGTGTGGGATGCAGGGGGTGGTTTGTCCAGCTGCTGTTGGGGAGGGTGAAGGCTGGAGCCGCAGCTGCAGAGATGAGCAGTGTCCTCCTAGAAGTGCTCTACTCTCCAGAAAGGCGTTGGCGCTAGATCTTGAAAGTGCTGTGAACTGTTCTGTGTGTGTGTTTTAAGCAGGAAAAGAGGAAGGTCTGAATATGACTGGAAAGTGGTTATGCCTGATTACTTGTGTCTGAGAGAGTAGAGGTGGGATTGAATGACTGGCTGAACAGTCATTTAGATACATAGGACATCAGAGAAGAGGTTCAGGGTGGAAATCAATTAGATTTCCTAACCCAGTGGATTTAGAAGGCGAGGAAGAGTAAGGAGTGTGAAACACGATTGGGATTTCTAGTCCAAGAATCTGGTGGGCTCTGATGCTGGCAAAGAGAAGGCCAGAGAATGGGTAATTTATGGATGCGCTGATGTGGTTCTTCTCCCTAAAATGAACAGTATTTATCATTTTATGTTTTGTTGTACCCAAGAAACAGTTTGCGTATACAGAAATCACCTAGGTTTTAGTTAAAAATAAATTGCTCAGAAGGGGGAGTTGACAAGCATAGTAAATTACTCAAGAGGGTGAACAAATGGAGACATTCTGTTCCTTTCTCCGTCCTCCACTCCCAGGGCCATTGTTGGCATCCTGGCTGGAGTGGGCATCGTGAGTGGGGGCATGATGTATAAACAGAAATCTGAGAAGTAGGCAGAAGCCTCATCATGTACAGCAGTTCTGAAAGTCGTTCCCAAACAAGCATCATCAGCATCACCTAGAACTTTATTAGAAATGCAGACTCTAGAGACTCCACTAGTGGTCTACTGGTTAAAAATTTGCCTGGCAATGCAGGGGACACCAGTTCAATCCCTGGCCAGGGAACTAAAATCCCATGTGCTCCAAGCAACTAAGAGTCTGCACACCCAACACAGCCAAAAATAATGTTGTTTTTTTTTTTTAAAAGAAATGCAGATTCTCAGGCCCATCTGATGGACACTCTGGGGATGGGTCCAGCAGCATATGTTTTAACAAGTCCTTCAAGAGACTTGGACACACACTTGAGTGTGAGACTCGGAGGTTGTATGATGTGGGTGGGGAACTTGGATTTCTTTCTGAGTGTTATGGGAGCCATTTTCACAAGGACTGATGTGATCTGGTTTACATTCTGGTAACAGTTTAGCTGTGCGGAGAATGGATTTGTAAGAGGAGAGGGAGGGCACTCTGGGGATACAGAGTCAGGTTCGAGAACACCAGAAGTCTGATTTAAGATGAATTGGAGTCTTAGTTCTTCCTCTTACTGGGTGTTTCCCCATAGGCAGTTTTCTTCACATCTCAGTGCTAGAAAAGGGGAGCTAGGAAGCAGATGTGTCTGAAGAGTGTGCACTTCCTCTGGGGTGCCTCTGATGTTACCCCCGCCTCCTCACAGCCGTCCTGCTGTTGTCCTCTTGCGCCTTCTTCCCCATTTGATGGAACAGGTGTGGCCCTAGTTGAGCGCTCAATCCCTTAACCTTGCTGGAACAAAGCTGCAGGAGCTAGTGTTAGCCAGGTTTTTTGCAAGAACACCCAGGCCCATTCCTTCCTCTTGACTGGCCTTTGAAACAACAGTGCGGATAATGTCATTTGTGCCCTCAAACCCCCAGAGCTTAGAGCCCATTAGCAACCAGAGCAGGAGGTCTTTAATCAAAGGTCTGTATCGTTTGGAAAGTTCTTGGAAGTAAGTAGACCTGAGGGCAAAAGACTCTGATTGGAGCCTTGACCCTGACATTTACAAGTTACGACCTTGGGCCAGTCCTTTCACCTGTCTCAGTGGGCGTCTAGGAGTAGAAAATTGTGGGAAGGTAAATACATAGTGAAACTAATGCAAGATCAAGGTATTTTAGTCAGGTTTGTGCAGACTCATCTTGGTGCTGACTTTCTGTCTTCTTCATGGCTACGAACTCCCTGGAGCTAGGCTCCATGGAAGTCCTTATTTCTCAGAAGTTTCTGCTTTTAATTAGATGAGGGAAGCTCTGACAAGGCTTCTTTCTGCACCTGTTGATTTCCATTTGCTTTCGACTCAGAATAACCCATATGCAAAGTGGCATATATTGAGATGGCATGTTCTAACACCCTTCAGTGGTTTAAGACTGCAGCCATTTATTAATAAGGATACAGAAGAATGAATAGCACATTAATTTTGATGGTCATTTATTAATTATAGTCGTTGATTCTGTGGGTCAGCCATCTGGGCTGGACTGGGCACACTCAAATGTTTGCTGGTCCAACTTGGGGGCTGATTGATTTAGGATGGTCTTGAAGGACCATCTCATCTCCACCCTACCTTCTGTCAACCTCATGCAAGCAGATGGGACACGCTCTTTCCTGCTTGTTTCTGCTGCCTGCTCTAGAGCAAAGCAGGTGGGGACCTGCTTTGCAAAGCAGAAGGGGCTGCCAAGTTACCTTGGAAGGAGTGTGGTTTCAGGAGGGGTGAAGGGGTGTGGCCCTCTCTGCAATCAACCACTGTTATCGTAGGTAGTCTTTATGTAGTCAGTCATTTCACACTGGAAAGGCATAGAACAGGGGTGAGCACACTTTTTCTGAAACGGACCAGATATTATATATTTTAAGTTTTGCAAAGTCATATGGTCTTTGTCACGACTATTTTGTAGCATGGCAGCAGTCATAGAACATTCAACAGTCCATAGATGAGTGTAAGTTCCAAGAAAACTGTGTTTTCAAAAGCAGGGGCTATAGTTTGCAGACACCTAGCTTGAAAGACAAATAAGGATACATAGGAATGAATAGCACATTAATTTTGACGGTCATGGTGATACTTTCCGTTTTGGGTAATTACTTTTAGCGCCATCATTTTCCCTTATGAATGCCTTATTAAATTTTCAGTTTAGTCATCCTCAACTTCTTTTTCTTTTCTCTGTAATTACATCAGCTTTTGCTGCATAATCAATTACCTTTGTCTTTCTTTTCTAAAATGCTGTAGATTTGTTTGTCTCACTTTTATATTTTTTTGCCTCTCTGTAAGGTTTCTTTGCGTTTATATTTCTTCATTTGTTCGCTGAGGTAGAAGAAAATTGTATTCTCTGGAGGAATAGAAGCATCTCACCCGTGAAACAGTGTCTGAGTCAGTCTCATGGAAGACTCTAATACTGGAGATTCATGCTCTTCAAGGGCGTAGGAAGGACTTATTTATGGGAAGACAAGACACACGTGCACTAGGAAACTAGAGGAGGAAATCTGGGCTGGCTTGATTTTAAGGAGCCTTGATGCGTAAGGAACTGTTGAAAACAAAATGTACCAGTACAACACTAGAGGAAATAAATCATGAGTATGCGAAGAGCGAACTCACTGGAAAAGACCCTGATGCTGGGAACGATTGAAGGCAAAAGGAGAAGAGGGCAGCAGAGGAGGAGATGGCTGGATAGAATCACTGACTCAGTGACCATGAACTTGGGCAAACTGCGGGAGGCGGTGAGGGACAGGGAGGCCCGGTGTGCTGCAGACCATGGGGTTGTAGAGAGTCCAACATGACTTAGCAACTGAACAACAACACAAAATAAAATATGAGGAGCTAGTTACTTAGGTTTCTAGAGTATGACTGTGCTGTGCTAAAGGACTTAGTTAAAATTCAGTGGCTAAAATGACAGTGCTTGTTTATTTTTAACATGTTTAAAAATTGAAATACAGTTCATTTACAGTGTTATGTTAGTTTCCTGTGGACAGTGCTAGTTTTGAGGGTTTTTTTGTTTTTTGTTTTTTTTGCTTTTTTCCTATCTGAAGTGTAAATAGGAAAGGGCACCGTGTTTGCTCCTTCAAGCCTTGTTTATGGCCGCAAGGGAGCAGGAGCTCAGTGCATGCCCGTGCATCCTTTAATTAGGGTTGATAGGCGCAGCCTTGTGGTTCTCCAGGCTGATGGTGAAGAGGCCCCAAGGACATCCTGGAGGCATTTTCTTCGGGATGGCATTCTGTTCATGCGTGTGGCCCAGCCATTAAATTAATAAGAGTTCATCCAAGTATGAATGAATAAACAGTCAGAGGAAATATACAGCATATTTTAAAGTGAATCATTTTGAAGTCCCTTCTCAAGTAAGAAAATGGCATTTCTTTAAGCTCAACTTCTTGTGAATTCCCTCATCCTAAAAATGATGATGAATGTTTTTGTTGTTACTTCTGGTTTTGTTGTTTTTATGGAAGACGTGTTTCATTGCTTATGTTCTCTGAGAGACAGCAGTAAGCGATGTTGAAGCAGGGTCTTAGTTCCCTGTCCAGGATTTGATCCTGCGTAGTCTGAACGAAAACTAGGAATTCTAGTCGCTAGTCCACCAATGGGCTAGAGGCTAGAAGCAAAGTGGTCCTGGCTCTTGCCCCATTGGAAATCAACAATGTTTCAAGGAGGCAAAAACTATAAAAACAGGTACAAAATTTATTATTATTAGCACAGCACCACTTGTGGGAATGCACACAGGGAAACAGCCTATTTAAGACAGAAGCAGACTTCCCTGATAGTGTAGTGGTTAAGAATCCGCCTGCCAACACAGGGTTCACCGGGTCCATCCCTGTTCTGGGAAAATCCCACATGCTTCCCAGGAACTAAGCCCATGGGCCACAACGCCTGAGCCTGTGTGCCGCAGCTATGGAAGCCTGCAGGCCGAGAGCTGTGCTCTGCAGCGAAGAGAGGGCTACATCTGCAATGAAGAGTAGCCCCTGCTTGCTGCAACTAGAGAAAGACCGTGCATAGGAATAAAGACCCAGAACAGCCAAAAAGAAAGAACTGCTGAAAAAACTTAGTAAACAAAGACCAAAATACAAATGCACAAATCAGAAATTCACACTCAGAGAGAAAGGATGTGGGCATCCTCCCTAATGAGGAGGAGCACAGTAAAGAAGCATTTAAATCGTTTATATATCACGGTTCTTCTGGCCTTTGTTTACCTTTGTACAATTATCTCATTTCTTTTTCGCATGTGACCTGTCCTAAGGCCCTCCCTAAGATGCATGAGCATGTTTCTGCCAAGATGGATTCTGGTGCAGAGGCCTGTAGGAAGCTCGGCATCACTCACTCTGGGGGTGGCGCCCCCTCCTTTCTACCCCCAAGGACCTTTCTGGGCAGTCAGGGATGTTTCCTTGACTTCACAAGTGGTCATCTCTTGAGTCCAGCAGAGCTCAGCTGCTGCCATTAACTTTGTCCTGAGGGACTAGGGAAAACAAAGCTTCAATTTTACTCTAGTTGAAGACAGCAGCTCCAGCCCAGGGGCCCGTCTACCTTCTTAAACTTACTACTTAACTTAACTTAACTAGACGGTAGTGGACTGCAGCACGCCAGGCCACTCTGTCCATCACCAGCTCCCAGACTTCACTCAGACTCATGTTCATTGAGTCCATGATGCCATCCAACCGTCTCATCCTCTGTTGTCCCCTTCTTCTCCTGCCTTCAATCTTTCCCAGAATCAGCGTCTTTTCCAATGAGTCAGTTCTTTGCATCAGGTGGCCAAAGTATTGGAGCTTCAGTGTCAGTGTCAGTCCTTCCAATGAACACCCAGGACTGATCTCCTTTAGGATGGACTGGTTGGATCTCCCTGCAGTCCCAGGGACTCTAAAGAGCCTTCTCCAACACCATAGTTGAAAAGCATCAATTCTTTGGCACTCAGCTTTCTTTATAATCCAACTCTCACATCCATACATGACTACTGGAAAAACTATAGCTTTGAGTAGACAGGACTTTGTTGGCAAAGTAATATCTCTGCTTTTTAATATGCTGTCTAGGTTGGTCATAGCTTTTCTTCCAAGAGCAAGCGTCTTTTAATTTCATGGCTGCAGTCACCATCTGCTGTGATTTTGGAGCCCAAGAAAATAAAGTCTCTCACTGTTTCCGCTATTTCCCCATCTATGGCCCTGAAGTAATGAAACCAGATGCCATGATCTTAGTTTTTTGAATGTTGAGTTTTAAGCCAACTTTTTCAATCTCCTCTTTCACTTTCATCAAGAAGCTCTTTAGTTTCTTTTTGCTTTCTTCCATAAAGGTGGTATCATCTGCTTGTCTGAGGTTATTGATATTGATATTGTATTCTGCATATAAATTAAATAAGCAGGGTGACAATATACAACTTGATGTACCCCTTTCCCAATTTGGAACCAGTCTGTTGTTCCATGTCCAGTTCTAACTGTTGCTTCTTGTTGCTTCTTGACCCACATACAGGTTTCTCATGAGGCAGGTCAGAGGGTCTGGTGTTCCCATCTCTTGAAGAATTTTTCAGTTTTTTTTGTGATCCACACAGTCAAAGGCTTTGGCATAGTCAATAAAGCAGAAGTAGATGTTTCTCTGGAGCTTTCTTGCTTTTTCGCTGTTCCAAAGGATGTTGGCAATTCGATCTATGCTTCCTCTGCCTTTTCTAAATCCAACTTGATCACCTGGAAGTTCACGGTTCACGTATTGTTGAAGCCTGGCTTGGAGAATTTTGAGCATTACTTTATCAGCCTGTAAGATGAGTGCAATTGTGCGGTAGTTTGAGCATTCTTTGACATTGCCTTTCTTTGGGATTGGAATGAAAACTGACCTTTTCCAGTCCTGTGGCCACTGCTGTGCTTTCCAAATTTGCTGACATATTGAGTGCAGCACTTTCACAGCATCATCTTTTAGGATTTGAAGTAGTTCAACTGGAATTCCATCACCTCCACTAGCTTTGTTCGTAGTGATGATGCTTCCTAAGGCCCACTTGGCTTCACACCCCAAGATGTCTGGCTCTAGGTGAGTGATCACACCATCGTGATTATCTGGGTCATGAAGATCTTTTTTATAGTTCTTCTGTGTATTCTTGCCACCTCTTCTTAATATCTTCTACTTCTGTTAGGTCCATACCATTTCTATCCTTTATTGTGCCCATCTTTGCATGAAATGGTCCCTTGGTATCTCTAATTTTCTTGAAGAGATCTCTAATCTCTCCCATTCTATTGTTTTCCTCTATTTCTTTGCATTGATCACTAAGGAAGGCTTTCTTATCTCTCCTTGCTATTCTTTGGAACTCTGCATTCAAATGGGTATATCTTTCCTTTTCTCTTTTGCCTTTTGCTTCTCTTCTTTTCATAGCTATTTGTAAGGCCTCCTCAGATAACCATTTTGTCTTTTTGCATTTCTTTTTCTTGGGGATGGTTTTGATCCCTGCCTCCTGTACAATGTCACGAACCTCTATCCATAGTTCTTCAGGCACTCTGTCTATCAGATCTGATCCCTTAAATCTCTTTGTCACTTCCACTGTATAATCAAAAGGGATTTGATTTAGGTCATACCTGAATGATCTAGTGGTTTTCCCAACTTTCTTCAATTTAAGTCTGAATCTGGCAATAAGGAGTTCATGATCTGAGCCACAGTCAGCTCCCGGTCTAGTTTTTGCTGACTGTATAGAGCTTCTCCATCTGTGGCTGCAAAGAATATAATTAATCTGATTTCGGTATTGACCATCTGGTGATTTCCATGTGTAGAGTCTTCTCTTGTGTTGTTGGAAGAGGGTGTTTGCTATGACCAGTGCATTTTCTTGACAAAACTATTAGTCTTTGCCCTGCTTCATTCTGTACTCCAAGGCCAAATTTGCCTGTTACTCCAAGTGTTTCTTGAAACATTTTTTTGGAAATATGTGTGACTGGCAGAAAAAAAAGAGAAAACTACCTACCTATCGAAAAAAAAAAAAACTTTCTGAAGTTCATTAATGAAGGCTGTTTAACTATTTTAGACGCCTATTTGCTTTATCTATTTTAGACCATAGTTATTGTATTACTACAGCCAGAAGTTTTTAATTTGATTCTGTTAAAGAAATGACAATCAGCAGAAAAGTATTTTTCATACATTTTCCCCTGAGAGCAAATAAGCACTGCTAAAAACCCTAATATCTCTACATTGTGATCAGTGAAAATCAGCATTTAAGGTTAAAAAACTTTTCATCAAGTCTAAATTTTGGGGGGAAAAACCCCACACAACTAGATAAAAAATACTATGAATGAAATATAACTTTACTTTTTTACTGAAACCTTTTATTTATTTTTTAATATTTAAATTTACAATTATTTATTTATTAAAATTTTTACTGAAGTATAGTTGATTTACAATGTGAATTTATTTTTTTAACTTAACTTTTAATTTATATGGAACTTAGTTGATTTACAATGTTGTATTAGTTTGTACAGTTAGTTGTATTAGTTGTACAGCTAAGTGGTTCAATTATACATATGCATATTTCCATTCTTTTTCCGATTCTTTTCCCATATAGGTTATTACAGAAAAATGAGTAGAGTTTCCAGTGCTATTACATTTCCTTTCAATAAATAGAATAGACTTAAAATATCCTCAACAGGGAAACTTGTCACTAATCCTGAATATTGATTCTGATAAATTAATAAAAAGCACACTAATTATAATAATGCATGCTAAGTCACTTCAGTTGTGTTTGACTCTTTGCAAGCCTATGGACTGTAGCCCACCTGGCTCCTCTGTCCATGGGATTCTCCAGGCAGGAACACTGGAGTGGGTTGTGACCCTCCTCTAGGGGATCTTCCTGACCCAGGAATCGAACCCAACTCTCTTATGTCTTCTGAATTGGCAGGCAGGTTCTTTACCACTAGCACCACCTGGTAAGCCTACTAATTATAATTAGTAGTTTTTAAACTACTTATTCTTAAAACCATAAATAGTAATCAATTGCTTTAAAATCCTGCCTTGTCTAAACATTTAATGAAGCGGATGGACTGAGCCAGATAGCTTGCCAGGCACCTAAGCCAGCGTCTTCTTTCTACAAAGAGTCCCCCTGAGGACCGTTTGGTGCTGTTGCCGCTGCTCTCTAGTTGCAGACGGTCCTTTTGCAAGCACCTAAAAGGGCAGATAAGTCTCTCAACTTTGGATACTCACCAGAGCCAAGTTGCCAGGATATTGCTCCCAGATAAAGAGAGGGTTTGTATTAAGTGGTATTTCAGGTTAAATCTTTGCTGGAGAGCTCTTTCGTGAAGAGTTTGAAATACACATAGTTGGTTAAGGGCATGGCTTTGGAGTTAAACAGAAATAGCTTCAGTTAGACTTTGCTGCTCAAGATATCTGACCAGGAACCAGTCTTTAACTCACTTGGCACTAAGCTGCCTTGTCTTTAAAATGGGGGTGATAATACCTACCCCACTGCACCATTATGAGGAAATAAGTTAGATGGATCTTTTTAGAATGTAGTTAGAGTATACCCCTCTTCTGCTTTAAAATGTCAGTGGCTTCCTACCTTATTCAAAATAATTTCCAGAGTCGTCCTTGTCTCTTCACAGGTCCCCTACACAGCCCCTATCACTTCACTGTACCACTGATGTTCCCTGAAAATATGAGGGCCTTTGTACTTGTAGCTTCTGCTCTGACTGTTCTTCCCCACGCATCGTCGGTTCTCACAGCTTACTTCTTCACTGTATTCCAGTCCTCCCCAAGTTCGCCTCAGCCAAAAGACCTTCATGATCACCTTACTTAAAAAACGTGCACACATACATGCACATACATACTTTTCAGACTTTTGATCTTCACATTTATCCATTCCTGATATATTATTTATTTGCCTAGTGCTCTTTGTCAAAATCCTCCCTAGAATATAAAGCCAGAGAGAGAGAACACTGTTTTTATTTACTACTATGTCCCAGGCCGGGAACTCATTCAACTCAGATATGTAATAAGCATCTGTGATGATCTAGCAATTCATTGCTTAGATATCAGGGACTCAAATTGCTTGTTATTTAAGTATTTCCTAATATTTCTAAAAAGTTCCTAAGGACATTCAAGGGTCTTAAGAAACCAGAACTGGAGCTCCTTTAGGAGGATCTGGAGAAGGGTTAGCCAGAAATCCCCTCTGTGGCAGCTGTGGGGCTGTGCCCTTTGCATCTCCCTCTGAGACAAAACCATCTCGGAGTGCAGGCAGTGGGCGGCCTCCAGCTGCAGCATGCTCACCCCTGCAGCTGTCAGCAGCAGCTCAGGCCGGTGGGTGGTGTGGCCGAGCCTGCAGCCTGCCTTTGCTTCTCCAGCCGAGGTTCCTCTGGCAGGCAGTCCTTGCTCCAGGCTCATGTCCGCCTGGTGGAGGTGCTCTCGGAGTGTGCCGCATCTGAGACCTTTCCTTCCCTGTCCTCTTCCTCACCTCTCCTTTTGCGGGTGCCTCGTGGTGTGCAGGCGCTCCCTGCCCACTCCTGCATCTTCTCCTGCTTCTCTCTAGAGGCGTTTCCTGTAATCCATCTCCTACTCTCCCAAGTTCCTCTTAGCGTCTGTCCCGAGATGACCCAGTTCCTGCAGCAGTCCTTCTGTCAGGGTAGGAGGGTCACGTGCTAAACCTTCAGACTGCAATTTTCTGAAGCCAAGTCTTGCTCAGGGTTCTCTCGATTGGTAGCGATGGTCCTCCTGTGCCTGTTCCAGTGCTTTCTGCAGCTCTTGGAGACACGATAAAAAGTGATAGAGTCGGGATTGGCCCTTAGGGCCGGGGGACTGTGCGCTCTGGAAACCTACACATAAGCTGTGTCAGAAGATAAAAATGGGGAAGGAACAACGTCCCATGTGGCCAATACCAAGAAAAAGCATTTTTACAAGCTGGACTGTTTAAGTGGGCGATGTTGACGTTCAGAGGGAAATTCCATAGAAGTCATTTGAGATTCCTTTCCTTTCAGTGACTCTATTCAACATGGACTGCCGACTCGTACTTGGCCATAGTTCAAAATATTATTTCTTGGATCAGTCTCTTCAGATATATATGTCTTGAATGTTACTATATGTCTAATCCCTTAATCATTGCAGTTTATTATTCTGGAACTGACTGTGTTTTTATTAGAAGTGGTTTACTGAAAAGAAGGATTTACTAGCTTATGGTCATGTTTCAAGCACTTCTGCAAAGCACAAAGAATTTTTTTTGGAGGGGGAGATGTTGAAGAAAATGTTATTCATGACATTTGTTAAAAAAAAAAGGTAGACTTCCCAGGTGGCCCAGCGGTGAACACTCCACATTGCCAATGCATCAGGTGTGGGTTTGATCCCTTGTAGGGGACGTAAGATCCCACATGCTGTGAAGGGTGGCCAAAAAATAAAAATTAAAAGAAATAATCAGACAAATTGTATTCAAGAGACCTACAAAGGGAGTTTGCCAGGAGAGGAGAGAAATTGAGCCCAACTTCAAAAATAACAAAGAAAAATGAATTTGTAGCCAAGGAGCAGGTAGGGTAGTCATTGGGTGGAAAATTGCTAAAAGGAAACATCCAGGATAAGGAGAGATTTTGGCTAAACCACCTGAGTAGAATTCCTGCTTCAGGCAAGCCAGGGTGATCAGAATCGCCTGGGAGGTGGTGGAGATTGAAGAATCAGGTCAGATATAAAGGCTGATCAGATCCTGAGTTGGGGGATTCTGGCTAAAGCAACTCAGCAGGATTCTTGCTAATGCTGGGCAGTGTAAAGACAGACGTGGAAGTCCAGAACTCAAAGCCTGGCTGGGAAGGAGGTTCAGAGG
>NW_011494602.1:3421027-3430109 GCF_000754665.1 Bison bison bison | reverse complement strand
GGCTCAAGCAGAGACTCTCTGGGGTAGGACGTGGGGCGGGGGATGGCAGGGGGGTGATGGTGACATATAAATTTGTTGTAAATGTTTGTTACAAAAGCATTTCTTTTCCTCCCTGGCTCCAAATAAGTTGGTCTTTAATTTTTCCTCCTTATAATTACTACAGCAACTGTTTTGACTAACATGACAGTTTCTCTGCCCAAGAAAGAGACTTTCTTGAGTGACCACACACTTCATCTACAAGCATGTCTTGTTGACTTTCTTCTTCTTTCTGCAATCTGAGAGGCAGTTGCCAAATACCTTAGGAAGAATTTCTTCAAGTGTTGTCTGGCAAGCATCAGGGAGTCTGTCCGGCACCCTGCGGCAACACAAGAGCCCTCTCAGAGTCTGAGGGTTCAGATTGGACCTCCAAATGCCCTCAACAGAGTGCTTCCAGGAGAGAGAAGGATAAGGAAGACAGATACAGAGTCTGGTGTCTCAAACAGGCAGACCTTAAAAAGTTAAGACCCAAAGATTCAACATCTTTATCTGCAAGTAAGAGAAAATAGAGATTCCTAACTATTCAGGACCATGAAGCGAGCAGACAAAAATAGAATTTGACTCTTCCAGGCAGCTCATTTAAGCAATACCTTCTTCTTCCCAAATTTAGATCCTAGTTGACCAGCTTCTCACAGAGCCAAGGACGTGTCAGAGCCCTTGCTAATAACAAGTGCCATCAGGCCAAGTTTCAGCTCCTTTTTAAAAGAGGACATAAAAAATCAGGAAAGATGCTGTGCCCTCCTCTTGCTTGTTTTCAGCGGCCTTCAACAACTCTTCCCCGCCAAGCCAGGTCACTTTGAAAGGTGATGGTGATCTTCATTTCTGAGGGCAGTATAAATTGAAATGAGGGGATTAAGCCCTGCCTGTCAAAATAAAGATTCACTGTATGCCATTGTGTCATTCCTGAAATCACCTTTTGAATGCTTGCGGTTGGTTCTTGAGAGGGAGAATTTTCATTTCTGTTTCTGTGGATAGACATAGACAAGACAGACAGCCACCCTAGTACCTGTAATACTTGCTGAACAACCTCTTGCTTGCCGCTCACGGTCCAAAAGTATGGTCAGAGGACCCACTCACACAGACAACACGCAGGACAGTCCCCAACCCAGAGACTGTCTCCTTTGGTCACTACTCGCCTGTGTAGAAGGAAGAACTGGATCTGTGTTCTGATGGCTGGATGTGGGCTGAAGCTGGCTAGGGCACAGAAAAAGACACAGTCTGACTAGACTTTCAGTGAGTCTCGCTCAGCAGCTGTGGGTTCTCTTCATGTATACACCTCTAGATCTGCATCAGGGGGAAAAAGCACACAGGGTATCGCTGCTCATCCTGAAGACCCACGTGGCAGAGGTGCTTTCCTCGTCTCAACGCAGATGTAGATGTAATTCTGCTGCTTATTTTCTGTGTCCTCTCGAGTGACTTGCTAACCTCAGAGGATATCTGTAAGGTTGGGGTGGTGGCATTTACTATATTTGTTTCTTGGCTGCTTCCTCATAATCAGTTCTAGCAGCGTGAGTCACAGTGATAATCAGTAATAATGTACTGAGTGCAGGTTATTTATCAAGCCCAGCAGTGCCCACAGGTGGCCTGTGAGATGTTGTTGAGGTTGCTTCCCTGCTTTCGGAGACGAAGAGACAGAGCTCAAATAAGCCTATGAGTGTCCAGCCACATTTGGATCAGGTCTGTTGGACCGGTGTAACATGTTGGACCAATGTAACATGCCCAGTCGTTTTGAGTGTTCATGAAATGAGTTTCGTGCTTATTTATGCATGTTTCTTCCACATCCCAAAGTCAGCTGTGATACAGAAATTGTTAGTGTTCAGTCGCTAAGTCATGTCCAACTCTTTGGGACCCCATGAATTGCAGCATGTCAGGCTTCCCTGTCCTTCACTGTCTCCCAGAGCTTGCTCAAACTCATGTCCATTGTGTCAGTGATGCCATCCAACCATCTCATCCTCTGTCACCCCCTTTTCTCCCTGCCCTCAATCTTTCCTAGCATCAGGGTCTTTTCCAATGAATTAGCTCTTCGCGTCAGATGGTTTAAGAATTGGAGCTTCAGCTTCAGCTTCAGCATCAGTCCTTCCAATTAATATTCAGGGTTAATTTCCTTTAGGATTGACTGGTTGGATCTCCTTGCAGTCCAAGGGACTCTCAAGAGTCTTCTTCAGAACCACAATTTGAAAGCATCAGTTCTTCAGGACTCAGCCTTTTTATGGTCCAACTCTCACATCCACACACATGAGTACTGAAAAAACCATATTTTTGACTATGTGGACCTTTGTCAGCAAAGTGGATTTCTCTGCTTTTTAATATGCTGTCTAGATTATGTCATAGCTTTTCTTCCCAAGAAGCAAATGTCTTTTAATTTTGTGGTGGCAGTCACCCTCCCCAGTGATTTTGGAGACCAAGAAAATAAAATCTGTCACTCTTTCCACTTTTTCCATATCTATTTGCCATGAAGTGATAGGACCAGATTCCATGATCTTAGTTTTTTGAATGTTGAGCTTTGAGCCAACTTTTTCACTCTCCTCTTCCATCCTCATCAAGAGGCTCTTTAGTTCCTCCTGACTTTCTGCCATTAGCGTGGTATCATTTGCATATCTGCGGTTGTTGATATTTCTCCTGGCAATCTTGATTCCAGCTTGTGATTCATCCAGCCCAGCATTTCGAATGATGTGCTCTGCATTTAAGTTAAATAAGTAGGGTGACAGTATACAACCTTGACATACTCCTTTTCCAATTCTGGACCAGTCCATTTTGCCATGTCTAATTCTAATTATTGAATCTTGTCATACATATAGATTTCTCAGGAGACAGTAAGCTGGTCTGGTATTCCCATGTCTTTAAGAATTTTACACAGTTTATTGTGATCCACACAGTCAAAGGCTTTAGCATAGTCAATGAAGCAAAAGAATATGTTTTTTGAAATCCCCTTGCTTTTTCTATGATCCAACGGATATTGGCAATTTGATCTCTGCTTCCTATGCCTCTTCTGAATCCAGCTTATTCATCTGCAAGTGCCACTAGATAAAATGCATTAGGGATTTAAGTTGAAGACAGGGGGGAAGAATGAAAAAGTAAATCAAACTGGGCAAAATTAGGAGGCAAATTTAGGGACAAAATTAGGAGGCAACCGCTCTATGGGCAACAAAAATGTCCCATAAATTGAAAGAAGTGAACTGCAAATTTGATTTTGATCCTGATGGTCAGAGCAGTTCAGGAAAAAGAAACAGTTTTAGGATACAAAATGTCAGATTACAAGGAAAGCAATGAATCATACAAAGTAAATTTTCTTTGTACTAGCATCCAAGAAAAATATCTGATAAGCCTTTACAACAACCTGGTAATAAATAAGGTCTATACAGTTAATAAATATGGTCCATACAGTTGATAGAGTTCACAAGAGAGTGCTTGAGAAATGTGGTAATTAGAACTGAAACATTTCTGAAGCCCTTCCGACCCGAGAGATGCTTACTAGCCTTCGGGGTAAGGGCAGCCAAGCCTCCCTCTAATGCGACACTGAGCAGCTCCCTGGACCCACTCCAGGCAATGTCGCTCTCTCACTCATGGGTCTCAGAGCAGAGGTGATGTGAAGGCGTGCTTTGGTGCAGCTCGCCGTCCCAGCCCTGCCTCACTGGCTACACGACCCTGGGAAAGACACTTCATTTCTGCACCACAGTGGCCTCCTCTGTAAAATGGAAATATTAAGAGCTCCTCCCTCATGGGAAGTTGGGAGGTTAATAAGTCAGTGTGTCCAAAGTGCTCCGAACGTTGCCCAGTGCTGAATGAGAACCAATTGGTGGTAACAGTTTACAGTGTGATTTATACTTGGGAAGGCCGGTCATGGTCTTTCCCTGACTCTGACTGCGCTTGTCTGTCTCCAGCCTTAACAAAGCTCTCTTCTCTTCCTCCACTTTTATCAAACCAGGAGACAAGGAGCCCCATGTTTTCCTCAAGGTGGAACCTACCAAGGCAGTGTTCTTTACTGACAGTCCAAAAGCCCGTTGATTTTAAGTAGAGGAGGACCTCCTCAGTCAAGGCTGGCAGAGTCAAACAGACACAGGCTTCAGAATCAGAGAAACCAGTTTGAACTGACCCTCCTCCAAACATTTCTTTCCCCTCATTTCTAAAAACTGCATGTCTGATTTGGTAACCACTAATCACACATGGCTGTTTAAATGAAACTGAAGAATTCCGTGTGTCTGTCACATTAGCTTTATTGACATAGAGCTATAAGGTTGCATCGCCCACGTGGCCCCTGTGGCTTCCATGCTCATTGGTGTCATCACAGGAAGTCTGTTGTACAGGAGCCCTGAATTACACAGTGGTTGTTTTCTCCTAACCATTACCAGGTTTGCAGTGTTGACTTTGTCGCAGGCATTCAGGCTTTCTCAACTCTGAGAACCCTGGGAGGTTGGTATCCATTTTCTCAAGTTACAGGTGGGGCCAGTCAATTTTGGAGAGATGAAATGTTACCATGGCAAGATTCTCTGAAAGATGCTGAAGAGGAGGCTGGCATTTGAGTCCAGGAACGATAAGCCAGCTTCCCTGGTAGCTCAGTTGGTAAAAAGTCCACCTGCAATGCAGGAGACCCTGATTTGATTCCTGGGTAGGGAAGATCCATTTGGAGAAGGGATAGGCTACCCACTCCAGTGTTCTTGGGCTTCTCTTGTGTCTCAGCTGGTAGAGAATCTGCAATGCGGGAGACCTGCGTTCGATCTCTGGGTTGGGAAGATCTCCTGGAGAAGGGATAGGCTACCAACTCCAGTGTTCTGGCCTGCAGAATTCCATGGACTGGACTGTATAGTCCATGGGGTCACAAAAAGAGTCGGACACGACTGAGCGACTTTTACTTTCGCTTTCACGATAAGCTACAAAGTCTGGGTTGCAGTGCGCCTCCTGAGGGTTTTCTTTCTCAGAAAGCAGGAGTCTCGTGATGGAATATGGAGCCCTCATTCGCTTCACTCCTCTCTATATACTAATCTACCCACCCAGTCTCAAGCACCGAAGAGGCCCAGAACAGCTAGATAAATGAAGAGGAATTTAGTTTAAATAGAGGGGAGTTAACACATTTGTTAGCCAGCCTCAAATCTCTATCTCTCCCTGGTAGTAAGACTTGACCATTCCCTATTTGACGATGCAGACCCCAGGGTAGAAAGGTCTAGTCATTCACGATTAACTCAGGTATTATTGGTGGGTAAGAGGGAGGGAGAGGCAGGGTAAGATAAAACCACAAATCACAGTTAAAATAAAATCAACCACCTGTTATCACCTGTTATCTAGAAACTTCGCCCAAATACTTTCCTCCTCTTTAGAGTATTTGGCCAGCTACAATCTCTGCTACTCTTTATGTGAAAAAATAGGATGAAATGTTGTTTAACCAAATAACTTTTAAATTTGAAATAAAGGAAAAATATTTTTAATCTAAATCATTTTGAAAGTAACTTGACTCTTTGAAATGTAGACTATGATACTGAATAATGTTGAAGATAGTATATGTTAGGTGAAAATTACACAAAAATAATGCTGAGACGCAGCTGTTAAATATACATTATTGGTGATGAAATGGGGACAGGGTCCCTGGAAGCCCCTCAGATCAGGGATCCTCAAGGCAGGACAGCTTCTCTCTTTAGTGATTCCAGCAAAAATGATGCTTCTTTCCTTTTCCAAAGAGATTGCCCCCAGATCCCCAACTTCTGCCTCTCCCAGTAGCCAAAGGCAAACGGTATGGGCTGGATGAGGTAACTGGTCCTCGAGCTCTGCAGTGTGCTGTAATTAAGTCTTGGGAGAAGAGAACTTCTGAGCACCAGAAAGAAGTTCCATTACAGTTTGCATCCTTATCGGAGAATCCTACTACCGTTTGTTAACTGCCAACCAACAGATTTGTGAGGGAGAAAGGGCCCAGCTTCCTTTATCTCCCCAGCCACACTCGAGTCTGGAGAGGGATTTTCCTGACAAGGGAACTGGGGCTATCATTGCCTCAGTGTGATCACGGGTCTGCAGCCCCGGTTCTGGTCAGCAGGTGCCTGTGCAGCATTTACAGCTGCTGTAGTGGAAGAAGAATGGAGATTGGATGCCTTTGCTCACAGCAGGCCTGGCGGTCCTGTTAGTGGGAGGTGCAGAGAAATCTAAACGAGTGGGGTTTCAGTTCCTTTCAACCGACTGGCACAAACCCCTCAGATTTGTGCTCTCGTTTCCATGGATACTTTCAACCCATTTGGTCCAAGGATTTTCTGGTCACAGTACAAGCTTATTGTGGGTTTTGTTGGAAACCTTTTCATTAGCATCTGTCGGTACTCCTTAAGTGTCTCACTAGAGAATTTCTATTCAGGCAGTTGATTCTCCTAACATCTGATATTTTTATCTATGAACTGTATGGGAACCTGGCAAATAATATTTTCCCCTTTTGCTTTTGTTTCTAGGGAGCCCAGAGCCAATGAGACATCTTATTCACACTGTGTAGGACCTTTTAACAAAAATTTCTGAAAACTCATCTTTTATTTTGTCCACATTTTGCAAGTTTGCTCTAGTTTTCTTCTCCTTGCCTGTGGTTCTTATCCCGTTTTGAAAAGAATCTCTTTGTAGGGGCATTCAGACAGTTCTCCTGTTCCAAAAGGGATTCCTAGGAGGTAACTCAAAACCATACCCAAGGTGAGCTTCAGTTCAGTCACTTAGTCTTCTCCGACTCTTTGAGACCCTATGAATCGCAGCATGCCAGGCCTCCCTGTCCATCACCAACTCCCGGAGTTCACTCAGACTCACGTCCATCGAGTCAGTGATGCCATCCAGCCATCTCATCCTCTGTCGTCCCCTTCTCCTCCTGCCCACAATCCCTCCCAGCATCAGAGTCTTTTCCAATGAGTCAACTCTTCGCATGAGGTGGCCAAAGTACTGGAGTTTCAGCTTTAGCATCATTCCTTCCAAAGAAATCCCAGGGCTGATGTCCTTCAGAATGGACTGGTTGGATCTCCTTGCAGTCCAAGAGACTCTCAAGACTCTTCTCCAACACCACAGTTCAAAAGCATCAATTGTTCGGTGCTCAGCTTTCTTCACAGTCCAACTCTCACATCCATACATGACCACTGGAGAAACCATAGCCTTGACTAGACGGACCTTTGTTGGCAAGGTAATGTCTCTGCTTTTCAATATTCTATCTAGGTTGGTCATGACTTTTCTTCCAAGGAGTAAGCTTCATTTAATTTCATGCATGCAGTCACCATCTGCAGTGACTTTGGAGCCCAAAAAAATAAAGTTTGACACTGTTTCCACTGTTTCCCCATCTATTTCCCATGACGTGACAGGACCAGATGCCATGATCTTCGTTTTCTGAATGTTGAGTTTTAAGCCAACTTTTTCACTCTCCTCTTTCACCTTCATCAAGAGGCTTTTTAGTTCCTCTTAGCTTTCTGCCATAAAGGTGGTGTCATCTGCATATCTGAGGTTATTGATATTTCTCTCGGCAATCTTGATTCCAGCTTGTGCTTCTTCCAGCCCGGTGTTTCTCATGATGTACTCTGCATAGAAGTTAAATAAGCAGGGTGACAATATGCAGTCTTGACGTACTCCTTTTCCTATTTGGAACCAGTCTGTTGTTCCATGTCCAGTTCTAACTGTTGCTTCCTGACATGCATACAGATTTCTCAAGAGGCAGGTCAGGTGATCCGGTATTCTCATTTCTTTCAGAATATTCCCCAGTTATTGTGATCCACACAGTCAAAGGCTTTGGCATAGTCAATAAAGCAGAAATAGATGTTTTTTTGGAACTCTCTTGCTTTTCCATGATCCAGCAGATGTTGGCAATTTGGTCTCTGGTTCCTCTGCCTTTTCTAAAACCCGCTTGAACATCTGGAAGTTCACTGTTCATGTATTGCTGAAGCCTGGCTTGGAGAAGTTTGAGCATTACCTTACTAGTGTGTGAGATGAGTGCAATTGTGTGGTAGTTTGAGCATTCTTTGGCATTGCCTTTCTTTGGGATTGGAATGAAAACTGATCTTTTCCAGTCCTGTGGCCACTGCTGAGTTTTCCAAATTGCTAGCATATTGAGTCCAGCACTTTAACAGCATCATCTTTCAGGATTTGAAATAGCTCCACTGAAATTCCATCACCTCCACTAGCTTTGTTCGTAGTGATGCTTTGTAAGGACCACTTGACTTCACATTCCAGGATGTCTGGCTCTAGGTGAATGATCACACCATCGTGATTTTCTTGGTTGTGAAGATCTTTTTTGTACAGTTCTTCTGTGTATTCTTGCCACCTCTTCTTAATATCTTCTGCTTCTGTTAGGTCCATGCCATTTCTGTCCTTTATCGAGCCCATCTTTGCCTGAAATGTTCCCTTGGTATCTGTAATTTCTTGAAGAGATCTCTAGTCTTTCCCATTCTGTTGTTTTCCTCTGTTTCTTTGCGTTGATCGCTGAGGAAGGCTTTCTTATCTCTTCTTGCTGTTCTTTGGAACTCTGCATTCAGATGTTTATATCTTTCCTTTTCTCCTTTGCTTTTTGCTTCTCTTCTTTTCACAGCAATTTGTAAGCCCTCCCCAGACAGCCATTTTGCTTTTTTGCATTTCTTTTCCATGGGGATGGCCTTGATCCCTGTCTCCTATACAATGTCATGAACCTCCGTCCATAGTTCATCAGGCACTGTATCTATCAGATCTAGTCCCTTAAATCCATTTCTTACTTCTACTGTATAATCATAAGGGATTTGATTTAGGTCAAACCTGAATGGTCTAGTGGTTTTCCCTACTTTCTTCAATTTCAGTCTGAATTTGGCAAAAAGGAGTTCATGATCTGAGCCACAATCAGCTCCTGGTCTTGTTTTTGTTGACTGTATAGAGCTTCTCCATCTTTGGCTGCAAAGAATATAATCAATCTGATTTTGGTGTTGACCTTCTGGTGATGTCCATGTGTAGAGTCTTCTCTTGTGTTGTTGGAAGAGGGTGTTTGCTATGGCCAGTGCGTTCTCTTGGCAAAACTCTATTATTGCCCTGCTTCATTCCGTATTCCAAGGCCAAATTTGCCTGTTACTCCAGGTATTTCTTGACTTCCTAC
>NW_011494602.1:3420617-3420927 GCF_000754665.1 Bison bison bison | reverse complement strand
GCATTACTGGTTGGGGCATAGACTTGGATTACTGTGATATTGAATAGTTTGCCTTGGAAATGAACAGAGATCATTCTGTCGTTTCTGAGATTGCATCCAAGTACTGCATTTTGAACTCTTTTGTTGACCATGACGGCTACTCCATTTCTTCTGAGGGATTCCTGCCCGTAGTAGTAGATATAATGGTCATCTGAGTTAAATTCACGCATTCCAGTCCATTTCAGTTCGCTGATTCCTAGAATGTCAACATTTACTCTTGCCATCTCTTGTTTGACCACTTCCAATTTGCCTTGATTCATGGACCTGACAT
>NW_011494602.1:3420265-3420517 GCF_000754665.1 Bison bison bison | reverse complement strand
CAGGTGTAGAGTCTTCTCTTGTGTTGTTGGAAGAGGGTGTTTGCTATGGCCAGTGCGTTCTCTTGGCAAAACTCTATTATTGCCCTGCTTCATTCCGTATTCCAAGGCCAAATTTGCCTGTTACTCCAGGTATTTCTTGACTTCCTACTTTTGCATTCCATTCCCCTATAATGAAAAGGACATGTTTTTTGGGTGTTAGTTCTAGAAGGTCTTGTAGGTCTTCATAGAACCGTTCAACTTCAGCTTCTTCAG
>NW_011494602.1:3394949-3420165 GCF_000754665.1 Bison bison bison | reverse complement strand
GATTACTGTGATATTGAATAGTTTGCCTTGGAAATGAACAGAGATCATTCTGTCGTTTCTGAGATTGCATCCAAGTACTGCATTTTGAACTCTTTTGTTGACCATGACGGCTACTCCATTTCTTCTGAGGGATTCCTGCCCGTAGTAGTAGATATAATGGTCATCTGAGTTAAATTCACGCATTCCAGTCCATTTCAGTTCGCTGATTCCTAGAATGTCAACATTTACTCTTGCCATCTCTTGTTTGACCACTTCCAATTTGCCTTGATTCATGGACCTGACATTCCAGGTTCCTATGCAATATTGATCTTTACAGCATCGGACCTTGCTTCCATCACCAGTCCCATCCACAACTGGGTATTCTTTTTGCTTTGGCTCCATCCCTTCATTCTTTCTGGAGTTATTTCTCCACTTGTCTCCAGTAGCATATGGGGCACCGATTGACCTAGGGAGTTTCTCTTTCAGTGTCCTATCATTTTGCCCTTTCATACTGTTCATGGGGTTCTCAAGGCAAGAATACTGAAGTGGTTTGCCATTCCCTTCTCCAGTGGACCACATTCTGTCAGACCTCTCCACCATGACCCATCTGTCTTGGGTGGCCTCACAGGCATGGCTTAGTTTCATTGAGTTAGACAAGGCTGTGGTCCTAGTGTGATTAGATTGACTAGTTTTCTCTGATTATGGTTTCAGTGTGTCTGCCCTCTGATGCCCTCTTGCAACACCTACCATCTTACTTGGGTTTCTCTTACCTTGGACGTGGGGTATCTCTTCACGGCTGTTCCAGCAAAGCTCAGCCGCTGCTCCTTACCTTGGACAAGGGGTATCTCCTCACCACCGTGCCTTCTGACCTTGAACGTGAAATAGCTCCTCTAGAGCTATAGTAAGATGGTAAGATGAGCTTACCATACCTCTAAGATGAGCTTGTAGGAATTAGATAAAGCTTCTGCTTTTCCAGGCAGGCAGCCTAAGCATTAGTGGCCTTACGTTTGTCTGTCTGTTCCTGAGAGCCCTCCAGAGAGTCACCCTTATGGGGGCCGGGTGCAACCCCCTCAACTTGAGTGACTTCTTGTTTACATTTTATATATTGGCCTACTGTGAAGTATCTTTGAAAAAAAATAATTCATTTAAATTTTTGGTGTATGAATTTACTTTCAGTGTGTCTTTGATGTGCTAGCTGCTTGAAGGACAAAGGTGAACAAGAAAGTTTCAAGGACTCTACCCTTGTGGAGGTTAAACTCTGGTGTAGGAACCAAGCCATGAATCAATAAACAAAGAAATGAAATAATTGCAGACTGTGTTAGTTTCAAGCAAAGAAATAATCAAGATGCTATCTTAGAAAACAAAATGAGAGACCTATTAGGGAGGTCAAGGAAATATCCCCTCTGAAGAGGGAAGAGTTAAAATGCGGCCTGTAGGATGAAGAGAAGCTAAAGACAGTAGGAAGAGACTTCTAGGAAGGAGGAACAGCCAATGCAAAGGCCCTGAGGCTAGAAGAGCTTAAGAAGTACTCTTAAGGAAAAGAGTACTGATGGGTGTAGTGAACAAGAAGGAAAACAAAGACAGAAAATGATGTGTGATCAGGTCTCTAAGACCCAGATTACACAGGACCTTTTAGCCTATGCTGCTGCTGCTGCTAAGTCGCTTCAGTCGTGCCCGACTCTTTGCAACCCCATGGACAGTAGCCTGCACCAGGCTCCTCAGTCCATGGGATTTTCCAGGCAAGAGTACTGGAATGGGTTGCCATTTCCTTCTCCAAGATATCTTCCTGACCCAGGGATCGAACCCAGGTCTCCCACATTGTAGACAGACACTTACCGTCTGAGCCACCAGGGAATTCACCCTAAATATGATAGGGATCTATTAAATGGCTTCACTATTTGAAGAATCAGTCTGCCTGCTGTGAAGGAAAGAGTAGAAATGAGTTGATCAGTCTATGAAAAAGATGGTGATGCTCTGGACCAAGGTGGTGGTGGTGGTGGTAGAGATGGATGCTATGAAAATGGACTTGTTAATGGAAAGTCAAGGATGATTGTAGTTTCAGTAAGTCAGGACACTAGTGACAAGTATTGAGGCCAGAATGTCTTGTGGTGGAAAGGCTTGGGGAAAAAGGGTGAGGAATAAAGAATTTGGTTATGGATGATTTAATTTAGAGACATTCATGTGAAGAAGTCAAAAAGAGAGTTAGATGTCTGAACTGAGAACCCAGAGAGGACAGGGCTGCTACTATAAATTTGGGAGTCATCAAGAAGTAGATAGTGTTAAAGCTTTAGCATTAAAGGAGGTCTCAGAACATAGATAACAATCCCCAGAGCCAACTTCTGTGGTTCATGTAAGAAGTTGTAATGTTGAACATGTAGAAGAGCAAATCAAAGTGTGCCCTGCGTATGGCAATGTGAAAGTGAGTCACGGTGAACCCGGCAGAAATATGTTAGCAAGTGGGAGGAACAGAAGGCAGATGGAATTGGTCAGAGATGGTATGGAAGAGAAAGAGTAGAGACAGTGGCTGGAGACAAACTCTTCAAGATACTGTGCCCTTAAAATGGATCAGAGACGTGAGGGAGTAAGTGAAGGAGTAGGTGGGGATGGCTGGGACTTATTTGTGTGCTGATAGGAATGACCTCATAGAGAGAAAAACTGATGTATATTGGATGACGATACATAGAAGACTGAAATCCTTGTGTAGGTGAAAGAGGATGGAATCTGGAGCAGAAGCGGAGGGATTGACTTTTGATGGGTGAAAGCATACGTTATTAGGAGGAAGGATAGAGAAAGTTCTCATCTGATGAGTTTCCTTTATTTAATCAATGAAGCTCAGTAATTGGCTAGGAGTAAAGGAGTTTGAGAAGCACTGAGATCATCCTTTTGAAGGGTGGGGAACTTTAAAAGAAAGAATTATAAGGTTGAAAGTCATGTGGACTATCCATTTGAAGTGTATAATCTTGAATTTAAACCAAAGCCAGACAATCTAGTTTTGTAATTTTCTCCATCAAATTTAGTGATTAAAAAATGGACAGGATGGACTTAGTTGTTTGGCCATGAAAATGGAAAATGAGACATAGAAGTTGAAGTGTCTGTGAGGAAGTGATGTAATGTTGGATCACGGAAATAAACTAGACAAGGACGGAAGTAAAAGCAAGGAAAGCCTGGTGGTTAGCGAGAGGTGGGCAGGATTAACAAGCAGGAAGTTGTAGGTACTCGGATTAATATAGCAGAGTGAAGACTATAGAGCTAGGAGTTAAAAGCACAAGATGATCCAAGAATGGGATGTTAGGAATCCAAATTCCCAGGTAGTAATGGTAAAGTCAGAGGGTACTAAGTAACTGAGAGAGGAAGAAAGAAAAAAACTTTGCCATTAAGGAGGCCAAGGAACTGTAAGTTCCACCTGAAAAAAAGCTGGAAAATCATTCTTATTTATCATGTATATTTCCTAGGTCATTCCAAATCCCTATTTGGAATTGAATTGGGTGCACATAAATAAATAATGACAGTAGCTGATTCATTGTAGGTCTACTCTGTAAACACCATTTTAGGTCATACTTTTGAACACTGAAATTCTTTATTACCATTAAGATATTGCTTGGAAAGTATTCTACAATGTGTTCATTCTCATAGTTTGATTATTCTCATTTCTCAATCAGTAATGATTCAAGACCTTTGGGTTACATTTAATACCTTTTTGTATGGTGTACCCCACCCTTCGATCTAGCCTTATTTATGTGTCTAGTCTCATCTCCATCATCCCCTTAAGGTGGACCTACCGCATGACCTCCTCCGAAGCCCCTACTGTCAGCAGTCCTGCATGCCTGCCACGCTGCTTCACCTGGATAGCTGCTGCTCATCCTCTAAGACCCATCTAAAGTGTCCACTTCTGGGTCAAACCTTTCCTAAAAAGCTGAACCATCCAGAAATGCATTTCTGTGGGTCGAAAACATTACATATTGACAAATTCACATTGTTAATAATTTGCTACCACAAATGTAAACTTGAACCAGGGATAAAGGATGGTAGCTACTACTTGCTGAACTATGTAACAGTGTGACTCACATTCATGGTAAAATGTAAAAGTGCTTTGCATTTATCACCTCATTTCATTGCCTAAAAGGTAGATGTAAATATTTCCTTCTGTTAGGTAAGGATTCAGAGACTTAGCGTCTTTGTTTGAGAAAGTAAATAATAAGTGGCAGAATTGGATTTTTATTCCATAAACAAAGGTCACATAATGCCCTTCCTTCATCTTATTCATTGCGGTGACTGCTTGCACATGATAATTCTTCACCTGTCAGAAAACTACACAAATTTTTGTTCAGGGGCCCTGGGACTCTAAAATGTGACATTGACATTGGATTTACCTTGATAAATGTTGCTACTTCCTTGAAATTTAGAAAAATAAGTTTTGAATTGAGAGTCTGGACTATGCTTAAAATCTTAATCCAGTGATTGCTCTCTATTTGTTTGAAGTCACACACCGTTCCTGTTTGCCAAGCAGCTCCTATAGCAGTGTTATAATTATCTAGGAGGATAAGTTCTTTAGGTCACGAGAACTGGATCTGTTGACGTGTGAGTGCCAAGTCTTGGTGTAATGCAGGCAGAGGGCAGAGGGCATCTGGGTTCATTTCCTGGGGGCCCTTTAGCTTTCATTGACATAGGGCTTGCCTGGAGTTTTTAAGAACAATGGTGCTTTCTTGCTAGACCAGGAATCCTTTGGGAAATACAACTTAGCTGCTATGGGGCCCCTGCATTTGGCTAACATTCCATCTTGATCTGATCCTGATGTCCACAGCAGTGGTTCTTAGATTTTTACTGTGTATTAGAATCACCTGGAGGGCTTGTTGGAACACAGATTTCTGGTTCCCACCCCAGAGACTCTGATTCAGTCTGTCTGGCCTGGAGCCCTAGATTCTGCCAATGCAGTCAATCTCCCAAGTGAGGTTGATGCTGCTGCTCCCATGACTACACTTGAGTAGCTCAAACTCTTGCTTAAGTCCCAGTTTATGGAACACCCAGTGAGATTGGATATACAAGCAGAAACCTCAGGAGTTATGTGAGTAATCCTCTGAATGCTGAATTCTGTAGACCAAAAAAAAAAAAAATCAGTGATTAAAAAAAAAATTATCTCCTGATTTTTGATTTATGTTAGAGACCAGCAACAATTCCTCTTGTGTGGAGTGAGACCAGTTGGCTGAAACCTGGGAATCCTTTCCAGGAGCTCTTTTTCCCGAAATCTTAGAGAAAACTTCCCTATGTACCTTCAGAACATTAGTGTGTTTTGTTCTTAAAACTGCCTTAAAGGAAGATGCTATATAAAATTGATCAGTCTTTCAATGCAAAAGTGAATGCAAGAAATTTTCAAAATGAAAATGTTACATAATATAATGAGAAATGTGGTCATTAGATTCAGGATGCATTTATCTTTTGTTTAGATGCTAAAAGATATTTGCATTTTTATTAGATTCAAAATGGTGTGAGTCACGCAGATCAACACATTTCTTTTTCACAGGAATCCTTTGTGTTTGAACCCAACTGCCTCTTCAAAGTAGATGAATTTGGCTTCTTTCTGACCTGGAGAAGTGAAGGCAAGGTATGGCACAAAAACAAGTTGCTCCTTCTTGCTCTCAGGGTGAAGGCATTTCATTTCTCCACAAGTGACGGAAAGCCCCTTGCGGGTACGGACCCTACACTTACTCATTCATTCAAGACTTTTTAAAATGTGCTTCCATGTGCCCAGGCGTTGGGGACATAGTAATGGTCAAGGATGTGATCCTTATAGATTCCAGCCTAGAATCAGGGTCGGGCATCCAAAAGAAAGAAAGAAAGTTACAAGACATTGAGAGTTGCGAAAGAGAAGGTCAGGTTACAAGAGCTTAAAAGCAGGCAAGTCTGATTTAAATCTTGGGAGCTAAAAAGATTTCCCAGAAGAGAGGTATTCAAGCTGAAGTCTCAGAGGTGCATTTAAGGGCATTTTCCAGGACTTAACACATGGCACAGCATTCACATTTTGTGAACCTTTGAGCTGAATTTCTGAAGAGTAGAATCAGAGTTTAAGTTAGTATAGTCCCACTAATATTTCATATACACACATATATTTAATTATATACATGGCTGCTGCTGCTGCTGCTGCTAAGTTGCTTCAGTCATTTCCGACTCTGTGCGACCCCATAGATGGCAGCCCACCAGGCTCCCTGGGATTCTCAAGGCAAGAACACTGGAGTGGCTTGCCATTTCCTTCTCCAATGCATGAAAGTGAAAAGTGAAAGTGAAGTCGCTCAGTCATGTCCGACTCTTTGCGACCCCATGGACTGTAGCCCACCAGGCTCCTCCGTCCATGGGATTTTCCAGGCAAGAGTACTGGAGTGGGTGTCATTGCCTTCTCCGAATATACATGGCAGTAATCACAATATTAAATATATAAAAGTAACATTTTGCACTTATTCAGAGTTGCATTCTACATATATATGTGTGTGTATATATACATATGGAATGGAATGTTTGGGGTCTCTGCGACCAGGCAGGATGCTATGGGGCCTTCCCAGAACAGACCCCTCCCCCATATCCGCCTCTTTAGCTCCTCTCGAAGTTCCTAGATCGTATCTGATGCACATTTCCTGAGTTATTTCACAGATCCTAAACCCCCCACCTAATGGAAGCATTTAATTGCTTGATGACCATAAGGACATAGCCTCCTGGAGCCTCAGGATTAATAATGTCCACCCCTGTGAACCATGTTATCTCACCATCAACCAGTCAGAGAACTGTGCACTAGCTGATCGTATACCCTGCAATATCCCTGCCTCAGCTGCCCTTTGAAGTTGTTTTGCTGAAACCCTTTGCTTTGGGGAGTTGAGGGTTTTAGAGCGAGAGCCACCCGTTCTCCCTGCCTAGAGCCTTACAGTAAACCCTGCACTTTCCTTCACCACAACTCAGTGTCAGTGTATTGGTTTTACTTCACGCAAATGAATGGACCAAAGTTTGGTTGGAAAATATCTTGACTATTTTTGATTGTTGAAAATTATTATTGTTGTTATTACTTGTTTTTAATCCTGCTTCTGCCTCACTTGAATCAGCATTGCTTTCATCATCACAAACATTTGCAAATCACCTGTCTGTGCTGTAGGTCTGGCAGAATTTAGACTCACTGCTGTGTTATGTGCTCTCTTTGCAGGAAGGCCAAGTGTTAGAATGCTCCCTCATCAACAGTGTTCGTCTGGGAGCCACACCGAAGGTACCCACGCTTGGTGTCTGTTGTTCTTTGGACACAGACTGTTGTGTAACCCCTTTGTTGTTGTTTAGTCACTCATTCGTGTCACCTCTTGTGACCCCAAGGACTGTAGCCTAGCAGGCTACTCTTCCATGGGATTTCCCAGGCAAGAGTACTGCAGCGGGTTGCATTTCCTTCTCCAGGGGATCTTCCTGATCTGGGGTCGAAACCTTGTCTCCTGCCTTGCAGGCATATTCCTTACCACTGAGCCACCGGGGAGGCCCATTACTGCCCCCAAATGAAGAACAGATACAGTTTAGAAATCTCATCTGTAATGGTTGGGTGATTTAGGTTGCATTGGGTTTAATTAGAAATTGTTATTAACCTCTGAAAATAATGACCCTTGTGTGATATGAGCATCGAAGTAAACTGTTCCCTTAACTCAGAAATTAATCTGGCAAGCACCCCTTCCCCCTGTCCCCACCTTCTTTTTCAGCAAACAGTGAGTCACTTCTGGTCCATGGCTGATGTGGAAATTTAGATGACTCGGGTAGTTCCATGTCTGTGCACCTGTGCACGCAGACCCTGGCTCACCTTGAAGGCTCAGTTTGCCTCTGAGAAAAGAGAATGACAGAGCACATAAATAAGCCTCTTCACAGTGATTGATGTGTTTGAATGAGAAGCTATTTGCGCTAGGAATTTAAAAGATGGTTTTTCCCCTAGAATATTCCAGCACGGCATGTATCCCTTTTCCATAATAGTCTTGCAGGTTTGCAGATGTTTAGATGTTCAAAACAAAATTATAATTGTTCCTCACTTTGTTTTTGGTTTCTGTTAGTGACCCTCTTTAATGTTAGTTTAAAATCTCTGTATAACTACCTTGGCATTTCCGCCTGAGTTCTTTCAGAGGACAAAGCCGCTATTTTATCTGCTAATTAGGGCAAACTTACACAGTTTTCATTCCAAATGAGGAAGCCAGGGCTCCTGGAGATGCACGTGTTCATTCTTTGTGTCCAGGCTATTTGACAGACTCAATCTCACTTTTAACAACTTGAGGTTGCTGACTGTGGCAGTGCCCTGCATGTGTGTGCATGAATCCCCCACAACTGTTCTCTGTGAGAAACCCCTTGGACCTTTGCAGACAGTCAGGTCTCAGGCACAGCCTTTGAGTCCTGTTGCCATAGTTCATGTCCTCGATAGCTACAGCCCTCAATTGAAAGGAGGACCCTGCCTCCCCACCTTCTAAATCAATAACTGTATAATACCTTTCTTACCGGGTGAGATCCAGTAATGTGTAGTGTGATAGATTTTACCTATATGAGTTTTAGAATGACACTAGATATCTAGACATTTTTAGATAGAATGAAGAATTTGCTTTACTGGATGTTTTTACATCAAATGTAGTTTCTTTTTCTATGCTCTGTGATCTAATGTATTTTTTTTCCTATCTGTCTACCTCTATAGGATCCCAAAATTTTGGCTGCTCTTGAAGCTCTTGGCAAATCAGAAAATGATCTGGAAGGGCGGATAGTTTGCGTCTGCAGTGGTGCAGATCTGGTGAACATCAGTTTCACGTACATGGTGGCTGAAAATCCAGAAATAACTAAGGTATCCTCCGTGACACAGCCTCCTTCCATTCCCATATGGACATGTGTGGTGCACATAATTTTTCATGTATAATGTCATTTTGATATATATTTTGAATTGTATAATTTAATTTAAATTTTAAAGAAAGTTTCCATTGCTTGTTAGAATGTTGCCCTAAAAAATTCAGCAAGCGCAATACCCTTTCAGCGTGTCACTCACGAATACCAGCAGCCTGAACACTGACTGTGATATGTTATACGAACCTCTCTAACCAGAATGTACACAAGAATCATCTGAGATTTAGTAAAAATGCAGATTCTGATTCAGTAGGTCTGAGGTGAGGACACATTCTCCCTTTCTAACAAGCTCGCAGTTGATGCTGATGCTACTGGTCTGAGAACCACAGTTTGACTAGCAAAGAGTTAGATCAGCACTACCCAGCTGAAATATAATGCAAGCCACAGATGTAGTTTAATTTTTCCTGGTAGCCAGAGGTAAAATTAATTTCGTTATTTTATATTCCACATAGAAGTGATACCATATGGCATTTACCTTTCCCTGCCTGGCTTACTTCACTTAGTGTGATCCTCTCTTAAGCCCATCCATGTTGCTGCAAATGGCCTTATTTCATTCTTTTTTACGGCTGAGTCGTAGTCCGTTGTATGAATGTACCATGTCGTCTTTATCCATTCCTCTGTCAATGGGCGTTTAGATTGGTTCCATGTCTTGGCTGTTGTAAGCAATGTTGCTCTGAACACAGGGATGCATGTATCTTTTTAAATTCTGGTATGTCATTTTGTAACCCAATATGTCATTTTAGTAGGAAATCATTATATAATCAATTAACATATTTTAGATTCTTCTGTTCATACAAAGTTGTCAAAATATACGCGTTTTCAGTTCAGATGAACTGCATCTCAGTTGCTGCATATGGCTGTGGCTACCCTGTTAGTGCACGTCTAGATAATTCGTACCCACCCTGCCTGTAAGCTATGAAAGTGTTGGGTTACGATCCATCTTAGTACCATAAGCAGCCTACCATTGCCCTGGCAAGTGAGTCTTAAAAAAATATTGCCCAAAGTAGAAAGCCTCGAATGTCATTCACTCTCCTGCACGTTGTCTGTCTTCAGGCACTATTACCTGTGGACAGAGCACCATTATCTTTGCGTAAAATGTGTGAAGAGGCCTGGGCTTCTGCTCTTCCATGGCAGAGATCTGGGTTTGGGGGATTGGGAGGTGGGCATTTTATTTTCCCATTGATCCTGCAAGTAGAAGCTCAGTACAGGGTTGAATGAGAAAGGTCATCATTAGAAATATTGAACTTCAGAGCCCTCAGGGAATATCCAGGTAAGATTATTTGATGAAACTGAGATGAGAAGACTTTACCCTGGACCCAGGATCACGGGGTGCAGAATTGAGTTCTACAGATACTGAGACCGTCAAGACTCACCCTCACAGATACTGAGACTGTCAAGACTCTTTCACCCTCACTCACAAAGTGTGGTCCACTTTCTAGCTGCACACGCCTCAGTGGGAACTCCCTGCACATTAGAATCTCAGGCCCACATAGACCTACAGATCCAGAATCTTCATTACTAACAAGCTCCTCCACACCCCTCTGCCTGCCCAGTGACTCATATGTGCAGTAAAGTTTGAGAAGCTCCCAACTGTGGCTCTGGGTCCAGGCAGGAATGGATGTTTCATATGACATGAGAGCCTTTGATTCTGTACTTGCATGGCTTGGTTGGTTTTATGCTGCTTTTCCGGATCACCTCGCTTTGGGAGAACAGATGTTGCTTTCAATATTGTTCTTTCATTACGGTGCTCAGATCAACACCAATTTGGATGGTTTCTTGAACCCTGCTGATCTAAATAAGCGTTGTTTCTAGTGCACGCTAATGTTATTTGCTACAAAGGTCTTTCTGGTTGCTATTTGCCATACCAACATTCAATCCCAGAAGTCCATGCTGATCACCCAGAAAGAGAAAGACTTGTTAACCAGACAGATATTTAGATGCTTGAAATTTTGCAAAATGACAGTTCTGTAGACCTGTGTCATGTCTTTTGTCAACTTGTCGTATTACAAGAAACCCTATGACTCATATGACCTTAAGAATCTGGGATAGGGAACAAGTTGCCTGGCCGCACATCCTGCCTCTTCCTCTTCCCAGTTGAGTGACCAAGACACACAAGTGGCCTCGCTGAGCATCACCTGCTTCATCTCAGAATGGAACAGCATCACAGTGCCTGCTCGTAGGATTGCTATGTAGGTTACAGGATGCGTTACGTGGAAAGTGCCTGTGCCTTTCTCATCGAAAGCCCCCAGTGTACATTCACTGTTCAGATCACAGAGTCCTAGAATTTCAGAGCTGGAGGTGGAACTGAGACACTGCATTTTTCAGATGTAGAAGAGGAAGCCAAGAAGCGAAAAGAACTCGCCTGAGTCTACCCAGCAGGCTAGGCCAGAGTCCAGCCTAAAACTCAGCCTTCTGATTTCTTGTGTGATACTGTCAACTCCACCCCGTCCCTGAGCAAGTACAGCCCTGGGAAGGTGGCTCGGATCAGTAAATCGAAATGTCCTTACTTCCATGCTTTGATTGCTGCAGTCTTGTTTTACTTAAGAGCCATGGTCTGAACCCTATAGTCACAAATATGTGATATATAAGTCTGTGTTCCAGGGCACAAGTCTATACTTAAAGATAAGATGTGGGGTTTTTTGTGGTCATACCATTTTGACATGAATACAACTTAGGAGCCCAGGATCATGGGACCATAGAACAGCTCTTAGCTAGCGATATTCTGTTCACGTTATCACAGAAGTCAGTTAAAGCAAACCATCATTTTTAAAAATTACACTTACAGACCTTAAACACTCTTATGGCAGGCTGAGCTTGGGTTGGAAAAGAATTTCCAGACACAGAGCCTTTCAGAAGGGAGTGAGTTTATTAAGAACACAGAGCAGAGATAGCGTGGGCACTGCGAGTGCAGCAGGCCAGACTCCTGATGGACCAGGGAGAGGCGACACTTTCCGTGGGTTAGTAGCCGGTTTTTATAGCCTCAAGACAAAGCAGATTCCTGCTGGAGGCTTGGCTTTAGGTGACTGGTTAAGGCATGATAGGGTGATCATGGGGTGGCATTTTTGCTGAATTTGGTGTCAGGAAGCTGGTTGGTGATGATCAGGGGGCCTTTGGGGCCACGGTTACAAAGGGGCTCGGTCAGCTTCAGAGGTGCCCTTGGCTGTGGGCTCCACTTCTGTGGCCTTGGCGCAAGGCCTCACACCTGTGGCCTGGGACAGAACTCCACAAAGATGCTATTCTAACTTGAAACATATAGATTTGGTACAGTTGTTGGCCAATCTTTTAATGTTAGGGCCAAAATCTTTGCATTCAGTTTGGGTCTATTGGTTGTGGTTGATGGATTTTTTGCCATGTGTGCTCAGGCTTGTCCAACTCTTTGTGGCCCTATGGACTGTAGCCAAGCAGGTGCCTCTGTCCATGGAATTTTCCAGGCAAGAATACTAGAGTGGGTTGCCATTTCCTACTCCAGGGGATTTTCCTGAACCCAGGATAGAACCTTTGTCTCTTGCATCTCTGAATTGGTAGGCAGATTCTTTACCGCTAGCACCACCTGGGAAGCCTTTTTTTTTTTTTTTTTCCATTTGTACTTCACCCGTAATGCATTGTCTGAAATATCCAGTTTGGTTTCTTTAAAACACAACTGAGTCCACTTTGAAGACATTCTTGGAGCAGTTAAAGAACAGAATCCTCCAATTGACTAACTTCTTTCCCCAATCTTTTAGTTGTCTCATTTACATAGAACTTGAAAAAAAATTCTTAGCAACTTACCTTTAAAGAAATCTTCCCAAGTATTCACTGAAAGAACCAGCCACCCTCTTTCCTTCCACAAGCATTTTTTACTGATTGATGTAGTTTTTATTACAAACAGGTATAGAAATAAACATAAATAACTCATGGTACTCATGCAAGATGAGAGCAGAAACTTACAAAATGTTGAAAAATAGCTTATTAACTGTGAGGATTAGCCATTCCCTGGGTGGTCAGAATGTTTTGATTGTTTTATGCCATCTGACAAGTCTTGGTCTGCCCAGTGATATAGAAGTTTTAAGAGGCTTTCTAGTACAGACCTTGCTTAGGAGTATTTATTTGAGATTCTTGAGTCTATTCTTAATTCCTGGGCTTGTATGATACTTACAGTCCAATGATTCTGAAAAATTCACTTAACCAAACATTGAATCCAGGCAGATGGGATTCATCAATTCATGTCCTGTCGACGGAGGACCAGCTTTCCCATGTGGGACCTTGCCTGACTCTGTGAAAGTCATCTTACTTCCTTGTTCCTCCACTTCCTAAAAGGCTTCTCTGATATCTTTTCTTATTTCAAGTGGGTGTTTTAAGAGTCAATAACATTTAACTGAAGTCTTACTTTACTAGAGTTAAGGTTTCAAATAAATACAAAATATTTTCACAGTACCCGAGACAGTGAAAATGATGGTGCATTTTCTTGTTTAGATAAAAGATGCTGCTGCTGCTGCCAAGTTGCCTTCTCGAGATAAAAGATGACACTTGTATAAAAAACACCCTTATAGCTCATCTTGTCTTTTCTTCAGCCATGCCCTCTGCTTAAAGAGTAAATAAGCTTGCCTAGTCCCTCTACCGGAGAAGGCAATGGCACCCCACTCCAGTACTCTTGCCTGGAAAATCCCATGGACGGAGGAGCCTGGTGGGCTGCAGTCCATGGGGTCACGAAGAGTCAGACATGACTGAGCGACTTCACTTTCACGCATTGGAGAAGGAAGTGGCAACCCACTCCAGTGTTCTTGCCTGGAGAATCCCAGGGACAGGGGAGCCTGGTGGGCTACCATCTGTGGGGTCACACAGGGTCGGACACAACCGAAGCAACTTAGTAGCAGCAGCAGCAGCAGTCCCTTTACCTCTTTAACAAGATTTGAGCTCAATTTTATAGAGCTTTCTCCCCTATGGAATAAATGTCTGATAGGATCCTAAACATAAGGCCACATCAGACCTTCCAGCCACATCCTTCCGGTTGCTGAGGCCACGGACACTCTCCTCTGTGTCCTGATCGGTCTGTTAGCAAACACTCTGTGTCTAGAATCTAGCTGATTCTACCATCACCATCACTGCAGTGGTCTCCAACTCAATACCATTTCTCCCCTAATTCTCTGCCTTGACCTTACCTGTTGTAGTCTGTTCCCAAAATAGCAGTTGGAAGGATGTTTCTAGGAAGTAATTCAGATCCCATCACTGATGCTTAGAATCCTCCAAGGCTTACGGGGCCTTAAAGAGTCCCTTCTCACCTCCCTTCCTCTGGCTGCTACCACCCCCCTCCCTATTTCCTTCCAGCCTCGGGAACTTCACCTGTGCATAGGATTCCTTTTGCCTGGAACACGCGATTCCCCAGTTACATGCAGCGCTTCCTCCCTCACATTTCTCTGCTGGAACGTCACCTTAGCTGCCTGCTGCATCTCCCCTCAGCACATGCTAACTCCTTGTCCTGCTTTATTTTCGTTCGTAGCGCTTACCACTACTTACATGCCATACGTTCACTTATTGCCTTCCCATTCCCTGCTACATCCTAGCATCTAGAACCTTCAGCGCCTGACATGTAATCAGTGCTCAGTACATGCATTTTGTTGTTTTGTATATATAAAGTGTTTTTATGTGGGCCATCTTTAAACTCTAGTGAATTTGTTTCCATATTGCTTCAGTTTTATGTTTTGGTTTGTTGGCCACGGGACATGTGGGATCTGAGCTCCCCAACCAGGGACTGAACCTGCTCCCAAGGGAAGTCCCTTTATATATATATATATATATATCAGATCAGATGCTCAGTCGTGTCTGACTCTTTTTGACCCCATGAATCGCAGCACGCCAGGCCTCGCTGTCCATCACCAACTCCCGGCGTTCACTGAGACTCACGTCCATCGAGTCAGTGATGCCATCCAGCCATCTCATATATATATATATATATATATATATAATTTCCAGAATGACAAAGAAACATGTAACAGTGGCAGCCTCCTGGAGTGGAATCAGACGCAGAGAGAAAGATGTTTGTTTTTCTCTTCTCGCTTGTCTTTTTTGGTATGATTTATTTTTTCTTTTTCATTATTAACCTTAATTTGTATTGGACTATAGCTGCTTTACAATGTTGTGTTAGTTCCCGCTGTTCAGCACAGTGAATCAGCTGCATGCACACATACATCCCCTCTTTCTTGGATTTCCTCCCCATCTGGGTCACTGCAGAGCACTGAGCAGAGCTCTCTGAGCTGCACAGCAGGTTCTCATTGGTTGTCTATTTTATGCATAGTATCTATAGTGTATATGTGTCACTCCCTGGCTCCCAGTTCATCACACCCTCTTTCCCCCTCAGTGTCCATACATTTGCCCTCATTTTATTGAGGTTTATGGTCTGAATCCATAAACTCTAACCTAGGTGATAACCTTAAAGTTTTTTACAGTTTAGCTATAATAAAAGCTAGGAGAATGATGTTTGGATAAGAAAACCAAGAAAATGTGATTCAATCATAATCCAAAATGTCTGGGATTCCATGGCATTATTTTTAGAGTCACTTTTCAGGATGTAAGGGGGCTGTTGCTGAGGATCCATGACAAGCCTGGAGGCTGTAACCCCAGTGTCTTGACCTCTTTCCAATTGAGATCATTATTTTCTGCTTCCCTAAATCCTTCCTGTCATTCCAGTTAGAAAACTCTGCTTTCATTTCCTCTCCTTAAAGGTCTTCTGTTAAAAGGAATTGCTAGCAAATTGCTGGTACTTTTTCCTCAAATCCGGTATGCCTTTGGGTAATCGGTGTGTCTGATTGGTCACATAACCTAAAACATCTATAAATAAAAACAATTGCATGGAGGAGATATTTCCCATTTTTTTTCTAAACTGTATGTAATAGAGCTTTTTTCTGAATCCTCCTCATCTCTCTGCCACTGTTTTACGATAAACCCTATTGTGCTGTGTGCTTAGTCGCTCAGTTGTGTCCAACTCTTTGCGACCCTGGGGACTGTAGCCCGCCAGGCTCTTCTATGCATAGGGATTCTCCAGGTGAGAATACTGGAGTGGGTAGCCATTCACTCCTCCAGGGGATCTTCCCAACCCAGGGATCGAACCCAGGTCTTCCATGTTGCAGGCGGATTCTTTACTGTCTGAGCCACCAAGGAAGCCCATAAACCCTACAAAAAATGCCAAATATTGTAATAAACTTCTTTAGTTAGAAGAGAAATTTGGTTTCTCTGATGTATTTTTTTCTCTCTTAGGATACAACTAGCGGGGGAAGATTTTGTCTCTGGCATGTTGAAGGGAGTTCAGATGTCTTTCATTTAGTTCCAGCTGGTGCTACAGAGCAAACTGCAAGCACAGTCACTGTTCATAAGACTGAAAGGCAACCCTCTTTGAAAATCTCCACAAATAAATATGTTATTTTATACCAAGTTGAATTTTATTTTGATTACAAAAATAAGCTGTTATTATGAAGTTCAAAATGCACAGATTTGGATTTGAGTTTAGACAACTTCCAGACTGCTCATCATACTTTCTGTAGGTTGTAAATATTTGGCAAACTCCATAAATTATGCTTTGTAACCAAGTCATCAAATAAACCCATGATTGAATACTGTAGAAAGTAAATTACAAAAATGTTGTGTCTTCTTCTTGTAGACAAAAAAGATAAGGTCAGATAGTTTATTACAGGTAATAAAATCGTATTTTAGTCAATTGGATTGAATGTCAGAATCACTCTGCTGAATTGAAATTATGTTGAGTGGAAGAATCACTGCAAAAGTTCTTGGAGAAGGGATTTATTCTTTGTTTTGTTAAGGAAGAAAAATCAAGTTCACATTTAGTCAGTGCTGGCTAATGGCTTTGCTCACACTCTGCAGAGCTCCCCTGAGATTTCCAGGTGGTGCTAGTGGTAAAGGGCCCACGTGCCAAGGCAGAGACAGAAGAGACTCGAGTTCGATCCCTGGGTCGGGAAGGTCTCTTGGAGGAGGGTGTGGCAACCCACTCCGTTATTCTTGCCTGGAGAATGCCATGGGCAGAGGAGCCTGGCGGACTGCAGTCCATAGGGTCGAATTGCAAAGGGTCACAAACACCACTGAAGCGACTTAGCACTCATGCAGAGCTCCCCTCCTTTCAACTAGGTCCTCTACCCATAGGCAAGCACTGACCTACTCAAAGGGATCTAACCAGAAGCCTCACCTGGGACTTTCTTAAAAATGCAAATTCTTGGGTCTTTTGCCAGCCTAATAAATCTGAAATTCTCAGAATGGAGCTCAGCTATCTGTTTTGTTTCTCTTTTTGTTAATCAAAGTGTAACTGATTAATATAACAGTTATATTAATATACAATGTTATAAACAATTAAGATAAACAATGGTATGTTAATTTGAGGGCACATCATCGTGATTCAGTATTTTTACAGTAATATTTTAACTAGCCTCCCAGGTGATTCTGATGCTGGATGAAGTTTAAGTCCCCATTTGCTTAGCATACAAATGGACTTAGTCCAAATATTTTAGCCACTTTGAACCCAAACAAGTTTTTATCAAATTAATTGACTGCAGCAGGCAGGTGAGTCTATGGACCTACTGATTCCTGTGGCCTTATCAGAAATGGTTAGAATTCACTAATACCAAAAGCATGATTAAAATGAATTTATTTCTGTGACCCTAGGTGGGAAAAAGCTATTTCTTGAAGTGTAGTTTTAATTGTGTTAGCTATCCAGTGGTTCTCAAAGTGTGGTCCCTGACCAGCAGCTTCAGCGGTACCTGGGAACTTAATCCAAGATGTGAGATCTTAGGCTCTGCCCTAGTGCTCAAGTTGAGGAGCTCAAGGTTAGAGCTGCTGCCCTGCAGAAAAGCTCTGTAAGGAGTTTCTCCTGCTTCTCTTGCAGAGCAGCCTTGAGGAACTTGCATTTACTAGTTTGAGGAACTTACATTTACTGGTTTGCTGCCTAGGCTCACCTGAGCCGATGCCTGCTGAATGCTAAAGGAGCTCAGTTGTAAATCTGCATTTCCTATCCATCGTCCAAGCCCCAATATACTAATTGATTTAAGTTCTTCACCACATTGTCTCATGGTTTTTTGAGGCTCAAGTTTGGGATGGGGTGCGTGTATGTGAGCGTGTGTGTGTGTTTCGTGTTTCCAAGAGTGACTGTTGGCGTGCTTTTGTTTTATTTTTTCTTTAAACCATCCCGAATTCATGGGAAGCAAATCAGCAAGGTGCAGTAAAAAGTTTTCTTAAGGACAAGCTGTGAATTGGAGCAAATGGGTGGATGCGTATTTGTGAGCTTTAAGTGTCCCCATCTCACCTAGGTGTTTTCTTCTTGCCAAAAAGAAAGTGGGGCTCATTTGCTTAATAGCTGGGTTGAATGTGGAGACCATGAAATTCTGAGCCTTGGGAGGGTCGTATGCATCAGTGCATGTGGAGTGGGTAACACTTGTCCTGGGAGCCTCCGTGGCCAACTGTCATCTTTGCCCTCCCTTTCTCCAGCAGTTCTCATGCTCCTCTTGCCAGACTGTCTGTCCCAGGATCCAGGACTTACTGTCTGACCCATGGTGGTGCTCTTTGCACTCTGAAATTATTTCTTTATCTCTGTATTATCAAAAATTAGTTCCTTTAGACCAGAAGTTGCTGACCCAGATGCCTACGGGAGCCAGGGAGATGATGTGAGTAATGGAAAGGCGCTGGGAGACAGACAGGAATGGAATAGAACGTAGCGAAGTGAGGGGTACATACCCCATCTGGGGGCACTTACCTCTTGCCAGTTTTCCAACCATCAGAACATGGCCCAGAGGTTGCTAGATGGTTGTTGGTGGTGTTTTTTCCATGAGATACTGGACATCTGGATTTTTTACATGAAATTTCCTGATGTTAAAATGTTGACAAATATATTCATTTTTGTTAGCCCTGTGCGTGTCGAATAGCAAACTTGTCTGTGGATCATTTGGAACCTCAGCTCGAGACAACGGCCGGCATGCAGCATGGATGAACTTGCACTAAAGTGAATGCTAATGTTTGCATAATATGTTTACCTCACTGACATTTAAGTGAAGATGCCCTTTGTGTATTTTTTCCTTCCTTCATTCAGCTGTTCATCCTAGAATTATTTTTTGATGAATTATAAATGTGGACAAATCATTTCTTCTACATGGGCTTTCTTATCCTCATTTTTAAAAGAAGAGAGTTATAGTGAATGACCCTTGGAGTTACTTTCCCCTATAAAGACATGGAATTTCTTTACAAAACAAAAACGTGTACTAGATGCCAAGGAGGGTACTAATTAGTTGCTTGGATCCCTGTGTCTAAACTGAAGATTCTTTGGATGTAACAGAAGGTCATGGCTTGAGTTGTAGGAAGGATGCAACATGATCTTGACCTTCTAAAAAGATGATTATTTTAGTTGCTCAGTCCTGTCTGACTCCTTGCGACCCCATGGACTGTAGCCTGCCAGGCTCCTCTGTCCATGGGATTTTCCAGGCAAGAACACTGTAGTGCATTACTATGTCCTCCTTCAGGGGATCTTCTCAACCTAGGGACTGAACCCGAGTCTTTTATGTCTCCTGCCTTGGCAAGGAAGGTAATGCGGTAATAACATCGGGCTCAGAGCACTGCTGCTTAAAGTGAGGTCTGGACCAGCAGGGTCATCATCACCTGGGAACTTAGAAATGTAGGGTCTCAGGCTTATCCTCAGACCTGCTGAATCAGAGTCTGCATTTGCACAAGATCTCTAGGTGCTTCCTTTACACATTCAAGTTTGAGAAGTACAGTTGTACCTCCATATCCACAGGGAAATGGATCTAGGAACCGCCCCCCCAACCCCTGAATATACCAAAATCCACAGATGCAAGTCCCTTGTATAAAATAACATTGTACTGTTGACCCTCAAATCTGTGGGTTCCACATCAGCAGACATCAGAGGGCCAGCTCTGCGGAGGTAGGATACAAGGAAATAAGTTGTTCTTGCCTTCAGCAGTTACACAAAGAGGAAGACCTGAGAAACGTGTGAAATCAAGAGACTGTTCCAGGTGAAATTGGAGATTTTAAATCTGATTAACTGAGAGCATGCTGCTAAGATCATCAGAAATTGAGGGCCCAGTTACTTTGGGGCAAGAGAGGAAGAGACAGTGAATTTAGAATACGTTCTCTGAGGGATGTGAGTGTCCCGGACTTGCAGTGGTCACACGGTGTGAAGGAGCTCACTGGCTGCTCATCTGCAGGCTGGCCCTGACCTCCAGTCTCTGTGTTCCCCATCTCTACACCCTTTAACTTTCCAAAGGCGACTATCTTTATTTTTTTAAACACCCCCGCCCCAGTTTCTTAAATCATCAAATGTGGGGTTTTAGTGTTATTTTTCTTAGTAAAACTCCTTACCAAAATGCATGTGCAGGAACCCAGCCCTGGAGCTGGAAGAGGTTTCACTGTGGTTCTCAGGCGCCTTGTTGCTTTCATCAAGAAGGTTTCCTTAGGGTCACAGGGGGAGCAAAGTGAGAAAGAAGCCTCCAGTGAGACCTGTCACAAGTGAATGCAAGTGATATTCACAAGAAATTAACTGTTTTAAGTGAACATTTTAGTGCCATTTAGTACATCACCTGGAGAAGAAAATGGCAACCCACTCCAGTCTTCTCGCCTGGAGAACCCCATGGACAGAGGAGCCTGGCGGGCTGTTGTTCGTGGGGTCACAAAGAGTCAGACGTGACTCCGTGACTGAGCACAGTGTATCAGTGCTGTGCAACCATGACCGCATCTAGTTCTACAGCGGCATACCCCTCAAAGAAAGACCCATGTCCACTTAAGGAGTGCCCCCCTTCCCCCAATTTACAACCCCCATACTCACTCTAATGTGTCTTTTTAATGTGCACACAATTTTCTCTTATATTAAGTTGGGCTCATGCCAGTAGAATTTAATGTAAAAGTGAAAGTGTTAGTCACTCCGTTGTGTCTGACTCTTTGCAACTCCATGGACTGTAGCCCACCAGGCTCCTCTGTCCATGGCATTTTCCAGGCAAGAATACTGGAGTGGGTAGCCATTCCCTTCTCCAGGAGATCTTCCTGACCCAGGGATCGAACCCAGGTCTCCCGCATTACAAGGCAATTCTTTACTGTCTGAGCCACCAGGAAAGCAGTTTAACATAGTACTATATTTTATCATTAACGGTTTTATCACATGTATTTTCTTGGCCTTTAAAATGTTTTCTTGGGCTTCAATGTAACTGTAAGTCCCCATGACCTTTAAGGTGGGTTTTCTAGGTTGTTGCCTCTCTTGCTTCTCTGGAAACCTCTCAGCCTCTTCTGTTCCAAATGCTGTGATCTTCACAGGGGACATGTTTTCTCTGCTGAGGTTTCATGAACTCGAAGGTTTCCTGAGAAAAGACTCAGCCCTGGGCCCAGCCCGCAGTCACTCGGGTTGCCCTAATTGCAAGTGTTATCAAATGACTCTGCCAAGGGAATGCAAAATGAATTACTCTAATTGTACCAGAAGTTTGAATTTCACCTTTTGGCCCCTGGGACAGAAAAATGTCACTAGCTGTAAATTGCTTCTCCATTTACCACATAGCTCCAGTTTTTACTGCTAGCAAAAAAAAAAAAATGTCGTTGGGAACATAATGTGTGTGTAACATGGGCCTACATGTGTTTGTGTGTTTTCTTATCTTTGGGGTATAATTGGAAGACGGGACACGTGAGGAGGTGGGTTGGCAATGCCTGAAACGAGACTCTCTTGCCTCTAAGGAAATAATTTAATAATCATAATAGCGCAGTCCATGGGCAGATCCAGCCCTCTGCTCTGACTTTTTAAAATGTTTATTTTGTTTATTTGGCTGTAGCGGGTCTTAGCTGCAGCACACAGGATCTTCAGTCTTCATGGCAGCATGGAGGGTCTTTGGTTGCAATTTGTGAACTCTTGGTTGCAGCATGTAGGATCTAGTTGTCTGACCAGGGATCAAATCTGGGCCTCCTGTATTGGGAATGTGGAGTCTTAGCCACTGGACCACAGGGAATTCCCCCTCAGCCTGATTTTTGTATAGCCAGTGAGCTAAAAATGGCTTTTAAATTTTGAAAAGATTATTAAAACGTAAAAACTGTACAACAGACAGCTATATGTGGCCCCCAATTCCTGAAGTATTTATTGCCTGGCTCTTTACAGATAAAGTTCACTGGCCCCTAATAATTATAAGAAGAACAGCAGCAGTGAAGTTTTTATTTTATATTGGATGCTAGATACTGTTCAGAGTGCTTGGCAGGCGTTATCTCCTTTAATTATCAAAACAGTCCTGTGAGATGGATTATTCTCATTTGCAGAGGAAGAAATAGGCCCAGAGAGTTGAGTAGCTTGCCCAAGTTCACACAGACAATAAGTGGCGACTGGTGTCTTGAACCCAGGCACTGGGCCCTGGGTCCCAGGTCCACTCCAGGTCCTGTGTTCTGCACACGCTCTGCTGCAGCTCCCAATTGGAGGACTAGTCTCTTCCACTTGTAGCACAGTGTGTTGTTGCTGTACTTTTCAGGTAACCGTTTAATGTCAATATTTCTGGGAAGTGTGGTCATAGGGCAGTGCTCCCGAAATCGGAGGCCTGCACAGTGTTTTCCGCAAAAAAGTCCACGTGCAAAGAAGGTTCTTTGGTCAAATGAGCATGAAGAAGCCTTGTTTAGCAGAATTTCTTTACTATAACTATCTCATAAGCAGTGATATATTCTCATACCAGTCTCAGCCAGGAGGAGGGACATGCAGTTTTTTTTCCCCCAAATGGGTATGCATTCATTCATTCATTCATTCCTATTGAAGAGACACAATATCTTTCAGAACTACTGTTTTGCAAAGAAAAAAGTAAGCAAATGATGTCATAGAGGCATTGCTCAGCCCAATATTTTCCCAGATGTGTCAGAACAATCTAATGCAGACAGTCATTCATCTTTACCATTAACATCCTTTTTATTGTTTTCCTGCTGCCATGTCTCTTCCTTCCCTCCCCAATTTTTAGGGGAGAGAGCAGAGGAAGTGTGGGATTTTTTTCCATAAATGAAATTAGATAATGAAACTCAAACCCTTTGATTTAAATTCTTTTTAGTACTTTTTATCTTGAAATCCTGTTTGGTTTGTGGGATTACCTGTACATTTGATCAGCCTGGACTGATCGGTGATGTTGCCTGGAAGTATAGACAGACAGAGGCTTCGTGACTGATGATACTTATTCAGACCCTCAGCAGGTAGCATTTGCCTGCATGTCAAGTGGTGTTCATTTTGGCATGGCTTAATTTGCTAGTGTTGTCAACTGACATGTGTCAGGAGAAAAAGTGACCTCAGAGATCTTAAATACAGGCATCAGCCACAGAAACAATTTCATGAACACCTTTTAATTCATCAGCTCTTCTCCCATCCCTCACCACCAGGATTCTGCAAATCTGACAGTTGAGACCAAAAATGCACTCTTACAAAACCGGTAGTTTCTGACCAGCATAAAATGATGCTTTGTGTTCTCTTAAAATCTTATAATTCTTCAATTATTTCAGAGTTCTCCATATGGATATAAAATATTGTTATGTAAAATAAACATGACATCTCATTTTCTTTTCTTTTTAAAAATGTTCATTTATTTGGTGGCATTGGGTCTGAGCTGCTGCGCATGGGATCCCGGCTGTTAGGCAGGGTCTTGTCCTTGGTGGAACATGGACTCTGTAGGTGTGGCACTCAGGCTTAGTTGCTCTGTACCATTGGTATCTCAGTTCCCTGACGGGGGATCAAACCCATGTCCCCTGCATTGTGTGGTGGGTTCTTAACGACGGGGCCACCAGGGAAGTCCCTCTCATTTTCTTTTTGAATGTTGCTGCTCTGTGCCTTTTGAGCCATTAAAAAGCATCGTGTATTGCTTATAGTATGTTGTTCATTCAGAAAGCGCAAGTAAACACGAGCATAAATTTATTCTGAATATATATATGTATGTGTGACTTAGGCTGGGTCTGTGAAATAGGCTGATAACAAGACAAATTAACAGGAGAAAAGGCATACAAATTAATTAAGTTTTCATTTTGTGTGCACAGGGGCATCACAGAAAGAAGTGAAGCCCCAAAGAGCAGTGAAATTTTAGAGTTCATATAGCATGTTAACAGGGGGTGGAGAGGGGGCAAGGGGCAGATGGTTTTTAGGGAAGATAAATGGGTCCTGAGGAGGACAGACAGGAGGTGTGGCAGTCCTGGATGATTTCTGTTTGGGTGTGGTGTCAACTTTTCATCTTCCGAAAGAGAAGATTAGTGTTGCTTCTGGGGAGAGTATTTATGACAATCCAGTTCCATTGTGAGGCTCTGCTTTGAGGCAGATAAGGATTTCAGGAAAATTCAGCTCAAAATAATTCTTATGCCAAAATGGCATATTTTGGGGTATCATATCCTGATTCTCTCAACAGTATATTTATCGGAGTAGGTATCTGGAATGAGATGTGGTTATTTAGGACAAGATTCTGTAGGTCCAATAGAACATTGTTACAAGATATCAGACTGTCATGGGTAGAGTCAGGCGTGTATGTGTCTGTGTGTGCTCAGTCATGTCCAACTCTTTGTGACCCCATGGACTGTAGCCCATCAGGCTCCTCTGTCCATGGAGTTTTCCAGGAAACAATACTGGAGTGGGTTGCCATTTCCTCCTCTAGGGGATCCTCCCAACCCAGGATTGAACCTGCATCTCTTTAGCCTCGTGTATTGGCAGGCGGATTCTTTACCACAGATCCACCTGGGAAGCTCCAGAGTTACACTTAAGTGATGGAAAAATGGTGTCTTAGGAATGATAGTGAACAGAAACCCATTTGGAATGGGAATGTGACACTTCAGCTTCTGGGTGACGACCAAGAATAGCACAGTGTCCCCTCCTTCCTTGTGACTATTTAGAGGTTCTTTTCGACCTAGTGTGGTCAAGATAACCAGCCAGGCTGACAGACTGTTTTGACTATCTGTGAGTGCCTAAACTGATTTTGACTAGGAAAGTATAAATATTATGCAGGCCCATCCGTACAAAGAAGAGCAGATAGAAAGGTTTGTTTTGTGGAAGACTCAGACTACGTCAAGGGGAAAAAGGCTCTCGTTGTTCTTTTTTTCACCCCTTAATGTTCCCTTTGGAGAAGGCAATGGCACCCCACTCCAGTACTCTTGCCTGGAAAATCCCATGGACGGAGGAGCCTGGTAGGCTGCAGTCCATGGGGTCGCTAAGAGTCGGACACGACTGAGCGACTTCACTTTCACTTTCATGCATTGGAGAAGGACATGGCACTCCACTCCAGTGTTCTTGCCCGGAGAATCCCAGGGACGGGGGAGCCTGGAGGGCTGCCGTCTCTGGGGTCACACACAGTCGGACACGACTGAAGCGACTTAGCAGCAGCAGCAGCACAGTTGATTTACAATG
>NW_011494602.1:3346836-3394807 GCF_000754665.1 Bison bison bison | reverse complement strand
CCCCAGGGACGGGGGAGCCTGGTAGGGACGGGGGAGCCTGGAGGGCTGCCGTCTCTGGGGTCACACACAGTCGGACACGACTGAGCGACTTAGCAGCAGCAGCAGCAGTGTTCCCTTGGATTTGAAACTTTAATAAGAAGTATTATTGACTTTCAAAGGGCTTTGAAATCATTAATGGGGTTTTCCATCTGCTGATTTTTTTTCCCCAAAACCCACATTGGTGTTTGGACCCCTATTTCAATAGTTTGCTATTGTGTGCTTTGCATAGGCTCCTTAATTTAACCTTTCATCCTGAGTTTTATCAACTGACTTTGTCTAGGACTGCCAGCATAGCTCCTTTATTATGCATGCAATTCTGTTCTGTCTCTGTTACCTTTGAGGCAGCAGTTAAGGTGACTTTCAGTTTTCTTTGCCTGGTTTTTATTGTCACCACTGTCATTGTCTGCCTGTGGGCCTTCTGTCCCATGCCGGGAGGGAGTTTTCAGCACTGACACTGGTCTCTTGCCAGCGTAGCACTCAATTCCTTTTACCTATCCTTATTTCTCTCCTTATTAGAACCAGGAGAAAATAGTTGACATGAAGAGAAAAGTTGTTTTATTTTTTCCTTTTTAACATGATGTGGAAATTGGTCTATGGTATACAAACATTGGTAGATCTGCTGTTTAATTTTAGAATGGTTTTAGCATCCCAGATAAGCACAATTCAAAAGGTAGAATCTTGCCTAAATCACCAGCGTCTTCACTCTCCTGCTTTTACCCCTGTGCTGTGCTTAGTTGCTCAATCCTGTCCGACTCTTTGCAACCCCATGGACTGTAGTCCGCCAGGCTCCTCTGTCCATGGGGTTATCCAGGCAAGAATACTGGAGTGGGTTGCCATCCCCTCCTCCAGGGGATCTTCCCAACCTAGTGATTGAACCCAGGTCTCCCGCATTACAGGTGGGTTCTTTACCATCTGAGCCACCAGGGAAGCCCTCCAAGCCACCAGGAAAGCTTTTACCCCTGGGGTTTTCTAATTCCTGAACCAGGCTCTGCCTCAGTCCTGGGTCTAATACTCCAGGGTGCAAGACTTTAAGAACATGAGCGTTGTTTCCCAGCCCAAGGGGCAGATTTCATAAATGGTGCCTGATGGTTTGCATTGTAACAATTCTCAGGTGAGTCTGACACTGCTGGTCCCGGGACTACACCTTACAGAGCAAGTCTCAGTTAACTTGTGAGTTTAAGATGCCTCCACCATCTCCACTGTAGCCTTCTCTTTGAAAGCAAACACTGTATGATTAGAGAGGATGCTCCTGCAGCTTACCTTTTGAGAAAATTGCATAGCACATTTAGAGAGTGTCACAGGGTCTGCTGGTTTTTGCATTGAAATTTGCTACCTTGACTAAAAACCAAAAAGGATCACTGCAGATGGTGACTGCAGCCATGAAATTAAAAGAAGCTTGCTCCTTGGAAGAAAAGCTTTGACAAATCTAGACAGTGTATTAAAGGCAGAAAAATCACTTTACTGACAAAGTCCTTAGAGCCAAAGCCATGGTTTTTCCAATGGTCATGTATGGATGTGAGAGTTGGACCATAAAGAAGGCTGAGCACCGAAGAATGGATGCTTTTGAACTGTGGTGCTGGAGAAGACTCTTAAGAGTCCCTTGGACAGCAAGGAGATCAAACCAGGCAATCCTAAAAGAAACCAACTCTGAATATTCATTGGAAGGACTAGTGCTGAGGTTGAAGCTCTAATACTTAGACCACCTGATGCAAAGAACTGATTTACTGAAAAAGACTCTGATGCTGGGAAAGACTGAGGGCAAGAGGAGAAGGAGACAACAGAGGATGTGATGGTCAGATGACATCACTGACTCAATAGACATGAGTTTGAACAAGCTTAGGGAGATAGTGAAGGACAGGGAAGCCTGGTGTGCTGCAGATTATGGAGTCACAAAGCATCGGACATGACTTACCACTGAACAACAAAAACAAGAAGAATGCTTCTGGAACAAAATCTAGAAATAAGATTGAGTTGAAGGAAAACAACTCTACTTGAAGTGATGCTGACTGGAGGGACCAGTTATTTTAGGAGGACTACATGTATAGAAAAAGCGTAGAAGCTCAGACAGCAAAGTGTTGTCAGCTCTCAGGATGAGTAATGGGATTTGGGGTGGTCTTTACTCTTTGCTTTCTTTTTTTGCATTTTTATACACAGAGCATTTAAATATCATTTTCATACCTTAAAAAATTGCCAAATGTTTTTAAAGGAGAAAAAGCAAGATACATGCTCTGTAAATTCATGTATCTTTTGGTTTAGGTCTGTTATGTCTATGTCTCTATACATTTGGGGAGTTTTTTTATTTATTTTTTGTTTTTTTTTCCTCTGTAGAGAGTATTTTTTCATTAAATTTTTTATGTTTTTGCTTTTATACAATTTTAGAGGTTACTTTCCATTTACAGTTATTACAGAATAGCAGCTGTACTCTCCACGTTGTGCAGTATGTCCTTGAACCTCTCGTGCCTGCAGTCCGTGCCGCCCGCTCCCCCAGCCCTCCACCTCTCCCCCTGCCCACTGGCAGTCACCAGCCTGTTCTCTGTGTCTCTGAGTTGGTTTCTTTTTTTGTTATTCTCTACATTTGGTTTTTAATGGGAAAGAGATTATTTTGTCTATGAGAGTCCTAGTGTTTAAGGGTGAGCCCAGACATTTGCTTGGAAAATGGACACTGTGGGGCCTGCATAACGAAGATAAGTGTGAAAGGTCCCAGAGAGACGGTGAGGGGGGAAAGTCCCCAGGGTCCGTTCAGGGGCAGCTCCTGCTCTGCCCACCTTCCCCCTCCCCAAGCATCCAGCACTGGCCCCCGAGAGTCTCTCAAAGGATCCTTCCTTAGAAGGCCTGAAATAAGCTTTACGTTAATTTAAACAGAATTGGAAGAGCTGGAAAGTGAGAGAACAAGGGCCTTTACAGCCTTCGAGGAGGTGCAGAAGATTGCGCATCGTAGCTGAATGGATTCTGTGGGCTGGTTCTCCTGCGTCCAGGCTGCGTGTGCCCACTCAGGACCGCCGACCCAAGGGAAGACACCCAGAGTAGAAGGCATCACACCCTGAGCCACCATGGAGCCCGTGTGTGAGCTCAGTGCGTGTCGGGGAATAATCCTTCTAGAAATATGCAGCCCAAGGCTTTAAGATACGCCTTGTGGGGTGTTAGGTAGACTATTTACATATATGCTTATTTTCAGCAGTTCAGAAAACCATATCTAAATCGGCTTTTTTTTTTTTTTGCTTCTGTTAATCTGGAAACATTCAAAGAAGTTGATATGCATTTATCTCATTTCTAACTTTACAACTAAATTCTAAGGTTCTACTGACACCTGCTGGCATTTCCTCTGTTTTATGTTTTAATAAGAACAAAACCAAAAAGCAAAACATTTAGCATATTTCCCACAGTGTTTTGGCCTTATTATGCCAAGTGTACATTAAGATAACAGACAGAAGGGAAGGTTGATGGATCTTTTCACGTCATGGAAGGAGATATGTGGATGACCCCTGAGGACAAAGTTCCCAGACACACGAAGGGCAGACAACCAAGTTCTGATTGCCTCTGCCCTGCACTGGCCACTGTGTGACCTTGGACTAGGCTGTGGACCTCACATTTAGTATCGAAAAGAGGAGAAACTGAAGCTTCCTCCCTGTGCTTGTGGGGACCGGGGGCATTTCTACTAAGTAAAGCGTGAGCCACGTCACAGGTGTGATGACCTCAAAGGTCACTCGCAAGGACTGTTCCATCACAATAAATAAGCAAATTTGTTACCACATTGTATTTTCAAAAAATGGATGAATGTCACTGAAGCCTCCTCAAAGTCCAGTCTCTCTGTTGTTTGTTTTTAGAAACAACTGAATCAGAATGATCTGAAAGAACCAATGAACAGTGTCAGAAATGGTCCACTTTTTTGCCCTCAGGAAACCATGGACTTTGTTTTGTGTTTTGGAACATGTAACAAAGACTTCGGTGCTTCCCAGTTCATGCCAATCAAATTATCTGTGCTTTTTCTGTCTTTTCTTGGGAAACTGTGGGCCTGCGGCTTGTTAGGCCAATCACAGGATACTTGATCATCCCCAGGGAGTCAGAGTCCCATATTTATCCTGACAGAGGAAGCAAGGTCTGATGAGGAAAATAATTGAGGCATTTCTTTAATGCTGCTATTTCATTTCTTCCTCCTCCCTCAGAATTCTGACTTCATCATCATGCTTGCTGAGGCTTTCGATGCGATTTAGAGTCATCAGAATTTCCTTTCCTTTGTGAAAGGAAATTTTCGTCATCTCTCCCAAGTCCTCCTCCAGAAGTCTGTTAGGTTTGACTGGGGCTCAAAGAGGAAAGCACAAAAATTCTCCTATAGACTCATATCCGTTAGGGTGGCACCTCTCAAAACACAACAAAAGCAGAAAATAGCGAATTTGGAAAGGCTGTGGAGAAACTGGAACCCTCGTGCATTGTTAGGGAGACTGTAAAATGATGTAGCTGCTGTGGAAAATAATATGGCAGCCTCTCAAAAACGTAAAAGCAACATTACCATACAATCCAGCAATTCCACTTCTGGGTATATGTCCAAAAGAATCAAAAGCAGAAACTTAAGGTGACACCTGTACACCCATGTTCACAGCAGCATGAGTCTTAGCGATGACACGAGGATCCACTGGTAGATGAACAGATAAACCAAATGTGGTCTACACATGCAATGCAATATTATTCAGCCTTAAAAAGAAAGGAAATTCTGACACCGGCTACAACACAGAGAAGCCTTGAGGAGAACATTAACCTAACTGAGATAAGCCAGTCACAAAAGACAAATACTGCATGATTCCACTTAGATGAGGTACCTTAAGTACTTAAAGTCAGAAAGCAGAAAGGAGAGTGGTTGCCAGGGGTTGGGGCGGCGGAGGAGGGAAATGGAAAGTGGTTGTTTAAGCGGTTCTGTTTAACTGAGCCAAATTTCAGTTCTGCAAGATGAAACGTGTTCTAGAGATGGCTGGAGGTATTGGTTGTGCAAAAATTTGTCTTTTACTTAATACTACTAACTGATCACTTAAAAAAGGTTATGATGGTAAATTTCACATTATATGTATTATATCACAATTAAAATTAAAACCACACAGACATATAGAACTCAGTCATCACCTCTGGCCCTTGCAAGTGACTTAATCCCTTTGACCATGTTCAACCTGGTAATACTATGCAGTTCTATCCAATGGAACCTTCAGTGATGACAGAAATGTTGTTTATTTGCACTGTCTGATATGGTACACCCATTGGGTTTTGAGTGTGATGAGTGCAGAAGATGCTGAATTTTATTTTTATTCAGCTGAAATTTAATTAATTAATTTTGTTAATTTTTATTCAGTTTAATTTAGCCACATGCAGCAAGTGGCTGCCGTGTCGGACAGGGAAGGTAGACTGTACATTTACATGACTGTTTCAAAACACTTTCGCTCCTCAGCACAGAGCTACAGCAGTCAGACTGTAAACCTAAGAAGGTAAAGGCTGGCTTACGTGTGGGCCCCAGTTCTGTTTGAACCCCCAGTATTATGAATTTGCTACAGAGCGTTTTGCCAAGAGTGTGATTATTTTAGAAGCCTGGTGTGGCATCACTGGCATCTGTTATTGGGCCCACGAGCAGAGTTGGCCTTAATTCGCAGGCCAGCCTTTTCTAGTCAAATGCCCTTGGGAAACCTAAATTCCTTCACTGCCGCACCCGGGCTTCTTCACTCGTCCCTGTAAATCCTTGGAGTGATGTTGTAAACTAACGCTCAAGTCCAAGGCCTTCTACAGAAACTGTGCAAGCACATTGCTGTTTCTTCTGGGTATCCTGCCAGTCAGTGCCGGCTTTACTTTTTGAGGCTTTCCTGGAAAACACAGACAGGTAAGAGAGGTGACAAATTCTTACACTGAAATAGAATCCCACAATAAAATGGATGAACCCTAATACATTCCTCCTCTAACACAAGAGTAATTACACATGTCACTATGTACTGTATAATGCTGCTTTAGAAATAGTAAAGATTGCTGGCAGCTGAAGGGACTTACATTTCAGCAGGCTGCAAACAGAAGACTTAACCAGCCAGCCAGTGGGCAGCATTCCTTCATGACAGCCCAGTGTTTAATGACTGTGTGTGCCGCATTTATCTTCATGGAATGAGTGAAAGCTGTTTATTGAAGCACAAAATATTGAGCGTTTGATGCGAATGGGTGTGTGGCAGGAAGGAGATAAAGAAAAGCATATATTATTCTTCCACTAGATGGATATGGGCTGTCTAATAAGGACCTCCCGGTTTAGCTCCGGTGGATTTGCTCACTGGGAACACTTTCTCTTTCTTTTTCAGCAATGGGTCGAAGGCCTGAGATCCATCATTCACAACTTCAGGGCCAACAACGTCAGCCCGATGACGTGCCTCAAGAAGCAGTGAGTTTTGTTTGCATGACCCTTTGCGCTTGGCATTTACCAAGTGAATGCAGACTAGGAGATGAAGGCTGCGTACACGCACCGGGCAGCACCTGCCTTGCCTTCCCCGCTGCGCTCCTGACTTTGGAGAAGTCTTTGACCTGTACACACCGGTACCCTTCCTGCCACCTGGCAGGCCTGTGTGATGCCCACAGCCCAAAATCTATTTGAGGGGACTGGTTGGTGGCAGGAAGGTACTGGAACTCCACCTCCTCAGTGTCCCCTGGGCTGTGGGCCTGGGCTTTTGTGTCCCCAGGCTGCCGATAGTAGCTTTGTGTGCCTGGTGCCATAGCTGGGGGCTGGGTGCAGCTCAAGCCTCTACTGCATGAGACTGAGGGATGGGGAGTACCGCTCCATTCGGCAGAAGCACCCACCACTCTGGAGGGAGAGGAGCACTGACCCCAGGGACTGTTTCACAAGCAGTCAGGCATCCAAAGGTACTTCTGAACTTCAGAAGGCAGGCCTTCCTTCCCCCAGCTCACTGTATCCAAAATTCAGAGAGGCGCCAGGTGGTAGCTTTTAACCCTATCAAGTTTTTCTTTATGGGTGACGTGAAAGTTACTCAAGTAGAAACCCTAGCCAAAGCCCCAGTCCGCCTGTTTGAGAAGCAGTGATCCGGGGCCCGGGGCAGGCGGCGGGTGGTGCGGGGAGAGCCTGCACCGAGCAAGCTGCACGCGTCTCTTAGCCGGGCCCGGCCAGCACCCAGGGTGGGACTCCTTGGCTTCTGGGTGATGGAAGGAGAGCTCTGCCCCCCAGGCCTTCCGTGTCTTGCTCTGGTTCCTTTGGCGGCGCTCTGGGAGCATGGGCTATGCTGTAATCCCCGGCGTTAGCCACTTCGTTGCCCGAGGACTTTGGGAAAGTTCTTACCTTGTGCCTCACTGTCCTCATCTGTGCATGAAGGTGGTGACACCGCTCGTAAGAGTCCTCGCAGAGCAAATGAGGCCATGCAAAGCCGGTGCCTGGCCCCTCACTCCCCCTAACTCAGAACTGCTTATTTTGATTCTGATGTCCTCATTCCAGTGTTTCCCTGTTGTCTTAGAAGAGGAGAGTTGTTCAGCCGTGTATTTTCCTGTTTTTGTGCAGCTGCTTCTCCTCTCCCTCTGCAGTTGCTCTGGCATGATTTCTTAAAAGTAAAGAGCAACCCAGCAGATATTTTGAGGTCATGGAATCCCGAAGGGTCTCAGACTTCTGGCATGCCCTCTTAGGCCTGGGGGAGCCAATTCCTTGTGTCCAGATGCCAGATCTCAGCTGCCCTTGTGGGTGTCCCACCCAGACTGCTTTTCGTCACTGGTGTTCACCCATCCACCAGCTGCTGGAGGGTGAGGTCACTCAGGACTCACGTCTGCCTGCTTCTCCAGAGGACCACCCTCTGCCTACAGAGGATCACCAGTAGATCATTACCTCCCAGAGTATCCCAGGGGCCCAGCTCCAGGACCCCTGCCCATATCAAAATCCACAACGTCCCTTAAGATTGACCCTTCATGTCCCTGGTTTAGGAGGGCTGACCCCACACTCGCCCCTTCGTCAGAAAGGAAGCCCACAGCCAATGACAGGCTGAGACAGGATATCAGAGCCTGCCCCCTTGCCGCCAGGCCTGGCGCAGATCACACTTCAGAGGTCCCAGTGGCCTCGGGACGAAGCCCGGCTGAGAGCACAGCTTGATGTGACTGTCCCTCCCTGTCTGCCCACTGCCTTACTCCTGTGGTCCTGAAACCAGCCCCTTAAAGGTAGCCATTTGTGCTTCGAGGAACACTGACTGAAGACAGAAGCTTTACCAACTCCTCATGTTCTGCAGATTGTTAGATTATTTACAAGAACGGTGAGAATGGAATCAGTAGCTAAGAACAGGCCTGGCACCAAAGGATAGGTGTTCCAGGCCCCCCTGAGTCCTGAAAACCTGGGAAAAGCACAGCATTTCTCACCATCAGTTTGAGTTGATGAACTTCTCTGACAGGGACAAGTTAAGGATTCAGATTCCTTCATGGAGATGGTGTCCACCCATCCGTCAGTTGCATGAGGAGTAGGTCACAGAGGGCTCGCGCCTGCCTGCTTCTCCTTTTGCACTTCCCTGCTCCCTGGGGTGGCAGAGGGGTGAGGGCTGGGGGCGTCCCCACTGACTGCAGACAAGCCTGCTGCTGTCACCATGCCCTAGCCTTTCTTAACCCCTTAGTAGATTATTAAAAAGCAGCAGTCAAGGACAAGAACAGTCACCAAACAAGTGCCAATAATTTGCTGTGTTCAATGCAAACACCCAATTTCCTAATTTGTCTAGGATTACCAGATAAAATATGGGACTCTCGGTGAAATTTGAATAAGTAACACATAATGTTTTAGTTATCCTAAGTAATATTTGGAATACACCTATAGTTAAAAAAAAGTATTATTTATCTGAAGTTCGAATTTAACTGAGAGTTATATTTTTATTAGCTAAATCTGACAAACAGTAAATGTATCTCATGGTGTGCGATTGTCTCTGGTTTTCTGAATAAATAGTCTTTGTTTGAGTGAACTTTCTTTTCAAGTTTTTAACCAGATGGAAGCTATTCCTCCCAAGAAACATTAAAACAGTTGTTACTGTTGTTTTCCAGCTGGATGAAATTGGCATTTATGACCAACACAAATGGGAAAATTCCAGTTAGGAGGTAAGTCAGTTATTCCCAAGTGCTCGGCACAGCCTGGGTCGGCCCTCATGATACCAGTCCACAGAGAAAGGCCCCCATGAGGACTTGTTAATTGCTTTAGTTACAGGTATTTCTGGAATCTTAGTTTGAATTACATTATCAGATGCTGTGTTTACTTCGTAAAAATCACTTATGGATGTAAAGTCGCATTTTCCCTCAGAATGCATAGCAGTGAGCCTGATAAAGAACTTCTGAAAATGAAGGAGTGTTTTTTTTTAATTTTCAGAAAAGTGGGTTTTGGGGATTTAAGTAGCTTCCCTGGTGTCTCAGATGATGAAGCAGCTGCCTGCAATGCAGGAGACCCAGAGTCAGTCCCTGGATTGGAGAAGATCCCCTGGAGAAGAAAATGGCAACCGACTCCAGTATTCTTACCTGGGAAATTCTGTGGACAGAGGGGCCTGGGGGGCTACAGTCTGTGGGGTCACAAAAGAGTGGAACACAACTGAGCAACCAACAATTTCACTTTCTTTCATCTTTCACCTACTTACCCCAAACAACCGTTGCTAAAATTAGAGAAGTTTCTTTTCTGTTCTGTACCTACAGTAGGGGGTAGGGATGTGTCTTAGGAGGTGCAATGCCTCTGGACATTGCCGCTCATCCTGGGTTCCGTCGGCCCTCTGTGCCCAGGGCCAGGGGGCACCACTGAGTCTGGGTGTGTTGTCACTGCCACCACACCCCGTTCAGGATTGGCGCTTCCCCTTCACCCTGCCCAAAGTAGCAGTGATGGGGGAAAGAGGCGGTACAGCCTGGTGGAGCCAGGAGTGAAGAACCAATGAGCCGGAAACGGCCTCCGAGCTATGCTTCAGCCTCAAGCCAACATGCCTCACCCTCTGAGGGCCCCACTCTGCTCTGCTGCTCCTAGCGTTAGGACTGTTCCTGGCCTGTGGGTCCATTGGAAGTCCATGCAGTGGGAGTGATGGGGGTTGTTCACCCAGCTCCCCAGTGTTTTTTTGGCTGGTGTTTGTGGTAAGCACTCCGTGGTAATTGCCAAAGCTGGGCTGGGCCCTGGGGCGTTTGCTGCCCATCAGAAGCCAGGAGTGTATTCAGAGTCCTGAACCTGAACTCAGCATGAGCTCCCAGACCCCGACCCGCTCTTCAAGAATTCTCCAGGCTCGCGTTCAAGTTGAGCTCTTGCCCAACACTTTAGCAAAGAAGCCAACCAGCAAATAGCCACAGGCAGAACCCAGGCCACCAGGTGGAGCCTGTCTCGGAATGGCTGTAACTGTCAGGATGAGGGCCACAGGTCGCCCGTTGCATGGCATTTGGGGGAGAGCCTTGGAGCAGCTGCACACTGGCCGTTTCTGCCTCTCCTTTCCCCCCTTCTCTGCTAGCCTCGAAGCTTCCATTCTGCATTCCCCCAAGGGCATCTCCCTCAGCATCCTTTCACATTTAATAGAACTATCCTAGAGATCATCATTTTCCTTAATTCTGTGGATGACAGCAGTCATGAACGAGGGTATCCACGTGACACAGCTGAGGTATCAGTGAGGAAACACAGGGCATGCATGTTGTAAAGAAGACCAGGCAGTAATCTTTTTATTTCACCTTTTATTCAGGGCTTCCAGAGTTATCCAGAGTTATCACGGAGAAGGCAGTGGCAACCCACTCTAGTACCCTTGCCTGGAAAATCCCATGGACAGAGGAGCCTGGTGGGCTGCTGTCTATGGGGTCGCATAGAGTCGGACACGACTGAGCAACTTCACTTTCACTTTTCACTTTTCACTTTTCATGCTTTGGAGAACGAAATGGCAACCCACTCCAGTGCTCTTGCCTGGAGAATCCCAGGGACGGGGGAGCCTGCCGTCTGTGGGGTCGCAGAGTCGGACATGACTGAAGCGCCTTAGCAGCAGCAGCAGCAGCAGAGTTGTCAACTTCATGCATCTGTTGTGGTCTTTGCGAACCTATATGTAGGATTCTGTTTTTTATTTAATAACTTACAAGCAAGTCAGTTTTGCATTTACTTTAGAAGTTTTTAAAAAAGTCCTGCTAGGGACTTCCCTGGTAGTCCAGTGGTTAAAGCTTCACATCTTTGAATTGCAAGGGCTGCAGGTTCAATCCCTGGTTAAGGAGGTACGATCCGACATGCCTAGTGGCCAAAAAAACAAACAAAACATAAAACAGAGACAATATTGTAACAAATTCAATAAAAACTTTTAAGAAATGGTCCACCTCAAAAAAAAAACATCTTAAAAAGCCATGCTACCACCTTGATCAGTGTTTGTTGGCAAAGGCACTTTACACTCATCCTTGTCTTAAATAAAACCCTTTGCTCTATTGAGAATAGCAGGGTAATGATTTTATTGTATCTCAGGATCCTACAGCTATTGCCAAATATTTAGTGCATTTTTATTTAAAAATAAGTATGGAAGTAATAGGGCTTCCCAGGTGGCACAGTGGTAAAGAATCTACCTGCCAACACCAGAGGCACAAGAGAGGAGAGTTTGATCCCTGAGTTGGGAAGATCCCCTGGAAAAGGAAATGACAACTGGCTCTGCTCTTCTTGCCTGGAGAATCCCACAGGCAGAGGAGTCTGGATGGTTACAGTTCTTGGGGTCCCAAAGAGTCAGACACATACACATGAAGTAATAAGTCCAAACTTGGAACAAATAGCAGTGTGAAGACCAGCAATGTAAGTTGGGTCTGTTTTTACATACCTTGCTCTCCTGATTTTTCTTCCAAGAAAAGATTCAGGAAATGTGATCAGAGCACCCCTAGCCAGCAGTTCTGGTGTCATTTGTAGATATCCTGCTGATCAAGCCTCTGTTCCACAAGCTTGGAAGCCTGATCCAGCCTGTTCACAAACAAAATTATTGCCTGCCTCTTTTCGTAGCAATAGCCCAGATGTTTTCTCATCCTCTTTACTGCTCTCTGACATGAACTCTGGGGCGGCTGCCAGTGTTAGCAGGTGTTTGACACAGGACACCTGTGGTCTGGGGGCAGTGTGACAGAGTTGAAGCAGAATTGATATCGAGCTAGTGAAAAGCGGATAAATCTTTGTGTGGATGAGCTGCCAAGGGCAAGGTGGAAATTGTTCTGAGTGTTTTAATGGATACGAAGAGTAAACACGTTAAAATGTGGCTTCATCGCTATCACTCTGAAGTTTTAAAATGGAAACTTAGTGTAGTGTGTGTAAGATTAGAGGCGATCTGGCTTCACGGTCATTAGATCAGGGTTCGGCGGTTGTAACCGATGCTTTTTTTTTTTTCAATGCTTAATGTCTAAGAAGAATTTGTGTCTCCTTTCTTTCTTTGTGCTTCTCTTCCACCATCTGCCTTTCTCCCAAACCTGCACACTCATGCTCAGTTTACCTTCCCACCCAGACCAAAGCTTTGAAAGTCACTCTTCTTATATATATTTTTGCTGTTTCCCATTCCTTGTAACCTGGAGTTAGAACCAACAGCTGTGGCTAGAAGAAGTCCCAAAGGAGAGTGTGCGCTAAGAGGGCTGAGACCTCAAGAGTGGTCCCTACAGCCCAGCGTCCACATAATCCGTCCACATCCCAAAGGCCCAGCCTGCTGCAGTGAAGGTCTAGATCTGTGGGGCTCCCCTTCATGCTCCTCCTTGACTGCAAAGCTAGTGTTAACACCGCTGGATGGATTGTAGAGGCTTTGAGGGCAGAGGGGGACTCAGCTTCTAGAGTCACTGCTGTCTTGGTCATCTGTAAGGTCTCCTGGAACAGGGAATTTAATCGGATAGGACTGGGCACCACTTCCGGGTATTTGCTTCTCTCACACTTCCTTTGGGAAGGGTGGTGTGTTTTGATTCAAGACGATTTGGGGGGAAGCACTGAGCTGTGCTCTGTGTGGCTGTGTATAAAGGGTTGCATGAATCACAGTCCTTTATACATATTTTGTCTGCCAAAGAAATGCCCTCTGAAGCTATCTGAATGCTCCCAGCCTGTGATAAGTGTGTTTCTCTCAACCTGTGATAAGTGTGTTTCTCCTGGCTAAATACTGCATCTCTGGAAAATCAGAGAATTCACCTTTGCTCCACAACCCTCCTCACTCCCGAGCCAAATCCATTTAAGGCCCAAGAATAACTCTGCAAGCTGCCTGGAGACAAGGCAGCCCCCTCCCCCACCCCTCACCTCCAGGGAGATGGTCTTTTTCCCTTCCTTCTCCTGCTTTTTCTTGTCCCCTCATGCAAAGATGGGCCTGAGAACAAGCCCTTCTGGCCATCACATAACCTCTTGTCTTTATTTATTTATTCATTTATGTACTCACACATGCCATATAGCATGCGGGATCTTAGTTCCCTGACTGGGAATCAAACTCATGTCCCCTGAAGTGGAAGCCTGGAGTCCTAACTTGGACAGCCAGGGAGTTCCCAGCTCTTGCCTTTATTATCTTCTCAACAGTCATGTCTCTGGGCTCTGACTTTGCCCTCACTGATGTCTTCCCACATGGATTTTCCTCCTTTGTGGCCCTGGACACCCTGTTTTGTCCGTCTCAGTTTCTCTGTCCCCCACAAATTCTTAACCTCCTACTCCCGAGAGATGTCCTTGTCCTGCTTTCTGTTCCTTGTCATTTTCCCAAGCCCCAGCCAGTATCCTCCTCCTGCAGACTCTTCCCTCCCTGCCACACCATCTCCCCAACATCACGTTGTCTGCCGGGAATCAAGCCTAAGTCTCCTGAGTGGACAGACAGACTCATTACCACTGAACCACCTGGGCAGCCCTAACACATACATACTCTTTTTCAAAAATGACAAAATGAGCATCTACTTTCCCCTACATTATAAAGGGCAGATAAAGTACTTTTTAATCCAATGTATGAAATTTCCATGAACTCTCGAGAAGTGGGAAAATGTGGGCATAGCACCCTCTGCCCTGAAACTGGTTTAATACTCATGTATGCTCCACCATGTCTGCGGGTCTGTGAAAGAGAATTCATAGCCCTCCCTATGTTTGTATACAGTTGTCTCAAACTCTCTTAAAAGTGCACTTCTTGAAGTATTCTTAGACTGAGTATGAAACAGTAAAGTTTTGAATGAATGCGCAGCGGTTCACTGACCTGTAGCTGGTTCTTCTAGTCTCTCCTTGAGGCTGTCACTGCAGTGGAAGGGGCGCCTTCTCCCCCTGGTCGAGGGGGACCGGTCAGCACTCGCCCATGGAGCTGGCCTCCGCTCACGCGAATGGCGGGGCATGGCACAAGCTGAGGCGAGGAGGCTCACCGTCCTGTGCTCCTGGGAAGGTTCCACAGCCACACGGCACACAAAAGTCAGCTCTCTCTTCCCCCAGTGGCTGAACTTCTGATTTATGTCATTATGGTGACTGACTACCTGAGCTTCCACTCAGGCAGGGAATGAAGGTTCTTTGGGTGGCGCAGATACGGCTCGGAGTCAAGTGTGGATTCCAGGGTCTAAGTCCTCTGCTCAGCTGTGTTCGTTCTGAGTGTTTCCAGTGTTTTAGTCAGAAGAAGTCTCTCTTCTGCTTTGATCATCATCAGGAAATACACTCCTTAAGGTGTCATCCATTTTCCTAGCCTTGATGCACACCATACTAGTTCAAAGGCACCACTGTTATTCAAAAATACCACATCTCAGGGTAGTGCCAAGATTCTGCTGAAACACTGAATAATTGTTCCCCTGCCTCCCTTCTCCCCAGTATCTGTCACTTTCTTAATAAAGTCCCCAATCCTTGAGGCAACTGACATGTCAGAGTAGCTCATGGGTGCTTGGCTAGGAAAAAATATATATATACAAATGAAATATGTCTGATAATGCGTGTCAGGTGCAGTATGGGGCCAGGAAAGGGTGACCCCGGGCATGGGCTGAGTCCTAAGGGGCCTCCTTCCTGTCCCCAAGTCACCACGAGCTTCTGTTCTAGAGCTGCTGGTCCATCTGCATCCCTTTTTCCTAAGAAAGCAAATTGATAGGGTCAAAATTTATTACTGTGGTTGTCTAGTGGTCTGGATCCTGGATGAATATGTTCACAAGTAGCCCGGGGGACTGTCTGTCTTAGAATCAAGTCACCTGACTGGCACAACCAGCTCTGGTCAGCAGAGGGCCATTGCAGGAGCCAGTTTGGGGAGTGAAAAATACCCAGAAATGAGAAGTGATTTTATTTTCCTTTTTCTTTTCTTCTATCCCACCATCTTGGATCTTTGCATCACAGAAAACAGAATTAATAGCAACTTTTTTTTTTTTCCTTTTCTGCCCTAGTATTACTAGAACCTTTGCATCGGGGAAAACAGAAAAGGTGATCTTTCAAGCACTCAAGGAGCTAGGTCTTCCCAGTGGAAAGGTATTCATTAATTTAATAACATTGTTCTAAAACCACTTTGTGTATTTTTGTCCTCATGTAATAAGTAAGATTATTTATATTAAGCTGATTCAGTTAGATTCAGAATTAGGTTCAGTCACATATAGTACAGTTAATTTTTCCTTTATTCTCTTCCCTTCTATCCTTCCTTCCTTTTGTTTTCGGGGCATTTTAACCTAAACATTATAGTATTCAAATAACGTATTTCCAAATGTTCCTGGTAACTTTATTAAGAAAAGGAAATGGCAGCAGGCTGCTCTTTCGCACAACTTATTGAAAGCTTATTTTATAGAAGCCCATCAACATTCACAGAACCATGCACAATGTCAGCATGAAAAATGGCTCATAAATTAACTTCTTCAGGACAGCTGTGTGATATTTTATGAAGCACCTCTCCCCAAGCAAAACATTTGAGTTTGTGGCCCTTTGGATTTAAAATAGTTGCATTGAAATAAATTTAAAAAATAAAACAGTTGCAATGAATGTCTTAACTGCAAGAAAGATTTAGGCTGTTACTGTCCTAACAAATCCTATTTGAAATATAAGGTTCAGTATGAAAGGTAAACTCTTTTAGAACTCCCTTTATGATGCCTGTAAAAATTCACAAAATAAGCATAAGAAAACATTGGCTTTGACTTAGTCAGCATCCTTGTGGCAAGTAGTTGCATTGTTCCTTCAAGGAGCGGAAGAAGAAATGTTTCTCCGTGTTTGTTCTATGGAGTATCTCCCAGAGCAAGCCCAGCTGTGGCCAGTGTTTGAACATCCAAACCATGGGTGCGTGGTAACTAGAAACACTCTTTTACAAGCGCCGTATTACTAGTAGGCTGGCCCACGGTTGGACCTTCTGGCTCCTATCAGGAAGAGTCAGAGATGAAAACCCTGGGATTACAAGTAATCATCACTCTGCTGCATGAACCTGTCAATTCTGTAGATCCTCCAAAGAGAGAGAACGGTGCCTGATTTATGACAATGCTTCTATTCTTTCCAGAATGATGAAATTGAGCCTGCCGCATTTACTTATGAAAAGTTCTATGAACTGACACAAAAGATTTGTCCTCGGACAGATATAGAGGATCTTTTCAAAAAAATGTAAGTTCCGTTTATGAGAAAGTGTCATATCGAAGTTATCCTTGCTCTTTTAGACTTTAAAACCATTTTTTGTCCTAATATCTTCATATAATATGTTGACAGTATCTAGGAATGTCTAGTCAGGGTTACATTTTCACCCCTTAGTTTATTTGGTGTAAAAGTTCACTCTGATTTTTTGAGAAACTTTTACATAAGTTGGTTGCAGCACCTGGAACTTCCCCCCTCCTCTCCCTGCATTGGCTTTACTAACTACCTACAATGTTAACCTGCTCCTTTAGGTATTAACCCGTTATGTGAACTAACGAGATTCGATTTGGAATGTTATTATGTTGTTCAAAAGTCCATTCATTCCAATTATTTCAAATGGATGACTTACATGTTGTTTTATAATAACGCCTTTGGATAATGCAAAAGAAGGATTGCAGATATTTTCTACAAGTTAGGGGGAGTGATTTATTGCCTTTGCTGTTGTTGGGTGTTTTTTTTTTCTTTACAAACAGTCTCTGGCCATTTTAAGAGTTCACCACTACTTCAGGTTTAGAAAAGTAAGTTTAGGATTATCAACCACAAATGTCAACATGTAAATCGTGCCTCCTGTAGCATCATATACCACAACTTACTTTTTCTAATAAATTTCTTTTCAGCAATGGAGACAAAACTGATTATTTAACGGTAGACCAATTAGTGAGCTTTCTAAATGAAGTAAGCTTTTTCATACATTAACTCCATCAGTCTGTGTGCAGTGGCTTGCTTCCTCCAGCATCCTCATTGCATGCCTGCATCCTGCACCCCCATTTGCTTTGCTTCTGACCTGCTGATCTTTCCATGATGGCTTTACCAGGTGCAAAAATCAGCTGCTGCCCCCGTGTGTCCATGCGTTTCCTCATTGGCTTTGCACACTGCTTTTTTGTTGGTTTCTTGCTGTGATGTGTAGCTCTGGGTCTGTGTATGTGTGTGAATTTGATAATATGTTCACTTAATTAAATGTGTCTGTGTTTTGCAAGATGATGTTTAAGGTACTTATCTTTTTTTTTTTTTTTTTCTATTTACTTATAAGAAATAGAAAGGGAATGGATTGAGTTTAGCACCCTATAGTTGGATTCGCCATCGCTAACTTTTTCTCATACTTTTGCATGGACTGGGAAAGCCTTATTTTTGTCTTCTAATGGATTGCATGTAAGAAAAATATGTAGGTGTGAACAGAATATTTTGACAACAAGCACAACACTGGAGTTCCTGGGTGAAAGCATAGTGCATATTAGGCCAGTGGGATGACAGGTTAAATTTTTACTTTTTATTTTTGTAACAAGCTCAGAACTAATTTTAGAATGTGATTCACTCAACAACCAAAACTAGTTGACAAAATTTGCTTAAGCCCAAGAGAAATATATTTCAGAACACATAAACATTCCAACTTTTATGAAAACTAAAATTAACTTTTTTTTTTCTCTACATGTACAAGAAAGTGTTTTCAGTGAAACCCATTGAAGCTCTTGTTAATACAAAAAATGGAAATGCACTTTTTGTCTAATATGTTAAATAATAAGAAGACTTTAAATGAGGGATGGACAGTATATTTTTGTTCCAAAACAATTGATAGTAACCATTATACCATATAAAGACAAAACATTAAGGTAGACAGTATCGTGCCAGGTAGAAGGTATTGCCTCACGAAAAAGCAGCAGGCAGACTGATTTGCCAGTTTGAAGACACATAGCACACCTTTGCTGAAGGGCTTCTCCTTTCTTTTGAGTCAGGGCCCAGTGGCTCCCAATTTGTAGGGTTGCACTTGAGAAGCTACGATACCCAGAGCCTGGAAGCATGGATGCAGGAGAGACAAGGTCCCTCATGTATCAGCACAGATGTCTCTACTTTAAAGTAATCCTTTCAGTTCACCACAATATTTATTTTACTTTAAAACATTTCAAGTTTTTTCACTCCACTAGTTTTTTGTTATGCGGATAATACATTCATAATCTTTACCCAGATATTATACACATTCTTACCCCACTGTTGATCTGAAGTTAAGTTGCTTTGCCCTGCTTCCTTAACCCTTTCCCCATCTTCTGTTTCTTTTAAAAAATGTATTGTTTTATCTCTCTCTGCTTTACATGTACTTTGGGTCATTGGTCATCTTAAGTTTTGGTGAGAGAGGCAAAAATCTTGCTTTCTACTAAAGAGGGAAGATGTTTAGTGGGGAGACGATTAGCACATCATCAGTTTATCGCTTCCTAGAGAAAGGCCACTTGCGTGCTCTGGGATGAAGCTGATGCTCAGCCGTCTATTAAATGTATCAGAGACTCGATATGCACTACACTTGCACTGTTCAAATGAAGAAACAGTTCTGAAGTCTCCAGTGTACATGCTGCGTTCATGCATCCTTATCTCATCCCCTTCCTTGTATGGGAGACTTTTGTAGACCTACCCAGTAACTACTTTTGTAATTCTTATAAGTCCTGACCAAAAAAAAAAATTAATTTTAAAAGGGATGATCACATATGCTTTCTGTCTCTGCCATCCAAATTCTTTCTTAAATACTTTTCCTTGGTAGCTTTTATCCATCAATATCACTCTGGCCAGTAGTATTCATTCGCTTGGCTTTTCATTAACAATAAGGAGGCACTTTCAGTTTGGGGGTGGGGCTAATTGAATTGCTATGATTCTGGATTTCTTTAGGTCACAGAAACTACAAGACTACAAGTCCACGAAAGTAAAGCCTGTGTTTTTAATCAAAGTGTCTGCCCTGAATGTCTTCCTTTTCTGTCCTAGTGAACTCAGCTGGAAGAACTAGACAGAAATCAGAATGTCTCCTTAAAGAAGGCTGTCAAACGTAGAGAGGGTTCTGCCAGCACCTTGCACCCATAGGACTTTTGAGGACTCTCCCTCTCATTGTTCCAAAGTCTAAAGCACCCCATGGGCAGAGCACCATGGAAACCCATAATGAAAGGAGACAGAATTCACTCTGGAAGGGAGCAGGCACTGGAATGTTAAGGGTCTCTGACTCCAAGAGCCTAGATCTAAACATTTTCAAATGCCTTAGCCACATAGTCTCAGTAAGCTGGAATTTAACATTGTATTAGAAGCCCTGGATGCAATAGGACAAGGAAAAATAAAGAGTCCCAGAAACACAAAAGAACAAGACGTTGTTCGTTATTCACAGATGATTGTGTAACCTGAATATCAAAAGCCATCAAAAACTCTTTGAATAGATAAGAGAGTTCAACAAGGTAACCAGAGAAATGATGAACAAAGAAAAGAATCAATAAACACGTATCTATGAGCATTAACCAATTCTCCTGGAGAAGGAAATGGCAACCTGCTCCAGTATTCTTGCCTTGAAAATTCCATGGACAGAGGAACCTGGCAGGCTACAGTCCATGGGGCTGCAAAGAGTCAGACACGACTGAGTGACTAACACTTATTTTAACATTTAACAGGGAAAAGTGGTATTTATCATATATTAGCAAAAGCCATGTTTCTTCCCACTACCTTCCAGCTTGTGAGTCCCTTTAGTCCTTATATGCAGTTTTCTGTTCAGTGTGTTAGTGTGTATCTGCAGGAATCTGGACAGAGAGGAGAGACTGTGGTCCATTTCCTGCCTGGTTGCTGTGTAGGGCTTTGTACCACCTGCTCTCTGCCCATGCCATCACCACTCACTGGCTTTTCACAGGGAATTTTGGATCTCCTCCTCATCTAATTCTCAGTGTCTCCACATTCACTGCTCCCCAGAGTGTGATCTGGGCACCAGCAGCCTCAGTATCTACAAGGAACTTGTCAGAAACGTAGAGTCTCAGGTCCCACCCCAGACCTGCTGAGTTGGAATCTGCATTGAACATTTTCTCCAGTTGGTTTGTCTGCACATAAGAGTCTGTGAAGCACTGGATATCTCCTTGGTATCATTACTGTCAGTGGGAGGAATATGAGAGCAGCATGAACTTGTAAATTTGTTATTCTCCATAATGAAGGTAGCCATGGAAATCTACCACTCGAATCTAAAATTTTGGCATAGCTGTATTTCTTGGTCCCGTCCAGTGGGCTGAGGAAAATGTATGTGTGTCCGTATGTGTGCCAATATTATGAAAGTAGTGAAGTTGAGTCCAGAAGAGCTGGTGGGGACACTCACTATGAGCTAGCACCTGGTTGGGTACTGCCACCAACTCAGTTCTCTATGTGTCAGGACTAATTAAAGCCTCTTGGCTTCAGTTAGTTTCACCTCTCTTTCCCCATTCCTAATGAGAAACTGAATTGATTTTAGTTTTACCTTCATTGTCCATTTCACTTCAGTTCAGTCACTCAGTCGTGTCTGACTCTTTGCAACCCCATGGACTGCAACACGCCAGGCTTCCCTGTCCATCGCCAACTACTGGAGCTTGCTCAAACTCATGTGCATTGCATCGGTGATGCTATCAAACTATCTCATCCTCTGTCGTCCCCTTCTCCTCCTGCCTTCAATCTTTCCCAGCATCAGGCTTTTTTCCAATGAGCCAGTTCTTCACATCAGGTGGCCAAAGTATTGGAGCTTCAGCTTCAGCATCAGTCCTTCAATGAATATTCAAGACTGATCTCCTTTAAGATTAACTGGTTGGATCTCCTTGCAATCCAAGGGACTCTCAAGAGTCTTCTTCAACACCACAGCTCAAAAGCATCAATTCTTCAGCACTCAGCTTTCTTTATAGTCCAACTCTCACATCCATACATGACTACTGGAAAAACCATAGGTTTGACTAGACAGACCTTTATTGCCAAAGTAATGTTTCTGCTTTTTAATATGCTGTCTAGGTTGGTCATAGCTTTTCTTCAAAGGAGCAGTGTCTTTTGATTTCAAGGCTGCAGTCACTATCTGCAGTGATTTTGGAGCCCCCCAAAATAAAGTCTGTCACTGTTTCCACTGTTTCCCCGTCTATTTGCCATGAAGTTATGGGACCAGATGCCATGATCTTCGTTTTCTGAATGTTGAGCTTTAAGCCAACTTTTTCACTCTCTTCTTTCACTTTCATCAAGAGGCTTTTTAGTTCCTCTTCACTTTCTGCCATAAAGGTGGTGTCATCTGCATATCTGAGGTGATTGATATTTCTCCCGACAATCTTGATTTCAGCTTGTGCTTCTTCTAGCCCAGCGTTTCTCATGATGTACTCTGCATATAAGATAAATAAGCAGGGTGACAATACACAGCCTTGACATACTCCTTTTCCTATTTGGAACCAGTCTGTTGTTCCATGTCCAGTTCTAACTGTTGCTTCCTGACCTGCATACAGATTTCTCAGGAGGCAAGTCAGGTGGTCTGGTATTCCCATCTCTTTCAGAATTTTCCGCAGCTTGTGATCCACACAGTCAAAGGCTTTGGCGTGACTTCTTACAGGTAATACCTGAGGGCCTGCAGAATTGAGAGATGCACGGAGAGCTGGAGAGAGATCAGAATAAGAAGAGAGGACAGAAGTCTTGGACAAGCATGAGAATCCAGAATTAGTTTTATTTTCTGGTTGCTGGTAGCCTGCCTCCTGCCTCTTATGTATCATAGGATCACATTAGAGCTGCTTTTGTTAATCATTTCTTTTATTTTGCAGTTGAAAGACTGTAAGAAAGGGCTCAAGATCACTTTCCATGTACCATGTCTTTCTTCTTTAATGCTTGAAAAAATTATTTAGTTCTATGAGTAAGGCTTGTCAATTATTCCTTTATCTTTTTATATCTCTTTTGAATATTAGTTGTGTCAACATCTCTCTCTCCCAGTGCTGCTCAGGTTGAAGCCCATTGATGTCTTTTCTCAATAAGAGTACAGACATAATACGAAAGATATATTCATCGTCTCTTCATTTACGTGGTCACAGTTCTGTGAACTATTTTCTGAAGCTAGTCAGTATTATCTTTTATAAGGCTCTGAACATCAGGGGGTGTATGCCCTTAGTACATTGCTTCCCCAAATCCCAACTGCAAACCTATGGTCTCTCGCCTCAGAGCTGTGATCCATTCACCCCACAGAGCTTATGACTAAGTGGAAATCTTCTGCAGTGTTATTTCTCTGAGATGTCCTGGAAATGATCTTTCTCCTCTTTGTTTTTTCAAATCAAGATTATATTTTTGTGACTTTTAACACAAGTTTGCCATTGTTTCCTTGCCTTTGGGTCATCCAGATTGCGCTGTGCTTCCTTTCTGAAACGTGAGCATTTTCGGGAAAGCAAAAGGTTATCTGGTGGAGCAGATGTAAAGAGAAGTGAAGTTTCATATTGTTGTGGTGCTTATTTGCTGCAAATGTAGAATAAGAGGATATGATACATACATTTTAAGGACTTGGTTTTTCTGGCTGTTGTTTCTGAAAGGATATTCTTCTAGTGAGTATTATGCCCTCTGATAAATTTTGATGAGGTTTACTTGGGAGCAGATTTCAAATGTTTAGCATTCTTCTACCCTTGCAGAACTAAGATACTATTTTTTAAACTGATAGGCAAATATATTTAAATGCATACCTTTACATACTAGTCACACTTCTTAAATTTGAGCACATCAGAATCAACTGACAAGATTGTTAAAATACAGATTCGTAGGTTCCACCACAGAAGGTCCAGTTTGGTAGGTTGGGAGTGGGGCCCCCGAATGTGCATCCCTCTCAAGCTCCGGGGTGAGGGTGACGCCCCTGCTGCTCTTCAGAAGCTGCGCTGCAGGAGGCCCCAGCCTAGACCCACATGCCTCTATGCACAGACAGCGCCTGAGAACACTTGGATTCCCTTTCTTCCTTTTCCTAACTTTGTTTCTTTCTTTAACTGAGGCTCTTCTTTCTCTTAAATTCATATGGATTTGCCCCCATGATCTCCATGATTCCTGAACACTTATCAGAGAGCCTATCTTTAAACTGAAAAACTTAATCCTAATAAGAAAGAAAACCTTGTGAGTGTAGTGGCCAACCATGAACAGAACCACAGTGGGGTCCAAAAAGGCCCCTTTATGCCACGTCCGTCTTCCTCTGTGGGAGTGTTGACAGAGAGGGGAGAAGGAAAGTACCCAGAAAATGTACTGGTTATTTATTTGCTTGGTTTGAAAGCACTGCATTCTCCCTGGAGGGGCGGTGCTTGTTGCTCCCTTGGGGCGGGCTCTGGAGTTGCATGCCAGCACCCACTTCCTGAATGAGATGCTCGGAGCATGCCTTCACTGCCTGGCACCCCATGGTCCACTGTTCCATCTCTCTGCACCCCAGGACTTTTCTTCCTTATGGGCTCGAGGCCTGTTATTCATGAAACAGTTTCTGCTCTAGCACTTGCATGAATGTGAGCCGTTATTTCTTAGATTCCAATAGAAGCATGCTTCATTGGGATAAACTGGCAAAGAGCTATTGATTCCTTAGGAGTTAACACTCGTCACTCAGGGGGATGGTGGGAAGACCAGATCAGGCGAGGCCACGAGTGCTCTAGGATGACATCACATGTTCTATTGGCCAAAGGCATTCACGCTGTGTGCCCTCACTCTTCAAATGACTGTTTCAAACAAATGGGCAAGGGAAATCCATATGAACTTTTAACAGTTGTTTCTTCAATGCTTTTCCAGTAGTGCTTTTCAAAGTCTGTGCATATATTTGGGTAAAGAGTCATTGCTAGGGTCCTATCTATTGACTGAATTTTGCTCACATGTCCATCTGCCATTTTTTCATTCCAGTTTCCTCTCTTTCTTTATTTGATGGATGACCAGGGACTCAGTGTTTGGTCCTTAAACCTTCCATGAACAATAAGGAATTTTAATAGACCCACTACTTGTAGATACAGAAAGATAGATACACACACACACACACACACACACACACACACACACACTCATACACATATACACTCTCTATTGTAGCTAAGTCAATTAATAAATTGGACTTTTTTCATCTTTGCTGTGAAGTTAGGATGACAAAACTGTAGAAATTTGCTCTCTGTGCCTCATATAATACCAGGAGCCTATGGGTGCTGATTTGAAAAGAATGACATTACCAGCCTCCCAAATGTCTTTAAATATTGATGCACTTTCTGCCCAGAGGATTTCCTCAGGGCAAACCAAGTTGGATTTCACAGTGAAATAGAATTTCTGAACACTGATATTTAAATACAGATTTTCATGTTGTTTTGAGCTTGTAAATATCCTTGTGCAGATTTTCATCCTTATTACAATGGATTCATTTTCATAAATATTTACTCAAGAGAATGAAGTTCACAGTGCCCCCCAAATCTTTTATTCATGTAGAAAGATATAATGAAAATGAAATTATATTTGTCTACCTAACTTTAGGGGTTTGGAGGTTTCTTTGTTATTGTTTTTGGTTTGACATTTACATGGGTATGATTTTTGCTTTTATCTTTTTTTTTAAAAAGACTTTTTATCTCACTTTATAAACACTTATGCCAGATATCTTCCCTGTGGTGTGATGAGACCATACCATTTTCTCTGTTCATCGAATTTGAATGGAAAAAAAAGTATATTTTGTCTCTGCATCTTCAGTTCAGGGAAGGGAGCCAACATGCTACTGCCAAATTTGGACTTTTTTGAAGTCTGTTTTAGGGAGAAAGACAGGAGAAAAGCAAAATCTCTTTGTATAAACATGGTATTATATATATATCTCCTATTAAAATTACATAGTTCATTGATGTGTAATAGCCCAAGGGTGAGGAAGGTCAACCTAAATGGAGTTATTTTCTCATCATAGCATCAACGAGATCCTCGACTGAATGAAATTTTATTCCCATTTTATGATGCTAAAAGGGCAATGCAGATCATTGAGATGTATGAGCCCGATGAAGATTTGAAGAAACAAGGTAAGAAAAGTGAAAAAAAAGAAATTCTCATTATTTTAAAAATTCAAGAGTATATGCAACTTTTAAAATCCTTGCGTTTTTAGTTAAATGTATTTTTAAATGCTTTGGAGCTCTCTAGAGACAAGGATTGATAACTGACTGATTTTTTTTTCCCTAAATCATTATAAATTTTGCCTTACACCAAAATTTGTTTCTGCTGCCTGAAATATAACGCTAAATTTATTATTAAACTATAGTGATATTTCCCCCAATGTACTTTCTTATATTAGATCCTTAACGTTGCATAGTGCTTAAAATGTAAAAATGCCAGTTAGTCTCTGTTTGCCATCTCTGGAAAAAATTCTCATTTCCTATAAAAATTGACACCTTCCTTTTGTCTCTTGAGTTTCAGCAGGCTAGCTAAGTTTAATACATGATTTGAGGAGCCTTTTTAGCCATCATTTGACCCCTGGTATGGGAGATAAATGCAATTGACATGAGATTAAATAGGAATCAACTTAACAAATTGTTGGGGTTTCTGATCCTTTATCTGTTTCAGTGAAACTCTGGAAACTGTAGGTTGTTCGTTTCAATATTTAGTAAAGGACAGGTATGGGGAGGAAATTCAAGATTGGTTCTATAACCATGAGAAACACCTGCCAAAGCTGGGAGCAATGATGATAATACAGTATCGCCAGAGAGATCCAGGAGATACCTGGGCTAGAGCCTCTGGCCTTATGTCTCAGTGGAGAGTGAAGAGAGATGCAAGTTCAGTTCTTTCTGTCCCATTTGCCCATGAGTATCATGGCCTCAGTCTCCTCCTGTTTAGAATAGAGGTTTTTTGTTTTTTGTTTGTTTGTTTGTTTGTTTTGTACCTCAGTGAGCATGGACGAAAGGTTTATACATTCTCTGGACCTACATAGACCTGCATATACGTATCCTGGCCCACCACACCATGTGGCCACACCCCTGATATTTTTCTAAGCCCAACAGAGTTTTCCCTTGGTTATAATCATACATTTATACTTTCCTGTTAGAGTCTCAAATATCTATTTTCAGCCAGACTGCTTCATTACTTCCCTCTGAGTATCATAATCAACTCCGCATAGCATGTGATGAAAGTGAAGTGAGGAATGGCTTTGCAGGAAAGTTAGCCTCTTGCAGTGGTGGGGGATGATGTGACTTTTGTTGCTTACCCTGTTGCTGTGTGACTTTGAACCTCCATTCATAGACCTCAGTTTCCCTGCTTATAAGATGGTGGGGTTCATACCGTCATTCCACTAATATTCTCTTCCCTGCTTTCAATCCATTAAGTTTTAGAGGACTGACTGGGTGCCAAGCACTGTTCTAGATGCTGGAGACTCAAAATGAAAAAAGGTGGTTGCAAGCTATTGAAGGAGAAAGACTTATGACTCAGTAGTACCTTGGCAGTATGATAAACATTATGATAGAGATGTGTCTTTGATTATTACAATGTCCTGAGAGTCTATGACATTACCACTGACACATCTAGAATGTATAGGTTCACCATTTCACAAATGGCAGAAATGTTAAAGTCTGTCATTAACGAGTATGGGTGAGAATACGGTGCCAAGGCATTGTAAACTCTGTGGGTGTGTAAATTGATACAAAAAGCCACCTGGTGAATAATTTGTCTGTAATCAAGTGGAAAATAGGCCTCTCCTGCTGCCCAGCCTCTTCACTTCCAGGTCTGGGTCTGGTGTCAGAGTGGCCCAGCTCAGGCCTCAGATCTCTGCCCCTTCTGCCTGCACTCCTTGGATGAACTCATCTAAACCCAATGGCTTTAAGTGTCTTCTGTACACATGCGGCTTTCAGATTAAACTTTCCATTCCTAATCTCTCTCTTAAACCACAGATCTGTATAATAGACCTCTCCATTTGGATGGTGAGTGGGTATTTCAGATATATGTATGTTTACAATATGCTTTCATTCCCCCCATCCACAGACTATTCCTTTCCCAACCTAGAAAATGGTACCATCACTCTCCCACCTTTTCATGCCAAAAGTCTTGGAGGCATCCTTGACTTGTTTTGCTCTTTCACATCACTTCTAATCCATCCTCAAAACCTGTAAGATCCATCCTGAAAATAAATCCTGAATAAATCACTCTCATTGTCTCCACCCTTACCAGATTATCTGAGCCTACATCAACTCTTTCTGGATGATGCCAGCTAACTTCTAACTAGTCTTCTGCTTTTTTCTATGCCCTGCAATGTACGCACCACATAGCAGCCCGAGTAAACCTTTTAAAATCATGTCTAATCATGTTCTTCCGCTGTTCCAAATCCACCTATGGCTTCCCAACACACTTAGTACTTAATGAAGACTGAAGTCCAACTGATGTAGTCTTTAGATTCCTCTCCAGCCACCTTTCCAGCTACTTCCCCCTTCATCACATGGTCTTTGCAATTGCCATCCTTCTGCTGTGAATGCGGCACCCCCGGGTGTGCATGTGATGGCTCCCCTGCATGAATGCGACCTCATCAGAAGGGCTCTTGCGGGCCATGCATCGAACACAGCATCCTGGTCATTCTTTATCACTTTCATTTCCTGCTTTCTATTTCCTGCTAGCACTTTCATAACATTATATTTATTTGCTAATTTATTTGTTCTCTCACCCACAATATATGAGTTTCTTGAAAGCAGGCCTTGTCTGTTTCTTCTGTCCCACATCTATCACAGTGCCTGGAAAAGTGTCAATGTATATGCCCAAGGAGATAGACACACAGACTTTTGTTGCAGTTGCTGCTGCTAAGTCGCTTCAGTCGTGTCCGACTCTGTGCGACCCCATAGACAGCAGCCTATCAGGTTCCCCCGTCTCTGGGATTCTCCAGGCAAGAACAGTGGAGTGGGTTGCCATTTCCTTCTCCAATGCATGAAAGTGAAAAGTGAAGTCGCTCAGTCGTGTCCGACTCTCAGCGACTCCATGGACTGCAGCCTACCTTTTAGTTATAAACAGAAATGACCTAAATATCCATCAACAGAAAGATGCACCATGGACTGTGGTATTAATATATTCACATATGGACCTTATACTCTGCACACTGCCTACCACTAATGTACATCACTCAGTGAAAAGTAAATGACCAAGAGCTACTGGTATTAACTAGATAAATCATAAGATAATATAAAGATATTTTATATAAACTTATAAATAGTCAAAAATATCTATTTTTTGGATAAGTGCTTGTATATAGTAAAGTTACAAACCATTTTGGGAATGTAAATATGAGTAAAAAGATGGAATTGCATGGACTTGAGGTAGGGCATGCAGGGTGCTTCACGGGCACCTGTAATGATGTATACCTTTGAAGAAATGTAAAGTAGATAAAGGAAAAGATATCAGACAAGGCTGAGGTGTAGATCCATGGCTACTTATCATGGCATCACCTGTACTCTTCTGTACACTTGAAATCACCTTGTAATTTTCAAATGCTTAAGTAAAAACAAGAAACTTGAGGTTATTGGTGGTTGACTGGGTAAGAGAAGATACAGAAATATTGATGTCTCTCCTGCATTTAACACACTGGCCCTGCCCCTCATCACACAGATATGACTGAGATGAACACTGTCTCTCGGGGTCACATTTCAGTGACCATGGAGTACTCATCTCACAAGACCTATACCCCATTTTTTTTTTTTAGATGAAATAGGGAAATGGAATTATATCCTCCACTTTGGCTTCTGGTGCTGCACATCTGAACTTAGGGAACTGAATGTTTTGCCATCATGGATGTGAAAGCAGGTGCCACCTATTTGTGGAAGGCATTACGTTACTTGTGCAACTTGGATACTTGTTCAGTTCTGAAAAATGAAGTCTTTTGGGAAAGACACTGTGAAGTAGTATTTACTCCTCCTGTTTAAGCTGCTTCAGATGTCATAAATAAAACTTATGTATCTTCAAAACCGTAAATCTACTATGATACTCTTTCCTCCCCCACCAGGCCTCATATCAAGTGATGGGTTTTGCAGATACCTGATGTCAGATGAAAACGCCCCCGTCTTCCTAGATCGTCTAGAGCTGTACCAAGAAATGGACCACCCTCTGGCTCACTACTTCATCAGCTCTTCCCACAACACCTATCTCACTGGCAGACAGTTTGGTGGGAAATCTTCAGTAGAAATGTACAGACAGGTCCTCCTGGCTGGTTGCAGGTTAGAAACTCAAGACATTGTTCTTTGTATATGATGCCCTTTAATTGAATTTACTCTTCTCTGAAAAATTAGAGGTAGCATTCAGAGTGAAAAGGATATTTATCTTTCTCTTTAATGGATTATGATGGTCATTTAACCTTGAAGAAGGAAGAATGATATCTGTTCTGGGAAGATCTAGACTCCTCCTATGGGTCAAAAGAGATTTTTTTACTGTAAATTTAAAATATTCCCCCCAAATTACAAAAAGACAATAGCTTACTTTAAGAAGTCATGCAAAATTCCCTTTTGGTCCTAGGCACTTCAAGTATAGCTTTGTTGTTGTTGTTTAGTCACTAGGTCCCGTCCTACTCTTTGCCACCCCATGGGCCGTAGCCACACCAAGCTCCTCTGACCATGGGATTTCCCAGGCAGAGATACTAGAGTGGGTTGCCATTTCCTTCTCCAGGGGATCTTCCAGACCCAGGGGTCCAACCCATGTCTCCTGCATTGCAAGAGGATTCTTTACCACTGACCCACCAGGGAAGCCCAAATATAGCTTTCCTTAATGTTAAATATTCTAAAATTTTATTCTCTGACAATAAATATTATTTCAATTGGTTTTTATTTTATAGAAATTGGAAAATATTTGAGGTTTAAAATATGGTGAAAATGCTGAAGGTGAAAATGCTGAAATTGAAAATTCAGAAATGTAGTTATATTGTGATATTTTTCTTGCTTGTCAATGACCAATGCATAATTTTTTAACTCACTATTTTTGTACATATAGAAATCCTTTAAAAGACTTTAAGTACATCACTACATCTGTCTCAGACTACTTGAATATGAGTCACTGAAACAATTAGAATATTTTCATTTATGGCTAAAGTAGCATCATCCCAATGATAAAATGTTTACAGTATTCTTTAACATCCTCTAAAACATAATCCATATCTAAATTTTCCTGGTTGTTCCTAAATCATTGTTTTTCACAGCTTTGTCACAGCTAAGGTTTCATCCAGAACCACACTGCTTGCTCTATCTCTTGTCTGTCAATCTACAATAGTCCCTTTTTGATGACACCAATCTGATGCTATTTTAAGCTGTATCCTCCACAAAATAATCACATTATTTCACTCATTAAATTTTCTACTTCTATAGAAAGTAACTTATTTTGATATCTTTTCTTTTCATTTGTATACACACTGTTTTATTGTAAAGGTTCAATACTGTAAAATCACTGTATTCCTAGATGTGTTGAACTTGACTGTTGGGATGGAAAAGGTGAGGACCAGGAACCGATAATAACTCACGGGAAAGCAATGTGCACAGATATCCTTTTTAAGGTGAGTGTTTTTGTCTGCTTGATTTCAGCTTTGGTGCTTGTGTTCTTTTTTATTGGAGTATAGTTGATTTACAGTGGTGTTTTAGTTTCTGGTATACAGCACAGTGACTCAGTTGTGTGTGTGTGTGTGTGTGTGTGTGTGTGTGTGTGTGTTCTTTTTCATTCACATTCTTTTCTATTTTAGTTTAGTACAAGATACTGAATATGGTTCCCTGTGCCATACAGCAGGGCCTTGCTGCTTAGTTTATGCGTAGCAGTTCATATCTGCTAATCCTCCATTTATCCTTCCCCCGCCCCTTTTCTCCTGTGGTAACCATAGGTTTGTTTTCTGTGTCTGTGAGTCTGTTTCTGTTTTATAAATAAGTTCGTTTGCATCAGATTTTAGATCCCATATGTAAGTGGCATCATATGGTATTTGTCTTTCTCTTTCAGACTCTTCAGTTAGTATGATAATCTCTAGGTCCATCCGTTTTGCTCTAAATGGTGTGATTTCATTCTTTTTTATGGCTGAGTAGTATTCCACGGTGTATATATGTACCGTATTTTCCTTATCCATTCACTGTCGATGGACATTTAGGTTGCTTTCACATCTTGATTATTGTGAATAATGCTGCTATGAACATTGGGGTGCATGTGTCTTTTCCAGTTAAAGCTTTCTGTGGATATTTAGCCAGGAGTGGGATTGCTGGATCATATGGCAACTCAGTTTTTAGCTTTTTAAGGAACCTCTGTACTATTTTCCATACTGTCTGTACTAATTTACATTCCCACCCACAGTGTAGGAGAGTTCCAAGGTAAGTTTTAAAATTATACCACTGTAGCCTTTTCCGAACTATTGTGGAAATAGAGAGGTGGAGTGGGGAGAACAAATTATTCATTTTCTCAAGCATCTTACCTTTATATTCCCTTTTCCCAGTTTTTCAGAAAAAGTCAAGAACAGTATTTTCTCCACTGAATATCTCCTTCATGCTGCTTTTTCTGCTTTCAAATGGTGGCAGTGCCGTATAATGAGGCTCCTCTGGGAGAACCTTCTTTGTTCCACTTACTTTCAAAACAGTCTTTCATTTTCTTATCTATTTTTGTGCTTGCTTAGTTTGCATTTTTCCTGAAGGGCTTTCAAAGTGGAATAAAAAGATTAATAGGATATATAAAATAAAATAGATAGTGCCCATACGGGTAAGAAGGTAAGATAGTGTGATTAGAGTTTTACGAATCCCTGTCAAGAAATCCTATAAACTGTACATACCAGAAATTGGGCTCCAAACTTTTTTGAGTTCAGTGCAAGGAGAGAGGGCTTCCCAGCTTGCTCAGTGGTAAAGAATCCACCAGCCAATGCAGGAGACACATGGGACTCAGTTTCAGTCCCTGGGTGGGGAAGATTCCCTGGAGAAGGAAATGGCAATCTGCTCTAGTGTTCCTGCCTGAAAATTCCATGGACAGAGAAGCCTGGCAGGCTACAGTCCATGGGGTCTCGAGAGTCAGATACAACTGAGCACGCACGCAGGTGCACACGTGCAAGGAGAGAAGTGTGACAGTTCGCAGGATTTGTAAAACACTACAGAGTAGTTTAAAAAGCCTATGGCTCAGATGGTAAAGAATCTGCCTGCAGTGAAGGAGACACAGGTTCGATCCCTGGGTTGGGACAATCCCCTGAAGAAGGGACTAGCAACCCACTCCAGTATTCTTGCCTGGAAAGTTCTATGGACAGAGAAGCCTGGCAGGCTACAGTCCCTGGGGTCGCAAAGAGCTGGACACTCCTGAGCGAATAACACTTCCACGGACTTGTTGGTCCAGAGACGCACGGTTATTCCCCGCGCGTGCGTGCTTGTTCAGTTCCATCTGACTCTGCGACCCTGTGGACTGTGGCACTCCAGGCGCCTCTGTCCCTGGGGTTCTCCAGGCAAGAGCACTGGAGTGGGTTGCCGTTTCCTTCTCCAGAGGATCTTCCTGGGTCAGGGATGGAACACACATCTCCTGCAGTGGCAGGCACATTCTTTACCACTGGGAACTGGGAAGTCCCTGTGGTACTGAGACCAGATAGAAGTCCCCCGACCCCTCATCCTTCAAGATCCTCACAGAATGTAATATACAGTTTGACAAATAGGCATTTCAGTGATGGCCTTTTGGTGATCTCTGTGTATACTTTGAAGGTTGATTTCTTAGAAAATTCCTCAGTATGCTCCAGTGGTGTCCTGCCAAAAGACAAATCAAAAGTGAAATTCTGTGGTTGGACAGGATGTCAAGTGCATCAACCTCTGTCATGTTCATGTAACTCAGAAGAGTTATTGCAGCTTCTGGGTCAGTGGTTCTCAACTCTGCCAACATGTGGAAAATCATTGGAGGTTTTCTTAAAAACAGACACCCAGACCCTGGACCCATGACACTCCATGAATATCATTTCTCTTAGCCAAGATGTTGGCAAGTTTGGAATAGCAATGAATTCAAGATTATGCTTCCTGAGAAGTACCAAGGTTATGTTCAAGTGGGAAGCCATGAGTTTGCAGAGCCAACCAAACTGACAGGAAGGTTTAATTCTTTTTATAGAATTAAAGAGCTAATAAGGAAGCTTAAGCTGAAAAGAAGGCTCTTCCCCCTCATTTCAGAAGTGAGCAAAGGAAAACCCATAGGCAGAGCCAAGATTTTCTAAAAGGAGGGATTCTTGGTCAATTCAAGTGGACAATCAAGGTCGCTTGGGAAGCAACTCATGACATGTTTACCTGGGAAGAAACTTCAAGCAAAAATAGCTAAAGGACCACCTAAGCCATAAGAGTACTTCATAAAATACTCCAAGACTGTCTAGCCTATGTCGTTATCCTTTCAAATGGACTTCCCTAGAAAACTGCTATAAAATACTTTCCCAATTAATGGAATGATGGGACTTGTCCCACGGTTAACTATGAACCAGTAAGAATTTGAGGATTTTTACCAAATATGATGCTCTGGTTGTGGATGTGTTGGTGTGAAACTGGACTTTCTGAAGCTAAGCAGAGACCTGCCATCTGTGTAAAGTGTCAGGCGGGGAGGACTTGCTCAGCTCATTGAAAAGTTGTTTCAAGTGACCGAGCTCTCGGTTCATAGAGGGGTGTCCTTGTCCCTGTTTAGCCTCATATGTTGCTTGAGCAAGGAGAACCTTCACCCTGTGACCCCCGACTTTCACCAGGCTAATACAAAACAAAAGACATTGCAAACATCACATCAATTCACAGGAATCTTCACAGAATGAAGGAGATGTAGCCTAAGTCTGGTTCCCAAAGGAAACTCAATAAAAGCTTCTGTTTCACCAATATGTTTTTCTTCAAGGCAAGAGGAGGAGAGGGGTCCATTGCGAAAATCTCTGAAAGCTGAAAGCTCACTGGCTCCTCGGTGAGAAAGGTGAACTCTGAACCCATTGTGGCAGATTATTGAGCAAGCAATTGCACTACCATTTAGGTGAAATGCCAGTTACTAGCACCCTAATTTTGGAGAAGTAAACAATAACTTTGAAAAAAGTGTAGCTGACCATGAACTGTGCTTACATCTAACCACAGGGGACTCAATGTGGAGTGGTGAATGGATTCTTCAGGTTTGAATTGCTAGAAGTGACTTTCTGAAAGGCTCAAATTATTAGTCTCCAATTGATTTCAGGTGCTTTATTTTTTTCTCTCCTTTCTCATTAACACTCCTTGTCTTTAAAGGATGTTATTCAAGCCATCAAGGAAACTGCCTTTGTCACATCGGAATATCCTGTAATTCTCTCCTTTGAAAATCACTGCAGGTATAGTGATTCATTCTACCCTGTCTCTCCGTGTTGTTTGCTAATCCCCATTTCCCATCCCTGCTCTGCATCTTTTTGAATAACTGAACAGTTTCTTTTGTGAAGTGGTAACTACCTATAGTCTTATGGGAAAAAAAAGAAGGAACTCAAACCACTATTCCCCAACACCTCCAAAAGAGAAAAAAAGAGTCCTCTTAATATGTTTTAGAAATGCTTCCTCTAAACCAAAGGTCAGAGAGCAGGACACCTTGCTCAAAGTTCCATGGAGTTAGAAGACTTGGCAATATATTTGTAGTCAGATGTGATGGAGTTGAAAGACAGTTTTTTTCTGCTTACCAGCTCTTAGTTCAGCAGCAAAATCTACTTTTTAACCTACATCAATTAGCTCATTAACGTCAAAGACACAATCATTTTGGTGAGTGGGAGTTTTTAATCGCTAGGAATGGATGTTTCTTGTTCTTATCCTGGACAGTTAATGGATGTTTGAATTTACAAATGTCGGTTCTTTCCCTCCAGCAAATATCAACAGTACAAGATGTCCAAATACTGTGAAGATCTATTTGGAGATCTCCTGTTGAAACAAGCACTTGAATCACATCCAGTATGTATTTTTAGCAAACCATATTTCTAACATGAATGGATTTGTTTTGAAATTCAGTTCTGAAGGGTCAAGTAGTTCTGGAGGACTGATGTTAAAGAGCTTCATATTTGTTTAAATTCGTTGGTATGGAAAGCTTCCACCGAGCTTCAGAAAGGTGTGTAGAGAGAGATATAATGTAAACATCTGGGTCAAATTAATTCAGAAGATTGTGGGATCTTTATGGTTTCTGAAACCTCTGTCTTAAATTTTCATAAAGTGCACAGTGGCCTGGGTCTAGAGTTGGTGATCATTCTCAAATTCAGTGCCAGGTTAGAATCACCTGGAGGAACCATGAAACATACCTCTGCCATAGCCCCATTCAGAGATTCATTCATGGTGAGATTATGGTGAGATTATGCATGGTGTTTTTTTAAATGCTCTCCAGGTAAATCAAATGTACACCCAGGGGTCAGCACTCATGGGAGCCTGTTGCTATGGAAAGTTCCCTGGATCAAGTCACAGGAGCCTGAAGTTCAAGCTCCCAAGCCCAAATCAAACACTTGGGCAATGTTATATGCCCATATTTGAGCTTTATTTGTTAAACCTGCTAATTCCTTCATCAGGCAAAGAACTTGTCCTGTGCCCCATAGACAGGCGTTGCAGGGTCTGTGAGCTCATTCTAATTACATGCAGCTTGTTTTTTTGTATACAGTCATTCGAGAGAGTTCATCAGATTTTTACAAAGATCCACACCTCCCAAGTGGTTAAGGGTCACTGTCACAAGATGTTGGGAGTAACAAGAAACTCCTGGAGTGAAAGTATGAAATACTCGACAGTAATGAAGTGTTTTGCCCCCTACTGCCCCAAACACGGTAACAATAGGCAGCAATCGAACATCACCATGACTGACATCTGTGCTCCCTGGGAACACATCAGGTGGCTTAACAATGAGTTTTGTAGAAGTGCATCTGTGGGAATTGAAAAAACTACACAAGGATATTTACCATCTGCTGAAGCTATGGCTGCCAGCGCCCCATCCACAGCCTGCAGTGCTTCCCACTTACCTGCTTAGCGGCCTAATGTCCACCTGTCGCCCCTGCCACTGCTGGCTCAGGGGGTGCTCCGGTCCCCGGAGCTCTGCCCACACGGGATCGTCAAGCCAGAGGTGCCAGAGAATCACCACCTCTACCCCGTGCTTCACCACTTCTCAGGAGGTTCAACTGAGCACCTGGTCCCCCCTGCCCCCCGGGTTCCGCAGGGAGATCCCACTCCCACACACAGGGCTCGATAACACTCCCCTGATGGGCTGGCCTTCTTCTTGTTCTCACCCTTCTCCTCTGTTGGGATTCCCTGGAGCTGCCTCCCAAATAAATGACTGGTGCTTTCATCTTTGTCTCATACTGATTCTGCTGCTACTGCTGCTGCTAAGTCGCTTTAGTCATGTCCGACTCTGTGTGACCCCATAGACAGCAGCCCATCAGGCTCCCCCGTTCCTGGGATTCTCCAGGCAAGAACACTGGAGTGGGTTGCCATTTCCTTCTCCGATGCATGAAAGTGAAAAGTGAAAGTGAAGTTGCTCAGTCGTGTCCGACTCTTAGCGACCCCATGGACTGCAGCCTACCAGGCTCCTCCATCCATGGGATTTTCCAGGCAAGAGTACTGGAGTGGGGTGCCATTGCCTTCTCCGCATACCGATTCTAAGGGAACCTAAACTAAGAAACAGGTCTATTTATTTTAGTTTTTACCTTGGTCCTTTGAGTATTTTATTTCCTTTGTTAGACTAAGGTGCTTGCTTTAACAGAAAGGTCTCTGCATTTTTTGTGAAGTGATGTGCACGTACATGAAAGGTTATGGGAAGTCTGTAATATAAACGAGACTAAGATCTGAACTTCAGAACTTTCAGTCCTGGGAGCAGACCACAGGATACAAATGGAAAGCCATAACTGAAAAAGTAGATGGACTATTATGTGTTGAATATTTATTGCCAATATCCAAGTGTAAGAGGGATCACTGGGAGTGAACCGGTTACAGCAGGCTTCCGAAAGGAAGCAGACTTTCAGCCAAGGGTTTCATTTGAGACAGAATGGATGTTGGATGGCACTGTGCTTTGCATGTATAAATAGTATAAAAATTAGTTTGGAAAATGAATGGACATGTGGAAGGATAGGTAGTTGTATAGATGGATGGTAGGGGGATGGAGAGTGGATGGGGATGGGTAAGACACAGTTCCATGGATCAGTTGTTGTTTAGTTGCTAAGTCATATTTGACTCTTTGCAACCCCATGGACGGCAGCACATGACCTTCACTTTCTCCCGGAATTTGCTCATGTCCATTGAATCAATGATACCATCCAAACATCTCATGCTCTGTTGCCCCTTTCTCCTCAGTCTTTCCCAACATCAGGGTCTTTTCCAGTGAGTCAGCTCTTTGCATCACCTGGCCAAAGTGTTGGAGCTTCAGCTTCAGCATCAGTCCTTCCAGTAAATATTCAGGGTTGATTTCCTTTAGGATGGACTGGTTTGATTTCCTTTCGGTCCAAGGGACTCTCGAGTTCTCCAGCCCCACAATTCAAAGGTATTAATTCTTACTTGGTCAACTTTCTTTTTTGTCCAACTCTCACATCCATACATGACGACTGGAAAAGCCATAGCTTTGACTATACGGACCTTTGTCGGCAAAGTGACGTCTTTGCTTTCCAATATGCTGTCTAGGTTTGTCATAGCTTTCCTTCCAAGGAGCAAGCGTCTTTTAATTTCATGGCTGCAGTCAGCGTCTCCAGTGACTTTGGAGCCCAAGAAAATAAAAACTGCCACCATTTATACTTTGCCCTGGTCTATTTTCTATGAAGTGATGGGACTGGATGTCATGATCTTAGTTATTTGAATGTGAAGTTTTAAGCCAGCTTTTTCACTCTCTTCTTTCAGCTTCATCAATAGGCTCTTTAGTTCCTCTTTGCTTTCTACCGTAAGGTTATTGATATTTCCCCCAGCAATCTTGATTCCAGCTTGTGATCAGAGGTCATCAAATAAAGGAACATCTCCTTTGAAGATATCAATGCAAGCAAATGAAACCATAGTAGATGTTATTTTTCAATCATTAGGACCACTTCCTTCTTGATTCTCTTACTGAACCCACAAAGCCACAGTCCTGAGCTTTGAGGGTAGATCACTCTACTGAGCAGACCAGCTTGTGGTACAGCCCAACACTACACTTAGCCACACCAGCCAGCCCCATGACCCCTGTTACTTTACCAGATACTTAAAGAGGGTCAAGGTCTGGGGTTGAGGTGGATCCCGTTCCCTGAGACCACTGCAGGTTGGAGCCCACTCCCTGGGGAGAGCAGAGCAGCTCTGCGAACCTTGAGAGTCCTTTCTGGTGCCAAGTTTGCAGCTTTAGCTTAAGGCAAAGCATGGGCTAGTTTGGGGTGTGCAATGAAAGTATAAGGCTGTGCTGACTGCCACCTACTGGATGTTGGTTGTGTAACTCACAGGCCTTCTGCTCATTTTGGTCTGGAACAGAGAATGAAGAAGTAAAACTATCATCAATCAGCCTTTTCTGTTTGTCTCTAGCTGGAACCAGGCAGACCCTTGCCATCCCCAAATGACCTCAAAAGAAAAATACTCATCAAAAACAAACGACTGAAACCCGAGGTTGAAAAAAGTAAGTCAAATACACTCATTGATGACAGAAGGCATACATACGTTGCATCTTTAGACAGTTCAGCAATCTTGAATGAAACATACATTAAAACCACTGATTGGGGAGGAAGTGGGTCTAATCGTCTACATATTGTTTAGAACAAAGTTGCCACATTTCCACTCAAGTTTAGTTTCTACATCAACCCATTCTTGCAATGGGAAAACCTATTCATGTATTTATAGATCAGCATTTGGAGGAATCCTCAAGAAAGATGAGGAGAAAGTGAAAAAAGCATTTTAGAATTTATCAAGATAAAGGAGCTAGCACTTTATCAATTCATACACTTTAAAGTCCTCTTTAAAAGTTACCCTTTGCAGTTTCCCCTGTGATATGTACATAAACAGGGTTGAAGGTAATATGAGAATGTAGATGTGAATGAGACAGACAGGCAGACAGAGGTGATTTTATCTAGATATTGCCCCCTCTGTTTTCTGAAAACATTTTCTTTGCAAGTATGTTCTTCCATCAAATCTCTTAGTTCAGTGAAGGAATAACATCAAAAATTGGTATGATTGCATTGTGGCTTTTCCTTGGATATTCTAAACTAAAATTTTGAAATTATATTAACTCCACTGCAATACCAATAATGCCTTAGGAAAATGAAAACAACAAAGAAAAATATAATAAAATAAAAAAACTACTAAATGATATATTTTACACATATATACATGTACTGTAGACACATATATACACATGTACTTTTTGATATATATACACATTTTTAACAAAGTTGGGATCATATTAAATATACTTTTGGTCAGTTTTAATTCAAGCAATTAAGTATTCTTTTATCCAGTGAGATATAAATCTGTATACTAATTTTAATTCTAATGTATAAAACTTTTTTAAAATTCTAGTGTATGAAACACTATGTAACATTTATTATGTGGAATATAGTGTAATTTAACCAGGCCCTAGGTGATAGATTTTCACTGCTATGAAAACAATGGTGAACATGCTTGGATGTTAATTTCATGCATTTATGCAGCCTTCTCCTTGGAATCACTTGGTACAGTTAGAGTTGATTGGCCAAAGCCTGTGTACATTTTCTATCATGATGTATCTTATTGTACTGTCTTTCAGAAAAGTTGTACCAGTTTATATGTCCACTATAATATATGAAGAACATCTGTTTCCCAGCAATATTTTTAATGCTGCTGGCTATTGGGCATGTTTTATATGTGTTCACAACTAATAAAAGAAGAATAATAATTTAATTTTTTAATTGTATATCTTTGATGACTAGTTTCTTTTTATTATTTATGATTTGCCTTCCTATATTTCCCCAATTTAAAAATTATTTCATGTGTCTATCTCATTGACTTCTGAGGGTTTTTTATACATTAGGATAAAAACTGGATTGTATCAATTGCAAATATTTTTTTCCTGAAGTTTTTCAGTTTCTCTTATGTCACTTAACTGTAATTGCCATGAACCATGGTCTGTGCCATATGCTACAAATTCTGGGTTTTGTATCAAGCCTCAGATCCTTCTGAGGGACTGAGCTGTGACTTTGCAGCCTGGTGACCAGGATAGGGGGCATTTCCCCTGTATTCCAACTATGTTCCAGCTCTGGCATAGTTGCACATGCCTTCGGGAGTCAAGGCCACCAGGACTGGAAAGACTGTGGCCATGGCTGAGCCTTGGGAGCCTGGACAATAGGTTTCTCTTCCCTTTTCATCCTTCTTTATGTCCATCTTTAAGCCGGTTTTATAAGTGACTTAACCCTTGTCTCCATTTCCTTGTTTATTTTAATAACAGAACAGCTTGAAGCTTTGAAAAGCATGATGGAAGCCGGAGAATCCGCTGCCCCGGTGAACATCTTAGAGGATGACAATGAAGAGGAAATAGAAAGTGGTGAGTTATTCTTTTTTTAAATTTACACTTTACAAACATACTTTTTAAAATAAGGAAAACCTAAATTTATCTCATGGACCCTTTTATATCATGTGACATTTTAATTTCTTGTAGGTACCTGCACCATCCTTAATCTTCTGGTATTTAGGAGTACTCGTCCAAATAATATGGCTTAGGATTTCCCTACACACTAGATTTTAGTAGCTTAGTCATCTCCTTTTCTGCTATGCCTTCAGCTGTTCAGCAGAAACTCACAGTCAGAGAATCCTTGAAGCACTTGCTATTGAAGACAGGGCTTAGAATAAAAAGAACATTTTTGTAGTCCTTTTCTATCAGCAAAACATGAACATCAGTGTTGTTACTCATGACAGCAGTTCAGGCAAGTTAAAAGGGAAGGAACATGGATAGGGACCCTCAGTAAATGCTTGGTTTGTGTGCACATATAGTACTTTGGCCACCTCATGTGAAGAATTGTCTCATTGGAAAAGACTCTGATGCTGGGAGGGATTGGGGGCAGGAGGAGAAGGGGACGACAGAGGATGAGATGGCTGGATGGCATCACTGACTCGATGGATGTGAGTCTCAGTGAACTCCGGGAGTTGGTGATGGACAGGGAGGCCTGGCATGTTGCAATTCATGGGGTCACAAAGAGTCGGACACAACTGAGCGACTGATCTGATCTGATAGTGAATTAGAAACTCAAAGTCAGAATCAAACTTTCAAGTTCAAATTTCTTCAAATCAGCATCTCACTACAATAAGCTATATTCTAGTAGACAGAATAATTTTTGCAAAGGCAGCTTTGCTCAAAATATTTCAATATTTGCTGTTACCTTCTATTTTACTTTGGGCATATAGCCGCAACCATAACCTTTGGTTTTAAATAGGTCATTTGGAAGATTGTGACTGTTGTTAGAAAATTATTTGTTATGTAGCCTGAGGATTGATTAACAAATGACATGAAAATTGATTAACAGAATAGCTTGTGTATGCACTGTGTGTCTATTGATTAGAGCCTTGAGTTTAAGTAGTGCTTTTGGGGTAAATAATTTAGAAATGCTTATAGAAACTCTATTTTTTATATAAACATCTAAAATAGAAGAATAGATTTTAGGAAAGTTTGACATTATAGATAAAAACCTAAAAGCTGTGAGAACCAACTAATCATAATCACAGCCCCTAAAAAAGATTCCTGACTATGGAAGACACTTTATAAGTGATTTATGTTGCATGTCCAAACCATGGGAACATGACTTACGTTCATAGGTTTTATACAAATAGCAGGGAGGCTGGAGTTAGCTGACGGTATTTAATCAGTGCCCGTTATGGTCATCTCTTACTGTGCAACAAACCACCCCAAAACACTTTACTGCTGTCTCTTCTGGTTCTGTGGGTCACCTGGGCTCAGGATGGGGGCTTTCCCTTTAGTTTCTCATGTGGTTGCTGGCAAACGACATCAAGAGTCATCTGAAGGTCCCCTGAGCCAGCACCTGATGGCTCACTCAGAGCTGGTGGTTGACATTGGCTGGCTGTGACAGCTCAGTTGGATCTGTTGACACAGGCACCCTATGAGGCCTTTCTCTGTGGTGTGGACTTCTCATAGTACGGTGGCCAACCTCCTTGATGAAATGTCCTGAGAGCTAGTGTTCTGAAGGGCAGAAAACAGAAGCAGCTAAACAATTTAAAAGCTATGCTTGGGAATGGCATATCATTGCTTCCCCTGTGTTTTATTCATTAGCACAGTCTTAGTCCAGGCCCACCCACATTCTGGTGGGTGGGTGAGTAACTAGATCACATTGCAGAAGAGTCAGAGGGAAACTGATACTATTGCAGCTGTCTTTGGAAAATGCAGTCTGCCACATTGCCTATTATTTTATTTCACACTTTTTACAAATCATAAACCTGAACAAGATTTAAAAATAAAATCTTAAAAGGAATGTATTTAAACAAATCAATAAAAAAATGATACAAATGAACTTATTTACAAAACAAAAACCAAACACAGATCTTGAAATCAAACTTATGGTTACCAAAGGGGAAATGTCAGGGGAAGGGATAAATTAAGAGATTAGGATCAACATAAACACACAACTCAGTTCAGTTCAGTTCAGTCGCTCTGTTGTGTCTGACTCTTTGCGACCCCATGGACTGCAGCCTGCCAGGTTTCCCTGTCCATCACCAACTCCTGGAGCTTGCTCAAACTCATGTCCATTGAGTCGGTCATGCCATCCAACCACCTCATCCTCTGTCATCCCTTCTCTTCCCACCTTTAATCTTTCCCAGCATCAGGGTCTTTTCCAATAAGTCAGTTCTTCACATCAAGTGGCCAAAGTATTGGAGTTTCTGCTTCAGCATCAGTCCTTCCAATGAATATATTCAGGACTGATTTCCTTTAGGAGGGACTTGTTGGATCTCCTCGCAGTCCAAGGGACTCTAAAGAGTCTTCTGCAACACCACACCTCAAGAGCATCAATTCTTCAGTGCTCAGCTTTCTTTATAGTCCAACTCTCACATCCATACTTGACTACTGGAGAAACCATAGCTTTGACTAGATGGACCTTTGTCAGCAAAGTAATGTCTCTGCTTTTTAATATGCTGCCTAGGTTGGTCATAACTTTTCTTCCAAGGAGCAAGTGTCTTTTAATTTCATGGCTACAATCAACATCTGCAGTGATTTTTGGAGCCCCCCAAAATAAAGTCTGTCACTCTTTCCATTGTTTCTCCATCTATATACCATGGAGTGAAGGCACTGGATGGCATGATCTTAGTTTTCTGAAAGTTTAGTTTTAAGCCATTTTTTCCACTCTCTCCTTTTACTTTCATCGAGAGGCTCTTTAGTTCCTCTTCACTTTCTGTCATAAGGGTGATGTCATCTGCGTATCTGAGGCTATTGATAATTCTCCCAGCAATCTTGATTCCAACTTGTGTTTCATCTACCCTGGCATTTTGCATGATGTACTCTGCATATAAGTTAAATAAGCAGGGTGACAATATACAGCCTTGATATACTCCTTTCCCAATTTGGAAACCAGTCTGAAACCAGTCTGTTGTTCCATGTCTGGTTCTAACTGTTGCTTCTTTACCTGCATAAAGTTTTCTCACGAGGCGGTCTAGTGACCGCCTGACTGGTAAGGTGGTCTGGTATTCCCATCTCTTTAAGAATTTTCCACAGTTTGTTGTGATCTATACAGTCAAAGAATTTGGCGTACTCAAAAAACCAGTTTTTCTGGAACTCTCTTGCTTTTCCTGTGAGCTAATGATGTTGGCAATTTGATCTCTGGTTCCTCTGCCTTTTCTAAATCCAGCTTGAACATCTTGAAGTTCATGGTTCACGTACTACTGAAGCCTGATGATGGTGGTGGTTTATTTGCTAAGTCGTGTCCAACTCTTGTGACCCCATGGACAGTAGCCTGCCAGTCTCCTCTGTCCTTGGGATTCTCTAGGCAAGAATACTGGAGTTGGTTTCCATTTCCTTCTCCAGGAGATTTCCCTGACCCACGAATTGAACCTGGGTCTCCTGCATAGCAGGCACATTCTTTACCTACTGAGCTACTAGGGAGGTTGAAGTCTGGCTTGGAGAATTTTTAGCATTACTTAGCTAGCATGTGAGATGAGTGTAATTGTACAGTAGTTTAAACATTCTTTGGTATTGCTCTTCTTTGGGATTTGAATGAAAACTGACATTTTAGAAAAACTATTAAAAATTCCAACATATGGAGGCTGAACAACACACTGCTGAATAACCAACAAATCACAGAAGAAATCAAAATATGCATAGAAACAAATGAAAATGAAAACACAACAACCCAAAACCTGTGGGACACTGTAAAACCAGTGCTAAGGGGAAGGTTCATAGCAATACAGGCATACCTCAAGAAACAAGAAAAAAGTCAAATAAATAACCTAACTCTACACCTAAAACAACTAGAAAAGGAAGAAATGAAGAACCCCCAGGGTTAGTAGAAGGAAAGAAATCTTAAAAATCAGGGCAGAAATAAATGCAAAAGAAACGAAAGAGACCATAGCAAAAATCAACAAAACCAAAAGCTTTTTCTTTGAAAGGATAAATAAAATTTACAAACCATTAGCCAGACTCATCAAGAAACAAAGGGAGAAAAATCAAATCAATAAAATTAAATATGAAAATGGAGAGATCACAACAGACAACACAGAAATACAAAGGATCATAAGACTACTATCAGCAATTATATGCCAATAAAATGGAAAACTTGGAAGAAATGGACAAATTCTTAGAAAAGTACAACTTTCCAAAACTGAACCAGGAAGAAATAGAAAATCTTAACAGACCAATCACAAGCACAGAAATTGAAACTGTAATCAGAAATCTTCCAGCAAACAAAAGCCCAGGTCCAAATGGCTTCACAGCTGAATTATACCAAAAATTTAGAGAAGAGCTAATACCTATCCTACTCAGACTCTTCCAGAAAATTGCAGAGGAAGGTAAACTTCCAAAGAGGCCACCATCACCCTAATACCAAAACCTGACAAAGATGCCACAAAAAAAGAAAACTACAGGCCAATATCACTGATGAACACAGATGCAAAAATCCTTAACAAAATTCTAGCAATCAGAATCCAACAACACATTAAAAAGATCATACACCATGACCAAATGGGTTTTATCCCAGGGATGCAAGGATTCTTCAATATCTGCAAATCAATCAATGTAATACATCACATTAACAAATTGAAAAATAAAAACTATATGATTATCTCAATAGATGCAGAGAAAGCCTTTGACAAAAGTCAACATCCATTTATGGTAAAAATCCTCCAGAAATCAGGAATAGAAGGAACATACCTCAACATAATAAAAGCTATATATGAGAAACCCACAGCAAACATAATTAACATTATGGTGAAAAATTGAAAGCATTTCCCCTAAAGTCAGGAACAAGACAAGGGTGCCCACTTTCACCACTGCTATTCAACATAGTTTTAGAAGTTTTGGCCATAGAAATCAGAGCAGAAAAAGAAATAAAAGGAATCCAAATTGGAAAAGAAGAAGTAAAACTCACTTTTTGATATGATCCTCTACATAGAAAACCCTAAATACTCCACCAGAAAATTACTAGAGCTAATCAGTGAATATAGTAAAGTTGCAGGATATAAAATCAACACACGGAAATCCCTTGCATTCCTATACACTAATAATGAGAAAATAGAGAAATTAAGGAAACAATTCCATTCACCATTGCAATGAAAAGAATCAAATACTGAGGAATATATCTACCTAAAGAAACTAAAGACCTATATATAGAAAACTATAAAACACTGATGAAAGAAATCAAAGAGGACACCAATAGATGGAGAAATATACCATGTTCATGGATCTGAAGAATCAATATAGTGAAAATGAGTATACTACCCAAAGCAATCTATAGACTCAATGCAATCCCTATCAAGCTACCAACGGTATTTTTCACAGAGCTAGAACAAATAATTTCACAACTTGTATGGAAATACAAAAACCTCAAATAGCCAAAGCAATCTTGAGAAAGAAGAATGGAACTGGAGAAATCAACCTGCCTGACTTCAGGCTCTACTACAAAGCCACAGTCATCAAGACAGTATGGTACTGGCACAAAGACAGAAATATAGATCAATGGAGCAAAATAGAAAGCCCAGAGATAAATCCACACACCTATGGACACCTTATCTTTGACAAAGGAGGCAAGAATATACAGTGGAGAAAAGACAATCTCTTTAACAAGTGGTGCTGGGAAAACTGGTCAACCACTTGTAAAAGAATGAAACTAGAACACTTTCTAACATCATACACAAAAATAAACTCAAAATGGATTAAAGATCTAAATGTAGACCAGATACTATAAAACTCCTAGAGCAGAACATGGGCAAAACACTCTCCGACATAAATCACAGCAGGATCCTCTATGATCCACCTCCTAGAATATTGGAAATAAAAGCAAAAATAAACAAATGGGACCTAATTAAAATTAAAAGCTTCTGCACAACAAAGGAAATTATAAGCAAGGTGAAAAGACAGCCTTCAGAATGGGAGAAAATAATAGCAAATGAAGCAACTGACAAAGTACTAATCTCAAAAATATACAAGCAACTCCTGCAGCTCAATTCCAGAAAAATAAACAACCCAATCAAAAAATGGGCCAAAGAACTAAACAGACATTTCTCCAAAGAAGACATACAGATGGCTAACAAACACATGAAAAGATGCTCAACATCACTCATTATCAAAGAAATGCAAATCGAAACCACAATGAGGTACCATTTCACACCAGTCAGAATGGCTGCAATCCAAAAGTCTACAAGCAATAAATGCTGGAGAGGAAAGAGAACCCTCTTACACTGTTGGTGGGAATGCAAACTAGTACAGCCACTATGGAGAACAGTGTGGAGATTCCTTAAAAAACTGGAAATAGAACTGCCATACAACCAAGCAATCCCACTACTGGGCATACACACTGAGGAAACCAGAATTGAAAGAAACATGTGTACCCCAATGTTCATCACAGCACTGTTTATAATAGCCAGGACATGGAAGCAACCTAGATGCCCATTAGCAGACGAATGGGTAAGAAAGCTGTGGTACATATACACAATGGAGTATTACTCAGCCATTAAAAAGATTACATTTGAATCAGTTCTAATGAGATGGATGAAACTGGAGCCTATTATACAGTGAAGTAAGCCAGAAAGAAAAACACCAATACAGTATACTAATGCATATATATGGAATTTAGAAAGATGGTAATGATAACCCTGTATGCAAGACAGCAAAAGAGACACAGATGTATAGAACAGTCTTTTGGACTCTGTGGGAGAGGGAGAGGGTGGGATGATTTGGGAGAATGGCATTGAAACATGTATAATATCATATATGAAACGAATCACCAGTCCACGTTCAATGCATGATATAGGATGCTTGGGGCTGGTGCACTGGGATGACCCAGAGGGATGGTACGGGGAGGGGAGTCAGAGGGTGTTTCAGAATGGGGAACACATGTACACCCGTGGCAGATTCATGTTGATGTATGGCAAAACCAATACAATATTGTAAAGTAATTAGCCTCCAATTAAAACAAATAAATTTATATTAAAAAATAAATGAATAAATAGAAAGATTTTTCAGTAAAAAACAAAAAAAAAAGAAAGAAAGAAAACTGACATTTTCAGTCCTGTGGCCACTGCTGTGTTTTCCAAATTTGCTGGCATATTGAGTGCAACATTTTCACAGCATCATCTTTTAGGATCTGAAATAGCTCAACTGGAATTCCATCACCTCCACTAGCTTTGTCACAGTGATGCTTCCTAAAGCCCA
>NW_011494602.1:3343235-3346432 GCF_000754665.1 Bison bison bison | reverse complement strand
AGTCTTTGCATTGATTGCTGAGGAATGCTTTCTTATCTCTCCTTGCTATTCTTTGGAACTCTGCAATCAAACGAGTATACCTTTCCTTTTTTCCTTTGCCTTTAGCTTCTCTTCTTTTCTCAGCTATTTTTAACGCCTGCTCAGACAAGCATTTTGCCTTTTTTGTATTTCCTTTTCTTGGGAATGCCACCCCACTCCAGTACTCTTGCCTGGAAAATCCCATGGATGGAGGAGCCTGGTAGTCTGCAGTCCATGAGGTCGCTAAGAGTCCGACACAACTGAGTGACTTCACTTTCACTTTTCACTTTCATGCATTGGAGAAGGAAATGGCAACTTACTCCAGTATTCTTGCCTGGAGAACCCCAGGGACAAGGGAGCCTCATGGGCTGCCGTTTATGTCCATCTCCAGAGTTGGACACGACTGAGTGACTTCACTTTCTTGGGAATGGTTTTGATCACTGCCTCCTATACAGTGTCACAAACCTCCATCCATAGTTCTTCAAGCATGCTATCAGATCTAATCCCTTTAATCTTTTTGTCACTTCTACTGTATAATCATAAGGGATTTGATTTAGGTCATACCTGAATGGTCTAGTGGTTTTCCCTACTTTCTTCCATTTAAGTCTGAATTTGGCAATAAGGAGTTCATGATCTGAGCCAGTCACCTCCTGATCTTGTTTTTGCTTACTGTATAGAGCTTCTCCATCTTTGGTTGCAAAGAATATAATCAATCTGATTTTGATATTGACTGTCTGGTAACGTGCATGGTTTAGTCTTCTCTTGTGTTGTTGGAAGAGGGTGTTTGCTATGACCAGTGCGTTCTCTTGGCAAAACTGTGTTAGCCTTTGCCCTGCTTCTTTCTGTACTCCAAGGCCAAATTTGCCTGTTACTCCAGGTATCTCTTGACTTCCTACTTTTGCATTCCAGTCCCCTATAATGAAAAGGAGATCTTTTGGAGGAGTTAGTTCTAGAATGTCTTGTAGGTCTTCATAGAACCATTCAGCTTCAACTTCTTCAGCATTAGTGATCGGGGCATAGACTTGGATTACCGTGATATTGAATGGCTTGCCTTGGAAACAAACAGAGATCACTCTGTCATTTTTGAGATGCATCCAAGTACTGGCATTTTGGACTCTTTTGTTGACTATGAGGGCTACTCCATTTCTTCTAAGGGATTCTTGCCCACAGCAATAGATATAATCATCATCTGAATTAAATTAAAATTAAATTAAAAATTCCAGTCCATTTTAATTCACTAATTTGTAAATGAATGTCGATGTTCACTCTTGACATCTCCTGTTTGACCACTCCCAATTTGCCTTGATCCATGAACCTAAGATTCCAGTTTCCTATGCAATATTGCTCTTTACAGCATTGGACTTTACTTCTATCACCAGCCACATCCATAACTGTGCATTGTTTTCTCTTTGGCTTTGTCTCTTCATTCTTTCTGGTGTTATTTCTCCACTTTTCTCCAGTAGCATATTGGGCACCTACCGACCTGGGGAGTTCATCTTTCAGTGTCCTATCATTCTGCCTTTTCATAGTGTTCTTCGGGTTCTCAAGGCAAGAATACTGAAGTGGCTTGCCATTCTTTTCTCCAGTGGACCACGTTTTGTCAGAACTCTCCACCATGACTCATCCGTTTTGGGTGGCCCTACAAGGCATGGCCTTTTCATACTGTTCATGGGGTTCTCAAGGCAAGAATACTGAAGTGGTTTGTCATTCCCTTCTCCAGTGGACCACATTCTGTCAGATCTCTCCACCATGACCCGCCCGTCTTGGGTTGCCCCACGGGCATGGCTTAGTTTCATTGAGGTAGTCAAGGCTGTGGTCCTAGTGTGATTAGATAGACTAGTTTTCTGTGAGTATGGTTTCAGTGTGTTTGCCCTCTGATGCCCTCTTGCAACACCTACCATCTTACTTGGGTTTCTCTTACCTTGGGCGTGCAGTATCTCTTCACGGCTGCTCCAGCAAAGTGCAGCCATCGCTCCTTACCTTGGACGAGGAGTATCTCCTCACCGCCGCCCTTCCTGACCTTCAACGTGGGATAGCTCCTCTAGGCCCTCCTGTGCACGTGCAGCCACGGCTCCTTGGACATGGAGTTGAGTACTGAAAGAGAAACTCCACAGGTCAGTAGGTGCCCAGTGTGCTACTGGAGATCAGTGGAGAAATAACTCCAGAAAGAATGAAGGGATGGAGCCAAAGCAAAAAGTATACCCAGCTGTGGATGTGACCGGTGATAGAAGCAAGGTCCGATACTGTAAAGAACAATATTGCATAGGAACCTGGAATGTCAGGTCCATGAATCAAGGCAAATTGGAAGTGGTCAAACGAGAGATGGCAAGAGTGAATGTCGACATTCTAGGAATCAGTGAACTGAAATGGACTGGAATGGGTCAATTTAATTCAGATGACCATTATATCTACTACTGCAGGCAGGAATCCCTCAGAAGAAATGGAGTGGCCATCATGGTCAACAAAAGAGTCCAAAATGCAGTACTTGGATGCAATCTCAAAAACGACAGAATGATCTCTGTTCGTTTCCAAGGCAAACCATTCAATATCACAATAATCCAAGTCTACACCCCAACCAGTAATGCTGAAGAAGCTGAAGTTGAACGGTTCTATGAAGACCTACAAGACCTTCTAGAACTAACACCCAAAAAAGATGTCCTTTTCATTATAGGGGACTGGAATGCAAAAGTAGGAAGTCAAGAAACACCTGGAGTAACAGGCAAATTTGGCCTTGGAATACGGAATGAAGCAGGTCAAAGACTAATAGAGTTTTGCCAAGAAAATGCACTGGTCATAACAAACACCCTCTTCCCACAACACAAGAGAAGACTGTATACATGGACATCACCAGATGGTCAACACCGAAATCAGATTGATTATATTCTTTGCAGCCAAAGATGGAGAAGCTCTATACAGTCAGTAAAAACAAGACCAGGAGCTGACTGTGGCTCAGATCATGAACTCCTTATATTGCCAAATTCAGACTTAAATTGAAGAAAGTAGGGAAAACCACTAGACCATTCAGGTATGACCTAAATCAAATCCCATATGATTATACAGTGAAAGTGAGAAATAGATTTAAGGGCCTAGATCTGATAGATAGAGTGCCTGATGAACTATGGAATGAGGTTCGTGACATTGTACAGGAGACAGGGATCAAGACCATTCCCATGGAAAAG
>NW_011494602.1:3342106-3343135 GCF_000754665.1 Bison bison bison | reverse complement strand
AAAGCAAAGGAGAAAAGGAAAGATATAAACATCTGAATGCAGAGTTCCAAAGAATAGCAAGAAGAGATAAGAAAGCCTTCTTCAGCGATCAATGCAAAGAAACAGAGGAAAACAACAGAATGGGAAAGACTAGGGATATCTTCAAGAAAATCAGAGATACCAAAGGAACATTTCATGCAAAGATGGGCTCGATAAAGGACAGAAATGGTATGGACCTAACAGAAGCAGAAGATATTAAGAAGAGATGGCAAGAATACACAGAAGAACTGTACAAAAAAGATCTTCACGACCCAGATAATCACGATGGTGTGATCACTCTAGGTGATCACTCTAGGTGAGAGCCAGACATCCTGGAATGTGAAGTCAAGTGGGCCTTAGAAAGCATCACTATGAAGAAAGCTAGTGGAGGTGATGGAATTCCAGTTGAGCTATTCCAAATCCTGAAAGATGATGCTGTGAAAGTGCTGCACTCAATATGCCAGCAAATTTGGAAAACCCAGCAGTGGCCACAGGACTGGAAAAAGTCAGTTTTCATTCCAATCCCAAAGAAAGGCAATGCCAAAGAATGCTCAAACTACCACACAATTGCACTCATCTCACACGCTAGTAAAGTAATGCTCAAAATTCTCCAAGCCAGGCTTCAGCAATATGTGAACCATGAACTTCCTGAAGTTCAAGCTGGTTTTAGAGAAGCAGAGGAACCAGAGATCAAATTGCCAATATCTGCTGGATCATGGAAAAAGCAAGAGAGTTCCAGAAAAACATCTATTTCTGCTTTATTGACTATGCCAAAGCCTTTGACTGTGTGGATCACAATAAACTGTGGAAAATTCTTCAAGAGATGGGAATACCAGACCACCTGACCTGCCTCTTGAGAAATCTGTATGCAGGTCAGGAAGCAGCAGTTAGAACTGGACATGGAACAACAGACTGGTTCCAAAGTAGGAAAAGGAGTACCTCAAGGCTCTATATTGTCACCCTGCTTATTTAACTTATATGCAGAGTACATCATGAGAAATGCTGGACTGG
>NW_011494602.1:3325610-3342006 GCF_000754665.1 Bison bison bison | reverse complement strand
ACATCATGAGAAATGCTGGACTGGAAGAAACACAAGCTGGCATCAAGATTGCCGGGAGAAATATCAGTAACCTCAGACATGCAGATGACACCACCCTTATGGCAGAAAGTGAAGAGGAACTCAAAGCCTCTTGATGAAAGTGAAAGTGGAGAGTGAAAAAGTTGGCTTAAAGCTCAACATTCAGAAAACGAAGATCATGGCATCCGGTCCCATCACTTCATGGCAAATAGATGGGGAAACAGTGGAAATAGTGTCAGACTTTATTTTTCTGGGCTCCAAAATCACTGCAGATGGTGACTGCAGCCATGAAATTAAAAGACGCTTACTCCTTGGAAGGAAAGTTATGACCAACCTAGATAGCATATTCAAAAGCAGAGACCTTGTTTTGCCAACAAAGGTTCATCTAGTCAAGGCTATGGTTTTTCCTGTGGTCATGTATGGATGTGAGAGTTGGACTGTGAAGAAGGCTGAGAGCCGAAGAATTGATGCTTTTGAACTGTGGTGTTGGAGAAGACTCTTGAGAGTCCCTTGGACTGCAAGGAGATCCAACCAGTCCATTCTGAAGGAGATCAGCCCTGGGATTTCTTTGGAAGGAATGATGCTAAAGCTGAATGTCCAGTACTTTGGCCACCTCATGCGAAGAGTTGACTCATTGGAAAAGACTGATGCTGGGAGGGATTGGGGGCAGGAGGAGAAGGGGACGACAGAGGATGAGATGATTGGATGGCATCACTGACTCGATGGACGTGAGTCTGAGTGAACTCCGGGAGTTGGTGATGGACAGGGAGGCCTGGTGTGCTGCGATTCATGGGGTTGCACAGAGTTGGACACGACTGAGCGACTGATCTGATCTGACAGGGCATGGCTTATAGTTTCATTGAGTTAGACAAGGCTGTGGTCCATGTGATCAGTTTGATTAGTTTTCTGTGATTGTAGTTTTCAATCTGTCTGCCCTCTGAGGGATAAGGATAAGAGGCTTATGGAATTTTCTTGATGGGAGAGACTGACTGTGGGGAAAACTGGGTCTTGTTCTGATGGGCGGGGCCATGCTCAGTAATTTGTTAATCCAATTTTCTGTTGATGGGCGAGGCCCTCTTCCGTCCTTGTTTTTTGACCTGAGACCAAACTATGGTGGAGGTAATGAAGATAATGGCAGCCTCCTTCAAAAGGTCCCACACATGCACGGCCGTACACAGTGCCCCCGACCCTGCAGCAGGCCACCGCCACCCCACTGCCTCCACTGGAGACTCCTGGACACTCACAGGCAAGTCTGGGTCAGTCTCTTGTGGAGTTACTGCTCCTTTCTCCTGGATCCTGGTGCCCACAAGGTTTTGTTTGTGCCCTCCAAAGGTCTGTTTCCCCAGTCCTGTGTAAGTTCTATAATCAAATCCCACTGGCCTCCAAAGTCAAATTATCTGGGATTTCTCAGTCCCTTTGCCAGATCCCCAGGTTGGGACATCTGTTGTGGGTCCTAGAACTTTCTTAACAGCGCAAGGATTCCTTTGGTATAATTGTTTTGCAGTTTGTGGGTTGTCTGCTCTGCTGCTCTATGGTGGGGTTAATGGCAACCTCCTCCAAGAGGGCTTATGCCACAGGCTGTGTGACCAGGTAGCTGCACCCAGAGCCCCTGCAGCAGGCCACTGCTGACTCATACCTCTGCAGGAGACTCAAGCAGGTCTGGTCAGTGTCTGTGGGGTCTCTGGGTCCTGGTGCACACAAGGTTTTGTTTGAACCCTCTGAGCATCTCTGGCAGGTATGGGGTTTGTTTCTAAATGCTGTTTCACCCCTCCTACCATCTTACTGGGGCTTCTCCTTTGCCCTTGGACGTGGGGTATCTTTTTTTGGTCAAATCCAACATTCTCCTGTAGATGGTTGTTCAGCAGCGAGTTGTTATTTTGGAGTTCTCATAAAAGATAAGTGCCCACATCCTTCTACCCCACCATCTTGCCAGCACAAAACTAGTCTTTTGCATTCTACTGTTTTCCTCTATTTGTTGCAATGATCACTGAAGAAGGCTTTCTTATCTCTCCTTGCTATTCTTTGGAACTCCACATTCAAATGGGTATATCTTTCCTTTTCTCCTTTGCTTTTCACTTCTCCTTTTCTCAGCTATTTGTAGGGCCTCCTTAGACAACCATTTTGCCTTTTTTCATTTCTTTTTTCTTGGGGATGGTCTTGATCACTGCCTCCTGTATGATATCATGAACCTCCACCATAGTTCTTCAGGTACTCTGCCTACCAGATCTAATCCCTCGAATCTGTTTGTCAGCACACAACTACATATAAAATAGATAACTAACAGGCACCTACTGTATAGCACAGGAAACTCTAGTCAGTATTCTTAATAACCTATATGAGAAAAGAAATGGAAAAAAATTGGATAAATGTATGTGTATAACTGAATCTCTTCACTGTACACTTGAAACTAACACAACATTGTAAATCAATTATACTCCAATAAAAATATTTAAAAGATCAATGAAGTACTTTTAAGCCTTGAAAGTCTGAATATTATATAAAAGCTGACCCTTAACTTTAGGTTAACTTTCATAGATGATAATCAAAAACATGTTACTAGATAATAATCCAGTAAAGCTATATAATAATGAAATACACTAAGAAAAATAATAATAATATTAATGATAACAACAACTACAATTGTTGTACCAACTGTGATCGAGTGCTTTACGTCAGTGCCTTCTCTAATCTTTATGCAGCCTAATGAAACAGTTATTACATTCATTTTTCAGAAGAAGAAACTGAAGCTTAGATAAATAACATATGTTACATGTGGTGCCACCGCTGGTTGGCAATGACACTAAGACTCAATCTCAAATTGCCTTGACTCCAGGGTCAAGTCCTTTGGTACCTCACAACATTGTCCTTCTAATGTATAGAAATATAAAGAACAGAATATGCAAAATCATTGTTTGTCTTTAAAAAAGGAAAAACAATATAAATGATATGAGTCAGAGATGTGAAGTTTCTTGAACATACACACATTCATCTAAAATGAGGGGTCAGTATGATCCACTTACCATCCTTAAGGCTACTTTCCCAACTTTTATACAGATGCTCATCATTCCTAGAGACAAAATAAATTTGCCTCTAGTAACTCCCATGTTATTCCAGAAAAGTTTGTGGTAAAGTTTTAGTTGCTCTGACAGAAATGTGTTAATTCATACGTACCTGAGTTTCTCTCTAACGGTAAAGATGTCTGCTATCCCCGCTACATATGAGTCTTATGTCCCCTCAGTCATACTTGAGTTTAGTTCTGGTCAACCAGTTGGCTGTAATTACCCTCTATCACAGTATAATCCTACTACACATGAATGAGGAGTCTCTAATTTAAATACTTCAACAGAAAACCAAGCACAGTTCAAGAGTGCAGACCTGCCTGAAGGCTTTGGAAAATAAAAAAGGCTCTCAGTCAATGAATATGTGTGTCCAGTTATTAGGCTGGACATAGATTCAGATGAGCAGGATTATACATAGGAAACCCTAAAGATACCACCAGAAAATTACTAGAGCTGATCAATGAATTGAGTAGAGTTGCAGGATACAAAATTAATACAAATCCCTTGTATTATACATAGAAAACTCTAGAGATGTGACCAGATGAGAAGTGGGGAATACCAACATTGTGTGCAGTTGTTGGTGTTAGCACCATCAAGAGATGCCAACCTTTAGTTGTACAACCCTTTTAAAGCAGTTATTAAGTCTCAGCCACTTCTGTGGAATATACCCCCTTGAAATTCAAGTAGTTTTTATCTGGCTGGGCAGGTTAAACTAGCTATAAAATTGAAATTCAATAGTGATGGTCAGAGGTTTCAAAATCTTGGTCACAGACTGTTGTTGGTCACAGAAATCCAGTGTCACATTAAGAGCTTTAGTCTAAGAAGCCTGAGAATCTAGGTTCATATTCTGACTCTGTGACCTCAGACACATCAAATCATATCTGTGAATCTGTTTATTTTAGATATAAGTGAATACACTAGCCTAGATTATTTTGAGACCTCTTTCAGTTTCTCAGATCCTTTTTTTCCTGCCCAAAGCCTAGATAACTTACTTTAGGAAAAAATCATCTGCCTCCAGAATAGCCCATCACCAGAATATCAGTTCCAGAAGAGGAAGGTGTCTGACTGCTTTCCCTTGCCTTCATCCACTCCGTGGAATGGCACCTTGCATAAAGTCATCCAAATTTCTGAACCTAAGATACTGCCGATTGAAAGGCACTGCTATTCTAAAAGAAAGAAAACTGCTTCTAGTGCATTATAAAATGCCATTGAACGGTAACCCTGTATGTGAGAGGGCAAAAGAGACACAGATGTATAGAACAGTCTTTTGGACTCTGTGGGAGAAGGAGAGGGTGGGATGATTTGGGGGAATGGCATTAAAACATGTATAATATCATATATGAAATGAATCGCCAGTCCAGGTTCGATGCATGATACTGGATGCTTGGGGCTGGTGCACTGAGATGACCCAGAGGGATGGTACGGGGAGGGAGGTGGGAGGGAGGTTCAGGATGGGGAACACGTGTACACCCGTGGCGGATTCATGTTGATGTATGGCAGAACCAATACAATATTGTAGGGTGGTTGGCCTCCAATTGAAATGAACAGATTTATATTTTAAAAATAATAATAAAATAATATTAATAAAAAATAAAATAAAGAATACTTCGCCATATTAGATATATTCCAACGTGGGGGAAATGCACCTTAGAATCAGTGAAAGTTTTTCATCTACTCCTGTTCTTGCATTCTCCTTTCCACCTTTTAAACATACTATTTTTTAAAAAATACATCTAATTCTTATGGCTCTGTTCACCTCTGTCAGAAACATTTTCAGTGTTTTTTTGGCTTTGTTTTTGTAGTAAAGGTCCCTCATGCTCAGTGTAGTGACAGTGTGATTTGTGTTGACCTTATCTGATGGCCTGTGGCTGTCTTCTCTTCCTGGCTAGTTTTTAGGCAAATTTATGGGAGCCCCTGCAGGATGGGCATCATGGGAATACAGATCTCATACCAACCAGTATGTGGCTAATTTTCCAACAGGCAATCCTTTTTCCACTGACAGCCTTGGGTGGATACCAGAGTTCTTGTAATTTCCTGAACCAAAGGATTGAATAATGGCATTTCTGCCTCTCTACTTAGCTCAGTCCAGGCTCCTGGGGTACCAGCCTGATATAGCACCCACTTCCTGCTCCCACCCCACCATGAACCCCAGGAATGACTTCAGAGTCTTTTAAACCTAAGCCAGATTTGGCAAATGATTTACAGAAGCAGTAAGTCCTTCCAAGTTCTTTCTTTTCTGTATCACACCACTCCCAGCCACAAGTCATTATGCCCATAAAATTCAAGTGGACATTTTTGACTCTTTTTCAGAATTATCAAATGTATTTTCCTTCTCTTGTATCTTGTTTTCTCTGGGTGTCATAGAAGATCAAACTATCCTTTCATGAGTCACAGATCTTCCTGAGGTGTTTGAGGCTTTTAATTTTTAGGGTTATTGTATATACTAGGATAGAAGTAATCATTCACGTAAGAAAAGCTTATAAAAGGGTCAAGCATGTAAAAACCAGGCTAACAATGATTTACCGTGTAATACAAGAACAGTGTTTTATATCTATAATCACCTGTAATGGAAAATAATCAGTATATATATATATATATGACTGAATCACTTTGCTGTACACCTGAAACTAACACAATATTTTAAACCAACTATATTCAATTAAAAAAAATCATGCTCAGTGCAGTTGACCTTGATTAGATAAGAGTTTAGTGAGAGTTTAACTTGAAAAAAGTTACTTTTTAAAACGTTCCTGTTTTTAGCTTCCTTCCCATCTCAAAATGCTTCTGTTCTACCCAAGATTACAGAGGAGGCCTGACCCCTTGGTGTTAAGTTAGCTTCATGAATTTTCCTTTTGTCTTTCCCACAGCTGAGCAAGAGGAGGAAGCCCACCCTGAATACAAATATGGAAATGAACTTTCTGCAGATGACTTGGGTCACAAGGAAGCTATTGCCAATAGTGTCAAGAAGGTCAGAGTCTTGGTGCTCTTTGCTTTCATGACTTCCAAGAGATGGCAGCTGGTAGTTATGCCATTTCAGAAATGTGAGAGCCACAAAAGAATACGGTAGCCTGTAATTCCCCTTCTCAGTGGGGTGGCCAGAATCAGCATCTGACCTCGAGGCATGCACAGTACAGTGACTCTTTGGCCATGCCTAGTGTTGACCCCTAGACCCCTACCTCTTTGGCCCATGTCTTTCAAATGTTATTTATTTCCTTATGACACGTGAGCAGGAAGACAGCAGCAGCACCCCAGCAGCAAAGGTGATGCTGTTCAGATCATCGAGTTAATGACCCCAATCATCCCAGCAAACCCTCATTAGAAAATCAGTGCTACCCATTGGAGGTCTCATCTCTCTCCTAACATAGAATAAGCACCAGTATATTAATCACCTTTGTGTGTGTGTATGTGTGTGTGTGTGTGTGTGTTATGGAAACATTTATGGTCTGCTGTCTTAACACCTTTCAAGTATGTGTGCATGCTAAGTCACTTTGTCCTATCCGACTCTTCGCTACCCCAATGGACTGTAGTCCACCAGGCTCCTCTGTCGATGGATTCTCCAGGCAAGAATACGGAGTGGATTGTCATTTCCTCCTTCAGGGGATCTTCCTGGCTCAGGGATCAAACCTATGCCTCTTATGTCTCCTGCATTGGCAGGCAGATTCACCGCTTTCACCACCTGGAATGGAATAGTATTGTTAACTCTAGTCACCATGCTGTCCGTGACATCCCCAGGACTTACTCATCTTATAACCGGAAGTTCATACCCTCTGAGCATCTCATTCCCCAACCCCCACTGGGGCCCGGCAAAGTGGGTGGTTTTTAATACTAGTGAGTGATAGAGTAAGAAGATGCAAGAGTGTCCACTGGATCACTAGCCTGGGGGTCATGGTGACCTTGAAAAGAGGAGTTTCGGGGCGGGTAGGGACCCTTGAACAGACACATCTAAGTGAGGAGAAGCAATACTTTTGAGTAGTTTTGCTGTGAAGGGGAACCAGTGGTTAAAGGGAACCCTGGAGTCCAGAGGCAGTTAATTTTAGGATAAATAAATCCAGGGTGATGACTGAATCCTTTGACATGGTCTTTGATGGGAGCAGTAGTACTTCATCTTTAAAGACAACAGATGAAGATGCAGGTAGGTGTATACAGTAGGTGCTAAGAAAACGAGACCAAATTTATCTGCTGAGTGAAGCCAGGAGAATACTACCGATACGTTTACCTTTTCTGATATAGAGCATTGCAGCTACTTTCAGATTATTAGATGCCTTCTAAACTCATTATCCACCTTTATCCGCACCCAGACATGAGTGTTGACTTGCTCAAGAGTGATCCTTTACATACCAGAGAAGGTGGTCACACCGATTATTTCCCAAGCCCCATCACTAGATCACTAACTAAATTACCTTAAGGAAGCACTAAATAGGTGAAGACTATCAGCCAAAATGGAGATAAGCATTAAGATGAGCTTTTCTGGTGTGGAAGAGAGTTACACCATGATATCCTTTCAGTTCTCACTGTATCTGTGGCCTTATGTCACCAGTAATGTCCTATCTTAACAGATAAATAGAATAGCAGGTGTACAGGTAACTAACATATTTAAATATCCACAGGTGAGGGGCTAGTACACTTGGAGTTTCTCCCTTTAGAGAAGTAAATTATTTTCTTTCTCTAATTTAGGCTTCAGATGACCTTGAACATGAAAACAGCAAAAAGGTAACAAAACAATTCCATTGTGCATTTTGTTTTCATTATTAGAAACTATGTGGTCATTCAATATTGAACAGGTGTTACTAACTGCTATTTATTCTGTCTTCTCCCACCCACCGCCCATGAAATATCAGACTATAGGGATAATATTTACGTGCTCAGTGCATCTACTTACAAGAGTCTTCAAAAGAAAAAATTAACCATGTGATGAAATGATTATCTCCTGATAGAATCACAAAACCTAGGGCAGACAAATAAGATGATTTTTCTAAAAATAAGTGTTTGGGCATTTAGGTATATTCTTAGTTAGCATTTGAGATTTCATTCCTAGACAATGGACAAAGGCATGTATAATTCTTCTACTGTATGTTTATTGATAATTAGTAATGCCAGTACCATAAGCTGGGTACCGGGCTGATTCCCTGGATGACAACCTTGTTACTGTCAGTCATCATGTGTAGCAAATACAGTCCGACCCACTAACTGCATGAGAAGGCTAAGGCCTTAAAGATGAAAATAACTTGGTCACAGCTGCTTAGCTAACAAACATCAATGATCAAAGATCAGCTTATCTTTGTTGACCCCAGTATCTTAAGAAATTCTAGTAGAAGAGAATTTCACAAGTATCTTAGGAGAAGACTGGGATCAGACTTAACCAGAATTATTCCAGACTTTAGACAGTAAGAATATTGGGTTTTCCTTCAAATAAGATAGGACCCCATAGACAAGAAAATAGTACTTTCTGAAGCCCTGATGTGGGAATCAAATCATAAAGTAAATTTCTGCCTCTGGCTGCCAACAGTTTCACAACTGTAACACACCATGTACTTTTATTAAAAGGACCACTTTGATGTCATGAGCTGTGAAGAGGATATAACAATTAAAAATATTACTTTACTTCCCTTATGATAAAGTCAAAATTCAGTTCAGTTCGGTCAGTCATGTCCGACTCTTTGTGACCCCGTGAATCACAGCACACTGGGCCTTCCTGTCTATCACCAACTCCTGGAGTTCACTCAAACTCATGTCCATCAAGTTGGTGATGCCATCCAGCCATCTCATCGTTGTCCCCTTCTCCTCCTGCCCCCAATTCCTCCCAACATCAGGGTCTTTTCCAATGAGTCAACTCTTCGCATGAGGTGGCCAAAGTATTGGAGTTTCAGCTTCAGCATCAGTCCTTCCAATGAACACCCAGGACTGATCTCCTTTAGGATGGACTGGTTGGATCTTCTTGCAGTCCAAGGGACTCCAAGAGTCTTCTCCAACACCACAGTTCAAAAACATCAATTCTTCTGCACTCAGCTTTCTTTATAGTCCAACTCTCACATCCATACATGACCACTGGAAAAACCACAGCCTTGACTAGACGGACATTAAGTAATGTCAAATAAAGCTCCTAGAATGGATACAATGTGAAATTGACTAACAGCCTTTCAAAACACCAATATACTTGAAACAAAGACCTTTCCGTTTTGCTATCAAATGAATTTCCTGACCTATAGGTCATTTTTATTTTCAGATTCAGTGTATTCATGATTATGTGCTCAATGAACTCTCAAATTTTAACTGGGGACATTTGAAAACATGATTTTTAAAAATGTCAACAAGTTACATTATTTGTTTATTTATTGGCTTTTATTGGTGAAATCAGTTTGATGATCTAAAATGTTGTCAGGTAAACAAAATGGCCTGGCCATTTTTTTTAACAAATGAATTGACTGATATGAGTCAATAGTTTATTCATCCTGGAGTATTGATCTCAATTAAATATTGATCACTTCTGAAGGTGTTATTTTTGTTGTTGTTGATTGTGTTGCTTTTGTCCTGATTTACAAGAAAACAAACTAATTTGTTACTCTTTGCCTGTATGCAAAATAATGCAATTTTAATAGGTCCTGTGTAGTAGATTATCACATTAGTTTAAGAATAAGCTTTTTTTTAAATACCACAAACTATGTATATGTCTTGGTTTCCAAAAGTGTTAAGCAGGTATGGTCCCCAGACCAGCTACTTGGGAGCTAGTTAGAAATGCCATTTCTCAGGTTTCACAGCAGACTCCCTTTTTCAGAAACTCTGAGGGTGGGGCCCTGGAATCTACACTCAGACGGTAAAGCTTCTGTCTACAATGTGAGAGACCTGGGTTCGATCCCTGGGTTGGGAAGATTCCCTGGGGAAGGAAATGGCAACCCACTCCAGTACTCTTGCCTTGAAAATCCCATGGGTGGAGGAGCTTGGTGCAGGCTACTATCCATGGGGTCACAAAGAGTCGGGCATGACTGAGCAACTTCACTTTCACTTTCACCTGTACACTAAAATTGAAGGATCTCTGTTTTTTTAATTTATTTCACAACTTGTGAAATTATGAATTATAATACCTTTTATACATATTCCATAGCATTGCTCTGAACTTCAATATATTATCTGGAATAAAGTCCTTTGAAAATCTAAAAAAATGTCCCCAAAATGTAAGGTAAGGTTCATATTTTACTATTATCTCTATTTATATTATTTGGAGCCACAATAGACATTAACTTTTTTTTTTTTTGACCACGCCTCAAGGCATGTGGATTCTTAGTCCCCTGACCAGGATGGAACCCATCATCCTTGTGTTAGGAGCATGGAGTCACCGGACCACCAGGGAAGTCCTGATGTTAACTTTTAAAATTATCCTTTATTGGGACTTCCCTGGCAGTCCAGTGGTTAAGACACCACACTTCCTACATGCGGAGTGTGGGTTCGATCCCTGGTCAGGGAGCTAAGATGCCACATGCATTGTGGCCAAAACACCAAAACACCAACATACAACAGAGGCAATATTGTAACAAATTCATTAAAGACTTTAAAAATGGCCCACATCAAAAAAATCTTTAAATAAATTAAAAGCTCTTTTTAAAAATTATGTTTTATTTAACATAATTGAGGAAGAGAAAAATCTTTCATCTTGGATCTGTGTCCAGATTATCTCTAGTAAGGAAGTTTGTAGGGGCTTCCCAGGTGGCTCAGTAGTAAAAAATCCACCTGCCCGCGCAGGAAACCCAGGAGACTCGGATTTGATCCCTGGGTCAGGAAAATCCCCTGGAGGAGGATATGGTAACCCACTCCAGTATTCTTGCTTGGAGAATACCATAGACAGAGGAGCCTGGCAAGCTACAGTCCATGGGATCACAGAGTCAGGCATGACTGAGCAACTGAACACACACTCACACAAGGCAGTTTGTGGCATAAATCTGAGGCCTGCTGAAGTCCTGATGTGTGTATCCCCTTTGTTGTGCTCGTAGGGCCTGGTTACCGTAGAAGATGAGCAGGCGTGGATGGCATCTTATAAATATGTGGGTGCTACCACTAATATCCATCCGTATTTGTCCACAATGATCAACTATGCACAGCCTGTAAAGTTTCAAGGTTTCCATGTGGCTGAAGGTAACACCAAAGGTTAAATGCTATTGCCTTTTTTGTCTGCTTTTCTTTTATTGTGCTGTGATCTGACTTGCTGCCATTTCCTTTCCTGGGCATGTGGACTGTTCCTTCTCACCTTATTTTTGTTGCACAGACCACACACATCCTTGGCTCATGGGGGCCTTGTGTTGTCATTTCCAGTATCGTCCACAAGGTGGCTCTGAGAGACTGGATTTGGTAGCACTCCAAGCGCATAGCCTCTTGCATTGGATACACTTTATAAGACCTATTTGAGTCAAAACCTGGTCTCTTAAAAACATAGCAAGTGATATTTTAAAACTTCTCATAACTACTTCTGGACTGGAGAAGACATAGTCCTCACTGAAAATACATATTCCAGGGGTGGCTGTGAATGTCAGTTGGTATACATATAGTTGACTCCGAATTGAATTCATCACACTTTTCTTAAGTCAGCCGTCTCCATCATCAGAACATCAATGAAAGTAGAAGCTACTGATATCATGATGGAGCATCTGCCTCCAAAGCCTCGTGATTCAAGGTGTAATTATATTTATCGCTTGTCTTTCTGTGAGTCCGATGGCAGGGTTTCTAAGTGCATCTTTGCTTTTCTTTACAGAACGCAATATTCATTATAACATGTCTTCCTTTAATGAGTCAGTCGGTCTAGGCTACTTGAAGACACACGCCATTGAATTTGTGAAGTATCCTTATGTATTAAGTGGAATAAATGGTTGGTGAACTTTGAGTTTGGCAGGAATCTCTAAAACAGAAAGGTGGCTAATATAATATTGTGGTTGTAGAGCTAGTAAAATAATGTATGTGAAAGACTGCAGCAGCAGGGAAAACCTGCCCAAATGCGAATTGTTTTTATAATCCACACCGAGAACAATGGCTTTTCTCTTTAGCGTCCTTTATACATGTGAAATCCGCTCTCTACTGTCACATGTTTTTGTCAGTGTTGATCTCAGTCTTCACTGCTTTAGCTCTTTGTTATTTATTTTTCACTGCTGGGATACTCTTTTCCATTTTCCTTAATACATTACACAGTTATAATAAACGGCAAATGAGTCGCATTTACCCCAAGGGAGGCCGAGTGGACTCCAGTAATTACATGCCTCAGATTTTCTGGAACGCTGGCTGCCAGATGGTTTCGCTGAACTATCAAACCCCAGGTAGGAACTGATGTCCAGTGACCTCGAATTCCATGAGCATATTTTGACAGGACGGTGCCAAGAGTTGCTGTCAGTAGACTGTGGGCATTTTTTAAAGGAAGCAGACATATGGCAAAACAGCATGTTGTTGGATATATAGAATGGTGAGAAATTGAAAACACAAACTGAAGTAATAAAACAATGGTAGAAGATAATAGAGTTTGACTTCAATTGAATTTCCTTTTGAAAATTCCAGGACTAATTTGCTAAACATTGTCCCCTTTTCTGAAATATGTCTAGTTTTTCTTCTTTTTGGATCAAACTTATCTTCTTGTCCAGAGACAGAATGAAATGAAAAGAATTTGAGGATCTTTGTATAGTAACTATGACTCATTTCTCCTTGGGAAAGTAGCCTTCCCACTGTTGGCATTCAGCAGGAGATCAGCAACATAGCAGAATCTCACCATAAAGATGTAGAGTATTATGGAGTAGGTTCTGCTAAACTGGTGTTTAAGGAGTCCTATACACTTAGAGGTACTAATGTATAACATTCCTCCCAAGTGTACTCTGGCCAGGTTCCAATATATAATATTTTTTTTTTCCTGCAAGGAGAGTAGTCAATTTTTATGAAAGCATAAATAAAATCTTTAAAGTTTTCAAAGTTTGCTTAAGAGCCTAGGATCACAATATGAAGATGAGAGACAGAAAAAATATAGTCTCTAGTTACTCACGTGAAACAGGTGAGAAATATGCCACAAAACCTATTTACCACATCATGGTCCTTTTTTAAAAAAAATTAATCAAGTTATTTTAATTGGAGGCTAATTGTTTTACAGTATGGTGGTGGTTTTTGCCATGCATTGACATGAATCAGCCATGGGTGTACATGTGTCCCCATCCTGAAGCTCCCTCCCACCTCCCTCCCCACCCGATCCCTCAGGGTCATCCCAGTGCACCGGCTTCAGGGCACTCAAAGCATTTTAAATGCTTTAAAATGTTGGGAAAAAACATCCCTTTTGTTCTGTTCTTTTCCTCTATGAGGGTATCTCTCATCTTTCCCAGTCTAGGGCTTTTTTTTTTTTCAAGCCCATCCACCATACCTTGTAAACCTCAATGCACCGGGCTCCCTGTGATCTGGACTGACTGAAAAGTCCTATGACTTGTGTCCCTTTGGCATGGATGTGGCCCGACCGTGTTTCCCATCCTCAGTGACCAGAACTGAAGTCAGATTTCTGCTCGACACCCCTCTTGCTGCTAACTGTGCTAGACTGTGACCAGAAATCATCACGATCCTGGAGTGTTTCTAATAGAAACAAAAAAGATTAAAAGGCACTGCTGATTTTGCCTATTTAAAAAGATGTCAAGTTGTATTCTTTGTTGTCAGTGAGACCATGATGTAGATTAAATGATCCAAAGGCAGTTTATTCTCTAGGCCATCTTACGTTTTATTCTATAATGTAAGGTTTAATCACAGTACTTTGAGAAGAAAAAAAAAAATCATCAGGAGGCCCCCCCCCCTTTTTTTTGCTGATGAAAATAAAGAAGATTTTGTTTGCCTGCAAGAAAAGTCATAACCATGCTTTGCCAGTGTAGACCCCACTAGAATAATTCTTTTTAACTCATACATTTTTTTTTTATATGATACTTACCTAGTTTGTTTTTGATTAGTTTTAATTGAGTTTTATATTCATACAACCCTATTGGATTTCTCCAGCATACCCTCCCTCTGGGTCATAAGGCGTGTCTTCTCTAACTATATATATATATATCAGCTTAGACATCTGTACTCTCGACAGTAATTCAACAGTGACTCATATATTGAATCCAAATTTGGAAGCAATGCCAACATGATCTCTATGAATGCACATTTTTTGTTTATTTTAAACTCAAGGTCATTTAAACATGGAAAAAAGAGTTGTATGCCTCTCTCTGTAAACAGATCCAGAAGTACCTTGTGGTGTTAAAAAAGACCTATCAGCCTGGGATCAGTATCTGATTTCCATTATTTAAAATCACCCCATCAGAATCTTCTTTGTCCAGGAAGATGAAGTGCTAAATTATTTTTGTCTCTTGACAGATTTAGCGATGCAGTTGAATCAGGGGAAATTTGAGTATAATGGATCGTGTGGGTAAGTAATGTGATTTAAACTGCTGTCACCATGTTCCACACTCCATACTACAGCAGTAATGAGACCGTGTCATTTTAAATTAGGGGTTGGTGAATTTAAGCGAGGTTTGAGGGGTGGGATAGAAACAAATGAAATCTCCAGGTAAATTACATCTGCAATATACATTCTTCATCAACCACAGTTTCACTAAGCGGAGTAAAAAAAAAAAATTAACCCCTAGGTAAGCACTTTATTATACACACTCCACAGTTTAATGCTCTCGCTTTAAATTCAATGGTGGAGGCCTTTATAGCTAGGACAGATAATGATCCCTGCTCATTTGGACATCAGCAAGAGGGACAAAGATAGTAAATATGTGTATCTTACATAAGACAGAGGAATGAAGTTGATTTAGTATATAATGAAGTCCTCAGTATTAAGTGGAATTTATTTCATCTAGGCAGACAGTTGTGTCCTCTATTAATTTTTTTCTTGTCTTGTAAATACTAGTCACCAAAAAATAATGCTATGAATGTTGTTCGAAGTACTTAAATAGTGCTCCCTAAAATCTGTGAACCAAGTAGTGAAATAGGAACTGTTAATTTCACTGAAATGCTGGAAAGTTAAATGAAAGAATGAAGTTAAAGAAAGTTCTATGGGAGAACTTTCTTGTAGTTCTTCTTTAGACATTCTGTACAAGTTCTATACCAAAAAAAAAAAAAGTGTGGCCATTTTTTTTTTCCTCCATGCAGATGTGCCCAAGTGGTACTGCAGGTAAATGATCTCAAACCTTGCCTAGAGCCTTCTAGACTAATCAAATAGAGTACCATTTCTTCCCACCACACTACTGTCTGAATGCCCTTGGCCTCTGTAGTTTGATACATAATGTCCAATGTTGGATACTGAAAACAGCCAATCATGATACAATTTTCAGCACTTGTGGATTCAGAATGCCGACTCCCACCTCCTCCTGCTCACCAATGCACCTGCACCCCCAGGTGGCAACCCTGGTACCAAGTCACCCACCTATAGCATACAGGACATTTGCCTCTGCTGTGTGTTTTGAAGGAAATGCAAATTGTATACCTTAAACTAATGAAGTGTTGTATTTCAATTCAGTTCAGTTCAGTTCAGTTGCTCAGTCGTGTCCGACTCTTTGTGACCCCATGAATTGCAGCACACCAGGCCTCCCTGTCCATCACCAACTCCCGGTGTTCACTCACACTCACGTCCATTGAGTCGGTGATGCCATCCAGCCATCTCATCCTCTGTCATCCCCTTCTCCTCCTGCCCTCAACCCCTCCCAGCATCAGAGTCAAAGTATTGGAGTTTCAGCTTTAGCATCATTCCTTCCAATGAACACCCAGGACTGATCTCCTTTAGAATGAACTGGTAGGATCTCCTTGCAGTCCAAGGGACTCTCAAGAGTCGTCTGCAACACCACAGTTCAAAAGTATGAATTCTTTGGCACTCACCTTTCTTCACAGTCCAACTCTCACATCCATACATGACCACTGGAAAAACCATAGCCTTGACTAGATGGACCTTTCTTGGCAAAGCAACGTCTCTGCTTTTGAATATGCTATCTAGGTTGGTCATAACTTTCTTCCAAGGAGTAAGTGTCTTAATTTCATGGCTGCAATCACCATCTGCAGTGATTTTGGAGCCCAAAAAAATAAAGTCTGACTGTTTCCACTGTTTCCCCATCTACTTCCCACGAAGTGATGGGACCAGATGCCATGATCTTTGTTTTCTGAATGTTGAGCTTTAAAGCCAAACTTTTCACTCTCCTCTTGCACTTTTATCAAGAGGCTCTTTAGTTCCTCTTCACTGTCTGCCATAAGGGTGGTATCATCTGCATATCTGAGGTTATTGATATTTCGCCCGGCAATCTTGATTCCAGCTTGTGCTTCATCCAGCCCAGCATTTCTCAGGATGT
>NW_011494602.1:3325345-3325510 GCF_000754665.1 Bison bison bison | reverse complement strand
AACTAGTCTGTTGTTCCATGTCCAATTCTAACTGTTGCTTCCTGACCTGCATATAGGTTTCTCAAGAGGAAGGTCAGGTGGTCTCGTATTCCCATCTCTTGAAGAATTTTCCACAGTTTATTGTGATCCACACAGTCAAAGGCTTTGGCGTAGTCAATAAAGCAG
>NW_011494602.1:3260262-3324965 GCF_000754665.1 Bison bison bison | reverse complement strand
TGACTTCACATTCCAGGATGTCTGGCTCTAGGTGAGTGATCACACCATCGTGATTATCTGGGTCATTAAGATCTTTTTTGTATAGTTCTTCTGTGTATTCTTGCCACCTCTTCTTAATATCTTCTGCTTCTGTTAGGTCCATACCATTTCTGTCCTTTATCGAGCCCATCTTTGCATGAAATGTTCCCTTGGTAGCTCTCATTTTCTTGAAGAGATCTCTAGTCTTTCCTGTTCTGTTGTTTTCCTCTATTTCTTTGCATTGATCGCTGAGGAAGGCTTTCTTATCTCTCCTTGTTATTCTTTGGAACTCTGCATTCAGATGTTTATATCTTTCCTTTTCTCCTTTGCTTTTTGCTTCCCTTCTTTTCACAGCAATTTGTAAGGCCTCCCCAGACAGCCATTTTGCTTTCTTGCATTTCTTTTCCATGGGGATGGTCTTGATCCCTGTCTCCTGTACAGTGTCATGAACCTCTCTGTCCATAGTTCATCAGGCACTGTATCTATCAGATCTAGGCCCTTAAATCTATTTCTCACTTCCACTCTATAATCATAAGGAATTTGATTTAGGTCATACCTGAATGGTCTAGTGGTTTTCCCTACTTTCTTCAATTTAAGTCTGAATTTGGCAATATAAGGAGTTCATGGTCTGAGCCACAGTCAGCTCCTGATCTTGTTTTTGCTGACTGTATAGAGCTTCTCCATCTTTGGCTGCAAAGAATATAGTCAATCTGATTTCGGTGTTGACCATCTGATGATGTCCATGTATACAGTCTTCTCTTGTGTTGTTGGAAGAGGCTGTTTGCTATGGTCATTGTATTCTCTTGGCAAAACTCTATTAGCCTCTGCCCTGCTTCATTCCGTACTCCAAGGCCACATTTACCTGTTACTCCAGGTGTTTCCTGACTTCCTACTTTTGCATTCCAGTCCCCTACAATGAAAAAGACATCTTTTTGGGGTGTTAGTTCTAAAAGGTCTTGTAAGTCTTTATAGAACTGTTCAGCTTCTTCAGCATTACTGGTTGAGGCATAGGCATGGATTACTGTGATATTGAATGGTTTGCTTTGGAAATGAACAGAGATCATTCTGTCGTTTTTGAGATTGTACTCAAGTACTGCATTTCCGACTCTTTTGTTGACTATGATGGCTACTCCATTTCTTCTGAGGGATTCCTGCCTGCAGTAGTAGATATAATGGTCATCTGAGTTAAATTCACCCATTCCAGTCCATTTTAGTTAGCTGATTCCTAGAATGTCGATGTTCACTCTTGCCATCTCCTGTTTGACCACTTCCAATTTGCCTTGATTCATGGACCTAGCATTCCAGGTTCCTATGCAATATTGCTCGTTACAGCATCAGACCTTGCCTCTATCACCAGTCACACCCACAACTGGGTGTTGTTTTTGCTTTGACTCCATCCCTTCATCCTTTCTGGAGTTATTTCTCCACTGATCTCCAGTAGCATATTGGGCACCTACCAACCTGGGGAGTTCCTCTTTCAGTGTCCTATCATTTTGCCTTTTCATACTGTTCATGAGGTTCTCAAGGCAAGAATACTGAAGTGGTTTGCCATTCCCTTCTCCAGTGGACCACGTTATGTCAGACGTCTCCACCATGACCCGTCTGTCTTGGGTGGCCCCACACGGCATGGCTTAGTTTCATTGAGTTAGACAAGGCTGTGGTCCATGTGATCAGATCGACTAGTTTTCTGTGATTATGGTTTCAGTGTATCTACCCTCTGATGCCCTCTTGCAACACCTACCGTTTTACTTGGGTTTCCCTTACCTTGGACTTGGGGTATCTCTTCACGGCTGCTCCAACAAAGTACAGCCACTGCTCCTTACCAGGGGCGAGGGGTGTCTCCTCACGGCTGCCCCTCCTGACCTTGAACGTGGGGTAGCTCCTCTCTACCCTGATATTTCAATTAGGTTGGTGCAAAAGAATTAAAGTTTTGCATTGTTGAACTTTACCATTTGGTAGTGGATACATTCTTAAATAAATCTGGGTGTGTTATGCATCATTAATGCACATTTCTCACTTAATGTTTTTTTTCCTAATGACTTATTACTTGATGTTTATTTTATATTTATTTTAGACTATAGAAATGATGGTAGACAAAAAGTAAATTTGAGCGAATTTTTTATTCAAGTTCAAAATGTGTCGGAAAGCAGTGTAGACAACTCGCAACATCAACCATGCATCTGGGCCAGGAACTGCTAATGAACATAGAGTGTGGTGGTGGTTCGGAAGTTTTGCAAAGGAGACAAGAGAGACGAGGAACATAGTGGCCGGCCATCAGAAGTTGACAGCGGCCAACTGAGAGCACTCATCAAAGCTGATCCTCTTGTGACTACCCAAGAAGTTGGCAGAAGAACTTGTTGTCGACCATTCTGTGGCCATCTGGCATTTGAAGCAAATTGGAAAGGTGATAAAGCTCAGTAAGTGGGTATCTCAGGAGCTAACTTAAAGTCAAAAACATCGTTATTTTGAAGTGTTGTCTTCCTTTACTGTACACAACAACAGCAAACTATTTCTCAATTGGATTGTGACATGCAATGAGAAGTGGATTTTATATGACACCTGGCGACAGCCAGCTCCGTGGTTGGACCGAGAAGAAGCTCTGAAGAAGCCAAACTTGCACCAAAAAAAGACCATGGTCACTGGTGGTCTGCTCCCCGTCTGATCCACTACAGCTTTCTGAATCCCAGTAAAACCATTACATCTGAGAAATACGCTCAGCAAATCAATGAGATGCACTGAAAACTGCAAAGTCTGCAGCCAGCCCTGGTCAACAGAAAGGCCTCAGTTCTCCATGACGATGCCCAACTGCATGTCTCACAACCAGCGCTTCAAAAGTTGAACGAATTGGGCTACGAAGTTTTGCCTCATCCACCATATTCATTCAACCTCTCGCCAACCAACTACCACTTCAAGCATCTGGACAACTTTTGGCAGGGAAAATCCTTCAACAACCACCAGGAGGCAGAAAGTGCTTTCCAAGAGTTTGTCAAATCCTGAAGCATGATTTTTATGCTATAAGAATAAACAAACTTATTTCTCATTGGCAAAAATGTGTTGATTATAATGGTTCCTACTTTGATTAATAAAGATGTGTTTGAGCCTCATTATAATGATTTAAAATTCATGGTTCAAAACCGTAATTACTTTTGTATCAACCTACTATCTCTCAATAAAACAGGGGAGAAAAAAGAATTTAAAATTATGGTTCCAAAGAAAACAATCCAGTACACGTTTAGAGTATTTTTTAAGCTGCCTTGTTATTTAGTGCCAAACATTGAGAACCAGGAGACTGTGTACATAAATTGATGGGTGGGCCCCCGTGGGGGCTGAGACCCCAGGGGCAGCCATGGTAGAGGGCATAAGAGTCCTTGGCACTAGCCCAACCAGGTCTTCCACAGGCTGATGTTGCCCTGGGCAGGTAGATGAGGCCCTGAATCTCAATTTCCTGCTGATAAAATGAAGCCAGTGATACCCGTCACCCCAGGTTTGCTGTGGCAGCTCAGTGAGTTTGAACTGAGTGTATGCATTTGATGTCCTTTACAAACTGCAAATTTCTGTGGAAAAGTGAGGTTAAAGAGAAGGAAGCTACAGCCCATGTGGCTGATGACAGGCAGAGATCACAGACTGTTGAAAGAGCCTCTTTTCACAGGAGCCTGGGGAGCGAGGTGAGGTGGGCGGAGTGGTCCTCATGTCCACACTGGCTGTGAGCCTCCCAGAGCCTTCACCTGGCTCAGGACAGGCTTTTCACCCTCCTCAGGAGTTCAGTGGCTCCTCCTGCCCAGACACGGGGTGGGCATCCTTTCTATGGAAAAGGGGCCCCAGTGTTACCGAACCAAACCTGTCCACCTGTCCACACTCAGCAAAGTCCGTCAGTGGTGGGCTGTGCTGAAGGAACTTGCAGCGTTTGTTGTAAGGCCCCAGGCAAGAGAACGGGTGACTCCTGTCCTAACTGCCCCCACGCCTGGACTTCCTGAAGAATTTCAGCCAAGCATTGTTAAAGGCCAGGTGAAGTGGGTGGGGATCTGTTTTACCATAGTTCACATGCTCAGTGTCTCACCTTCTGCACTGTTTATTGCAAAATCCATTCATGAACAAGGATGGTGCTATGTTAGCCTGGTTTTTCCAGTAGTCATGTATGGATGTGAGAGTTGGACCATTAAGAAGGCTGAGTGCTGAAGAATTGATGCTTCTGAACTGTGGTGTTGGAGAAGACTCTTGAGAGGTCTTGGACTGCAAGGAAATCAAAACAGTCAAATCCTAAAGGAAACCAATCCTGAATATTCATTAGAAGGACTGATGCTGAAGCTGAAGCTCCAACACTTTGGCCACCTGATATGAAGAACCAACTCATTAGAAAAGACCCTGATGCTGGGAAAGATTGAAGGCAGGAGGAGAAGGGGATGACAGAGGATGAGATGGTTGGATGGCATCACCGACTCGATGGACAGGAGTTTGAGCAAGCTCCGGGAGTTGATGAAGGACAGGGAAGCCTGGCATGCTGCGGTCCACGAGGTTGCAAAGAGTCAGACACGACTGAGCAACTAAACAACAACAGCAGTGTTAGCCTGGGTTCTGTGCTTGTGTGTCCCTTTTTCAGAGGGACTGAAAAGTCTGACCATTCCCTGGGGCATCAGGACTACTGGAGGCATGAACAATAAGTCTCCTGTCCCCCTGCCCCTCCCCTTTTCTCCACACCCAGAGCTCTTGCCCACAGGGCAGAGAGAAGCAGTCTTTCCTGACTGTGCTGAGCTCCTGAGGAGTTGTAGCTGGCAGCAGAGATGGGCCGGCTGTGAAGGACGCGCTTCGTACAGGGGCATCCAGGTACCCTGGGGCTTTCACCCCACTGCCTTTGTCTTGCTCCTACCCACCTACAGGGAATTTTAAAAAATCCTCATGGGCTATGTCTGAGGGTTTCTGTAAAGAGATATTCTGTGTCTTTTAGGCCTATGGTGGCAAACAGTGTAGAAACCCCTGAATCTCACAACAGTAACCAAACATCAGAAACTTACTTGGGACTCCCTGTCTAGTCTGTGGGCAGTGTGTTTAGGAGGCCACACCACTGCATCCTATAAGTGTGATTTTTACCAGGAAGTGAGCAGTAGTTTATTACAGGCTCATTTTTAAAGTTGGAAAAGCAGGAAGTACTTCTACACTTTATAATAAAATAGAGCAAACTAATTTCTGAAGTCTTTCCAGGCTTTTGGAGGAAACCCGACAGTTGCTATCAAAATACTATGATATTTTATGATTCAAAAGTACACACTTTTTAAATGACTTTGTCAAGTTAGAATGAATCTAAAGATCCGTGGCAACTTTCTGTTAATCAGCACCATTTTGCTTGCTTGCTGGTAAATAAAATGAGGGCGTGTTGATAGCATCTCAGATGTGGTGAAGCAGGATGAACTTTCTTGTTCCACCATCCTTGATTCTGTAACTCCTGTCCTCCACCTGGCTGAAAGCCGTTCTCTCCTGCCCTTGCCTCCAAGGCCTTTAAGTCCACAGAGAATTCTTACATCAATTCACTTGCCGTTGACTTTAGACTTGCCCTGTGGCCATCACACAGACCTGGATGCTTGGAATGGGTTCATTTCCCACACCGAAAAACACCAGGCAGGACCAGCTATGTAGTCTGTGGGACCCAAGTGCTCCGTGTTCACAAATCATTAAGAATCGGGAGAGTAGCACAGAGCATTAAGCCAAGCAGAAAGCTCTGCGGTGGCACAAGCTCCACCCTCAGAGCCAGGGCTCCAGCTTCTGCTTGCCCGTCAGTGCCCAGGGGCCCGTGACCTACGCAACCCCTAAGTCGCGAGTGACAGTCTCTGCTGCCTTAGGCCCCAAATAGACAGTTGTTCAAGATGATCTCGCTAAGGGTCAGCCCCAAGCCAGGGATCTGTCAAATTTCTGAAGCTAAATCCAGCCTCTGAATTAGAATTTCAGGTGTGAAGTAGAAAAAGGTAGGAAAAAAGCATTGCTTTGCCAAGCAAAGGGGCCATATGGGGCTAATGCCCTCGCAAGTGTGTTGCAGCCCAAAGTGGGTATTTAGTAGTTTTATAGAAATGGTTCAAAGAGGGCATGACCAGCCCATGGGCATTCCTCTGACTGGTTGGTGTTGCTGTAATTGAAGAGTCCGCATCATCAGTCTTCTGGTTCCAGCCTGTCTGGGGTCTGCATGCTTATAGGCAGCTTGCAGTCAATTTCTCCCACCTTTGTGTTTATCTGCAAAACAGCTCAAAAGTATTGTTATGTTTATCCCTTGAGGGGGAACCAGGGCCTTGCCACAAGGCTTTTCTATTGTTTCTTTTTTTTCTATTGTTTCTTGACTGCACTGCTTCTCCCTCATCTCCACATCCCCTTCCATCCCTAATAAGGAACGGTTTGAGTCTGCTTATTGGAGCCCAGTGCTGACTCCCTGTGAAACCTACAACTATCATGCATTACCTCCCCAATAGCTGATGTCTGATGCTTCGCCAGACAAAGCTGATAGTCTTCCTTGGAAAAATATGTGAAGAATTGTATTTACTCATCTACTTGAGCTTTTACTGTATCATATTTTTCGGTGATTAATGCTGGCTACAAAAAAGGCCCAAATCTAAAACTCTACAAACATAGAAAACAATATGTTCTATGAAGTTAGAGAGCTTTTATGTTAATAGTACAGGTTGTATCCTCCTGGAGACAGGTTGCATGTTCAAAGTCATCTTTAATATTTGAACAGTTTTATAAACTTTCTGTATCCTTGATTTAAAAATCAGTGTCATTGCTATATATGAAACATAATCAGTAGGAACCTACTGTATAGCACAGGGAATGCCACTTAATTCTCTATAGTAACCTGTATGGGAAAAGAATCTGAGAAAGAATATATATAAATACATAACTAAATCACTTTGCTGTACACCTGTAACTAACACAACATAAATCAGCTATATTCTAATATAAAATTTTAAAAATGTTTAAATAAAATAAAAATCAGTATTGTCCTCAGAGGCTCTTTATTGCTGGTTACACCCAAATGGAATGTGGGTCTATGTATTAACATGTTGTGTTCAGACTTAGAAGATAGCAAAGAATGTCAGCTTTGTCAAAACCAAAAACACGACTGTAAACTTTTCTTTAAGGAAAAATATCGTGCTTTGGGATTCCCCTTGGTTGCATTTTAAACAATAGTAATAGATTTAACATCATCTAGAGTTGAAACTTATAAAAGTTATACTTTAAGAGGTATGAAAGATTTGGTCCTAAATTATGATTCTTTTACATCTAAAAACAAACTTACGGTTTTGGGGAAAGTGCTTTTGTTTTCTGCTCATGTGAAGTGAGAGTCACTCAGTAGTGTCTGACTCTTTGCAACCCCATGAACTATACAGTCCATGAAATTCTCCAGGCCAGAATACTTGAGTGGGTAGCCTTTCCCTTCTCCAGAGGATCCTCCCAACCCAGGAATTCCCAGTCCCAGTCTCCTGCATTGCAGGCAGATTCTTTACCAGCTGAGCCACAAGGGAAGCCCAAGAATACTGGAGTGGGTAGCCTATCCCTTCCCCAGGGGATCTTCCTGACCCAGGAGTCCAGCCAGAGTCTCCTATATTGCAGGCAGATTCTTTACCAACTGAGCTATCAGGGAAGTCGATAGCTCATATTTTTTCTCAGTATGTAATTTTCCTATCTATAATTATCGTCATTAAAAAAAAAAATGTTGTTTTGGAGAGGTGGAGTTCTTTGACACAGTTTCAGGATTGTTATGTAATCCAGCCAGAGTGTGATTCTGTGACCATACCCAATGGGGATTAGGGGCAGACAGTGCTGAGGATCAATTTCAAAACTCTTTAATCATACAAGAAAGAAAACCCATACTCTTCGTCTGTCACCTTGTAACCTCTCCTGCCCCCATCCCAGCCTTAAGCAACCACTAATCTACACACTGTCACTACATTTTTGCCTGTTCTGCACATTTCATGTAAATGGATTCATATAATATTAGGCCTTTTTATGACTGTCTTCAACATTTGCAAGATTCACCTATGTTGTACTGTGTATCAGTACTTTATTTCTTTTTGTTACTGAAATAATTTTATTACTTATTATTATTTTTCCATTGTGTGGATATACCTCATCTTGTATGTCCATTCATCTTTTGCTGAATATCTGAATTGTTCCATCTTTTGGTTACTATGAACCTTCATGTGCAGGTTTTTGTGTGAGCATATGTTTTCACTTTTCTTGGGTATACACATAAGAGAAGAATCACTGGGTCGTATGGTAACTCTGTGTAAGTGATGAATTCTAGACTGTTTTCCACAGTGGCTGCAACATTTTACATTCCCACCAGCAATGTTGAGTAGGGGCTCCAATTTCTCCATTTTCTCATCCACACGTATATGAATTTTCTTTTTCTTTTTTCCTAGTGCCCTCCTAGTGTGTGTTCAGTTCAGTTCAGTTGCTCAGTTCAGTTCAGTTCAGTCGCTCAGTCGTGTCCGACTCTTTGCGACCCCATGAATCACAGCACACCAGGCCTCCCTGTCCATCACCAACTCCCAGAATTCACTCAGACTCACATCCATCGAGTCAGTGATGCCATCCAGCCATCTCATCCTCTGTTGTCCCCTTCTCCTCCTGCCCCCAAACCCCCCCAGCATCAGAATCTTTTCCAATGAGTCAACTCTTCGCATGAGGTGGCCAAAGTAGTCGCTCAGTCATGTCCAGCTCTTGCAACCCCATGGACCACAGCATGCCAGGCCTCCATGTCCATCACCAACTCCCAGAGTTTGCTCAAACTCATGTCCATTGAGTTGGTGATGCCATCCAACCATCTCATCCTCTGTCATCCCCTTCTCCTCCCGCCTACTGTGTGTAATGGTGTCTTATTGTGATGCTGGCTTGAATTTCTCTCATGACAAATGATATTAAGCACCTTTTCAACTGCTTGTGGGCCATTTGTTTATCTTATTCGGAGAACTGTCTATTCAGATCCTTTACCCATTTTTTAACTGAGTTATTTGTTCTTCATATATTTTAGATACAAGTCGCTTATCAGATAAATGATTTGTAAATATTTTCTCCCATTCTATGATTTGTCTTCTCACTTCCTTGATAATGTTCTTTGAGTGCAAAAATATGATGAAGTCAAGTTTGTGTACTTTTTTCCCTCACTGCTTGTACTTTTGGAGTTATGTCTAAGAATGCATTGTCAAATTCTGACTCACAAAGGTTTACCCATATATTTTCTTCTAAGAGTTTTATAGTTATAGCTTTTTACTATTAGGTCTTTGATCCATTTTGAGTTAATTTTTCTTTATGATGTGAAAGAAGGAAGTAATTTTACTCTTGTGCATGTGGCTATTCAGTTGACCTAGCATCATTTGTTTAAAGAATATTCTTTCCCCCGCTGAGTAGTCTTGGCATCCTTGTCAAAAATCATTTGCATAGATATGAAATTATTTCTGAACTCCCAATTCTGTCTCATTAATTTATATGTTAATCTTTTTTCCCCAATACCAAGCTGCTTTGGCTACTGTTGCTTTGTAGAAAGTTTTGAAATTAAGAAGTCTGAGACCTGCAACTTAATTCTTTATTAAGATTGTATTGAGAATTCTTGGTCTTTGAGTTTCCATGTGAATTTGAGGATCAGCTTGTCAATTTCTGTAAAGAAACCAGATGGGATTTTGATAGAGATTGTATTGGATCTGTATAGCAGTTTGAGAGTAGTGCCATCTTAACAATATTAAGTCTTCTGATCCATAAACACAAGATATCTTTCCATTCATTTAGTTCTTTTAAAATTTTCCTCAGCAATGTTTTGTGATTTTCAAAGTACATGTACTTATTTTGTTAAATGTATTCTTAAGTATCTTATTCTCTTAGGTGCCATTATAAATGCAATTATTTACTTAATTTTGTTTTTAGATTGTTCATTGCTTGGTGCATATAAATAAAATAGGTTTTTATATGTTGATTTTGTATCCTAGAACTCATTTATTAATTCTAATAGCTTTTTAGTATGCTCTGTGGGATTTTCTATAAACAAGATCATGTTGTCTGCAAATAGAAATAGTTTTACTTCTTTCCAATCTAGATACCTTTTATTTCATCTTCTTGCCTAATTATCCTCACTAGAATTAGAGACCTCCAACTGAAACCACATTTCATTTGATTATGAAAATACATAGCAATCCATAGTAATGTTAGCGGTACATCTGATTCTGACACCAATATAAATCACAGATATTTTTATATCTCATTATAATTGTTAGAGATCTCTCAATATAGTTTTATGATTATCAGTACTTTGAAACTCTGCTAATTATCAAACTTGCCATTAGATCCCATAATTTAATATATTAATTAAAACAATAAAGACATTTTCCATATTTTGATAACTATAGCTCATATAATTGGTTTTTCATTGTTATTGTTTGCATTTTATTTTATGCATGTAAGAGCATCAAGTTCCAGAGAAGATGATAGTGTCAGGAAATCATAGATGTCCCAGAGCCTGGATCTAAAGAACATTTCCTCTTCCATGTTCCTTGTTGGGGTCATCCATAGGACAGGGTTATTCTCTTCAGTTCTTGGGATCCTCCACCTAAAAGCCTATTTCCTAAGTTAGAAATGGCAATAAAGATGTATTCAGTGTCTTGATAGTGATTTTCTGAGTCTTTATAAAGAAACTAGTAAACTCCTTCTATGCTTTTGTCCCACCAGGTACCTTCTCAAACCAGATTTCATGAGACGGCCTGATCGAACATTTGATCCTTTCTCTGAAACGCCTGTTGATGGGGTTATTGCAGCCACTTGCTCCGTACAGGTAAGTCTCCTGCTCTCCACAGAGTAGTGTAAAAAGAGTGGATCCAGGTGGTCTTGGAAAAGCCTTAAAAAATTGCAATTAAAATATTTAATGTCAAGTTGCAAGATCCACGCGTTGCTCTCAACTTTAACATTTTTTTCTTGAGATACATTTTTTTCTACTAGTGAAATTATTAGCTACTTCTCATCAAAGATACCAGATCAAAAAGTACCCAATGGAGAATGTGGAGCAATGGGAATTCTTGGCCGTTGGTGGTGGGAATGCAAAATCGTATGACCACTTTGGAAAACAGTTGGGTGGTTTCTTCCAAAACTCAACACTGTCTTTAAACGTGATCCAGCACTTATACACCTTGGTATTTACCCAAACAAATTAAAAATTCACATCCATGTGAAAACTTACACAGGGATGTTTGCAGCAGCTTTATTCATACTTGATAAAATTTTGAAAGTAACCAAGGTGCCACTTAGTGGGTGAATGGATAAAGAAGCAATGAATGGTATGTCCAGACAGTGGACTATTACTTAATTCTAAAAAGAAATGAGCTATCAAGTCATGAAAAGACATGGATGAAACAAATGAACATTCAGTTCAGTTCAGTCGCTCAGTCGTGTCCAGCTCTTTGCAACCCCATAAACCGCAGCACACCAAGCCTCCCTGTCCATCACCAACTCCCAGAGCTTACCCAAACTCATGTCCATTGAGTCGGTGATGCCATCCAGCCATCTCATCCTCTGTCGTCCCCTTCTCCTCCCACCTTCAATCTTTCCCAGCATCAGAGTCTTTTCCAATGAGTCAGTTCTTCACATCAGGTGGCCAAAGTATTGGAGTTTCAGCTTCAACATCAGTCCTTCCAATGAACACTCAGGACTGATTTTCTTTAGGATGGACTTGTTGGATCTCCTTGCAGTCCAAGGGACTCGCAAGAGTCTTCTCCAACACCACAGTTCAAAAGCATCAATTCTTCTGCGCTCAGCTTTCTTTATAGTCCAACTCTTACATCCATACATGACTGCTGGAAAAACCATAGCCTTGACTAGATGGACCTTTGTTGGCAAAGTAATGTCTCTGCTTTTTAATATGCTGTCTAGGTTGGTTATAACTTTTCTTCCAAGGAGTAACTGTCTTTTAATTTCATGGCTGCAGTCACCATCTGCAGTGATTTGGGAGCCCCCAAAAATAAAGTCTGCCACTGTTTCCACTGTTTCCCCATCTATTTGCCATGAAGTGATGGGACTGATGCCATGGTCTTAGTTTTCTGAAAATTTAGTTTTAAGCCAACTTTTCACTCTTCTCTTTCACTTTCATCAAGAGGCTCTTTAGTTCTTCTTCACCTTCTGCCATAAGGGTGGTGTCATCTGCATATCTGAGGTTATTGATATTTCTCCCGGAAATCTCGATTCCAGCTTGTGCCTCATCCATCCAGTTAATGAACATTACTAACTGAAAAAAACTAGTCTGAAAAAGTGACATACTGTTTGATTCCAACTAAATTACATTCTGGATAAAGGCAAAACTATAAAGATGGTAAAAAAAAAAAAAAGACCAAGAATTGTGGGGAGGGATTAACAGGCAGAGTACAAAGAATTTTAGGGCAGTGAAACCATTCTGTATGATTCTATGATAATAGATACATGTCATTATATTTACAATTTTTTCCAAATCCATTAAATATACACCAGAGTAAACTCTGAATGTAAGCTATGGCTTTGGGTGATAATGAAGTATCAATATAGGTTCACCGATTATAACAAATATGCTACTGAGATGTGAGGTATCCATAGTGAGGATATTGTGGATGAGAGGACAGAAGCACTGTATTTTCTTATCAGTTTTGCTGTAAACAGAAACTGCTATAAAAAACAAAGCATATTAATGAAAAAATACCTGTTATATGATTACATTGATGCAGAATTCTAGAAAATGCAAACTAATGTAAAGTAATAGAAAATAGATCAGTAGTTTCCTCTAGACAGACAGAAGAAGGGATGGATTACAAAAGGGTACAAAGGAACTTTGGGAATTGATGGAAAATTTTGTTGCCTTAATATTGGTGACAGTTTTATAGATGTGCTCATACGTCAGAAGTGATTTCATTGTACACTCTAAACATGTACCATTTAATGTCAGTTATACCTGAAAAAACTGTTTCATAATGATTAGCTATTAGATAATGTGGAAAAAACGTAATTATTAGCTATAATTACTTGGAAATATGTGAAAAAAGTCTTTCTGTAGCTTTATAGCAGATGGAAGAAGGTAATATACAAGCCTCATATAATGCAGAAATTAGTTGTCTGCAGCGTCTTAACCTAAGTGCCACACCTGTGAAATGAAGCAGTCAATACTGCTTTTGTAATACTGGTTTAAAAAATAAAAATAACACTGTCCTCTAATTGTCAATATCAGTTTAACATTTTAGCGTTACTTTTCTTTCTGTCTGTCTCTTTGTAAAACTTCTGAAAGAATTCAATAAAAGTGAATTTTGGAACTATGAAAGGATCTTAAGGCATATTTGAATTGACCACTTCAGTTCAGTAAGGAATGAATACATTATTTCCAGAGATAATTGAATTTCTAAAGATGAACAGAGACTCTCTCCCTGCCAGATTATTCTGTTACTGACGATTACACCAGCTTAACTTCTCTTTCCTCCCATTTCTCTTCTGCTCCAGGTCATATCAGGTCAGTTCTTATCAGATAAGAAAATTGGCACATATGTAGAAGTGGATATGTATGGGCTGCCCACGGACACTATCCGGAAGGAGTTCCGCACTCGCATGGTGATGAACAACGGACTCAATCCGGTTTACAATGAAGAATCATTTGTGTTTCGGAAGGTAGAGTGTTCTCAATGTGTCAGACTTGCTCTGCTAAGTTAGGAGCCACATGTTAGTGGAGAGATACTACATGATCTGCAGACAGTCTCTTAACCCCAGATGTCTTCTTCCAGTGCAGATGTTCCACAGCAGCCACATGATGATTGTTTCTGTGTGGCCCTGTCCTCTTGGCTCTCCTTCCTCCCAGGAGGAGCCCACCTTCCCCACGCAGTGCCCAAGCTCTGGGTTCACAGTGTTCTCAGAGGGAGCCCCGCAGGCAGACACTGTCACACGTGGGAGAGCTCCTCCCTGCCCTGGCACGGCTAGTGCCTCGCAATATTCCTTGGCCAAGAGGGTGGGTAGGGTGTATGTCCTTCAGTGGGTCAGTTGGTTATTGTCCGGTGCCTCCAGGAAGTGTGGTCCTGTGTATAATATGTATAGGTTCTGTGTATAATATGTTATTTTTGTTTTTTGGTTTTTATCTTCATATTATACTTTGATCCTATGGGCTTCCTCAGTGACTCAGTGGTAAAGAATCTGCCTGCAATGCAAGAGACACAGGTTTGATCCCTGGGTCAGGAAGATCCCCTGGAGGAGGGTATGGCAACCCACTCCAGTATTCTTGCCAGGAAAATGCCACGGACAGAAGAGCCTGCCGGCCTATAGTCCATAGGGTCACAAAGAGTCAACCACAACTTGAAGTGACTGGGCACACAGACAAATCAGTCATTCTCTATAATGATTCGGGTTTTAATCTTGTAACCATTTTCTGCCATTTGTTTCTCTTTCATCATCGGAAGATGTATTGAAAAATCCATGCCCTGGCAGTACTATCTCAAAAATGCCTGTTTCTCTCTCACTTGTTCTGTTATCATGACCAGAGTGCTTTCTGGCTTCTTCTTTGGCACACGTTTTCCAAGTGTCTCTATTCCATTTGTATCTTAAAGCACAGACAATCACCTTTTTATCTTAACAAAAATATGAATTATCAGCCTCAGAACTGGCTGACCAGTTTGCAGAAAGCATATTACAGAAGATAAGTATAGTTCAATGAATCAAGCCATTTTGAGATGTAGGCTTTTCTGATTATGTAAATCCCATTATCCATGCAACACCTCCCCCTACCTTTTCACCTTCTCTTCTACAATCAGAGTGTAGCGTGAGTTGCATACAGCTGTAATGTGTCTTTTTTTCTTCCTGGGTTTTTCAGTTTGTTACAGCTGGATCTGTTGTCACTATGGCCAGTGTTTCATGCCAAAAAAAAAATATCCCTACATACATTTCTGGAAATTCAGAAAGTTGATTTCAGGCTCTGTTTTTGATGCGTAGGGAAATAAACTTGCTTTTTACACGCAATATTACTGGCCCCGGAAACAAGATGCCAATTTTGGATCCTTCCCTGCTCTTCTGAAGTGACATTGCCTTTCATTGATACTAATTGCTTTAACTTTACTTTCTTTCTTGCTGTTACTGTTTTTCTTCTTTGCGTGAATCTCACAGCATAAGCCCCTTTCACCAAATGAGGAACAACACAGTGACTAAAGTTGGTTTCACCTTTTCGTCTTCATAACTGGAACTAAATTATAACCTGTAGGCATGAATAAGCAGCCAATTCATTGCCTAGCTTTGACATAGTGCTCAAATCAACTAAGGTGTCTTAGCTGCTCATAGCCAATAAATAGAAATTCTTGATTAAAAACATCAGATTTTCTTGTCATGTGGCTCTTTTATATCTAAGCAGGGTCTCTGCCATCTGAGCTCAGATGCTGCATCCATGGATTTCAGGTCTCTGCCATCTGAGCTCAGATGTTGTGTCCATGTATTCAGTTTGGGGATGGCAAGAGTAGATGTCTTATGCTGTGTGTGCTCAGCCACTGAGTCGTGGCTGACTCTTTGTGACCCCACAGTCTGTAGCCTGCTGGGCTCCTCTGTCCACGGAACTCTCCAGGCAAGAATACTGGAGCAGGTTGCCATTTCCTTCTCCAGGGGAGCTTTCTGACCCAAGGATCAAACCTACATCTCTTGAGTCTCCTGCATTGACAGGCAGATTCTTTACCAGTATGCCACTTGGGAAGACTCTATGTCTTGGGTATATGTTAATGTTTCTAGCTGTCTCATCTTTATTTAATATCCCAAAATGTGTTAAAAACTGAGGAGTGCAAAGAAAAATAATCCAAATTTATATATAAATTGTCTTTTATACATGAGGCATTTCTTCAAAGATACTTTCCATATTCTCAAAAACAGAGCTCAATGTCAGAAGCAGCCCAGTAGCAGACAGATCAAAGGATTTGAAATCAGGTGGCCCAGGACCCAGACCCAGCTGTCACTGGCCATCTTTGACATAAGGGGAAGTCACTTTTCCTCTCCAGGTCTCTTGTTGCTCACCCATTATGTAGGTGGGAGTGGGGAAAGATGGCAAGGGTTGGATTAGCCATCTTTTATATCCATTCATTCTATTGACAATCTTCAGGGACTGATTTCCAGGAAACCTGTTCCCGTTGTCTTTCTCAATGCCCTGGGCACTGTAACTTACACAGTATGCGTTAGGAATGTAAATTGACCATCAGCTTGTTTGCACTGGGAAGGAACCTTTCCGAGCAGTATGGGTGTGGTCCGGGTCCCTGGCGTTGTGATTCTTGGGAGCTGTGTCCCGCAGATCAGTGACAAGTGCTGTTTGTCTTTGCAGGTGATCCTCCCCGACCTGGCTGTCTTGAGGATCGCCGTGTATGATGACAACAACAAGCTGATCGGCCAGAGGATTCTGCCCCTGGATGGCCTCCAAGCAGGCTATCGACACATATCCCTCCGGAATGAGGGAAATAAACCTTTATCACTGCCAACCATTTTCTGCAATATTGTCCTAAAAACATATGTGCCTGATGGATTCGGAGGTAAGTCAGACTTTTAGGTATTGAATATTTTTGTTTATATGTTTTTTTCCCCTAAATTTCAAGATTATAAGCTATTTCACCAATGGTTAAAAAAAAAAGCCTGTTCCCACCGATGCTGCCAACACTGTCGGCTTAAAGAAATCAGGCATAAATAGTTGCCTCAGGTTTCCTAGCAGGAAATGCAAAGGCAAGTCTAGATTATCTTTAAAGTTCTTTATTTAAAAATGCTGTCATTTTATGTTTTTTTAATTTTCACATATATGTTTTTTCAAGTTTCATATATATGTTTTTGAAGAAAAGCGTGAATAATGTAGAGCCATAGACATCAGTTGGTTTCACTAAAAAGTTTAAATTGAACTCCATTATCAACATTCCTGGACTTTCCCCAAAAATCTACAGGGGAGTTCAATTTCACGAAAAAATTCCCAGTCATCAGTCCATGGAAGACCACCTTTGGTTACACCAAAGACATCAATGAAAGTGAAAGTGAAAATCACTCAGTAATGTCTGACTCTTTGTGACCCAATGGACTTCTCCATGTGACCCCATGGACCCCATGGAATTCTCCAGGCCATAATAGTGGAGTGGGTAGCCTTTCCCTTCTCCAGGGGATCTTCCCAACACAGGGATTGAACCCAGGTCTCCTGCATTGCAGGCAGATTCTTTACCAGCTGAGCCATCAGGGAAGCCTAAGAATACTGGATTGGGTAGCCTGTCCCTTCTCCAGCACTGTCCTTCTTTCCAGTCCACGAATTGAACAGGGGTCTCCTGCGTTACAGGTGGATTCTTTACCAACTGAGCTATTGGGGAAGCCCAAAGTCATCAATGGGAGGAATCAAAGTTGGACAAAGTCTTAAAGTGAAAGTAAAGGTTGCTCAGTCATGTCTGACTCTTTGCAACCCCATGGATGGTAGTCCATGGAATTCTCCAGGCAAGAATACTGGAGTGGGTAGCCTTTCCCTTCTCCAGGAGATCTTCCCAACCCAGAGATCGAACCCAGGTCTCCCACATTGCAGGTGGATTCTTTACCAGCTGAGCCACCAGGGAAGCCCAAGAATACTGGAGTGCTTTAAGGTCCCTTCTCCAGAAGATCTTCCCAACCCAGGAATTGAACCCAGGTATCCCACATTGCAAGCAGATTCTTTACGAACTGAGCTCTCAGGGAAGCCCCAAGTCATAGGATTCTGGTAAACCCACATATTAACTTTTTATAACCCCAACTGTGCCAAGAACATTAAAGGAAAACAAAGATCCTCTATATTCTCAGAGTTCATTGAATCATAAGGGAACAATAGTACAGCAAAGTACATTAAATTAACAAGGGTTCAAGTCCTGACCCTCCACTGCTAGCCAGGTGACCTTGACAGGTGTTATCGCCTGTCAACACCCCCCACCCCATCTTCTGGCCTGGAAAGGTACTGATACTGTTTCCCTCACAGCATCCTGTGATGTGTGCTTATCATCACAGTTTACGACACAACAGGGCATGCCTGCCATGTGTGTGCACAGGAGTGTGTGGCTCCAAATGCAGCTCGGTTTCTGTGCTATTCTAGTTGGAGGAGCTTTGGGTCATTTTGTTTTGTGTTTTTAATAATGCAGTCTTCTCTGGAGGACAGAGTTTCTGCAACTCATACTCAGCATTAACAACCCAATTGTGGGTTCCAAAAGTAAAGTCAGCCATGAGGATTTTTCAATTGCAAAATTGAGAGTAAAGATTCCTTCCTCTTTCCCTTTGTTTTTTCTTAAAAAAGGAAGCCTATTACAGGTCACAACACAGAGTAGCAGTTATGAGCACGTGGCAGACGCTGGGATGGGGTGCTGTGGGCCGGGTGAGCAGGGCAGAAAAGAGACATGGGACCTGTGTGGGCATTGAGGAGCATGTGATGGCCACAGGGCATCAGCAGATGGACTCAGTCTTGTTTCACATATTTGCACTTAGCAAGCAGTGGTGCATAATACCTAGTATATTTTAAAGATAGTTATATAAATACATGTATTGGAAGACTTAAAGGTTTTGCCTTTACATGTGTTACTTTTCAAATGAAACTCTAATTCATTCTAGGGAAATGGGCTATTCGAATAGAAAAGGGAAAGATACAGTTTTTTGAGCTCCTGCTTTGTGCAAAGGGCTTTACAAAAATGGAGTCCAGAAACATGAAATTGTTTAGAGTGGATGTGAGCATATGCAGATGTATGCTGAAGGAATATCTGTGTTTATCATGTAGTTTATGGCTAGTGTCAATATTTGTAAGTATTGATTCACATCTTTAAAAATAGTCTTGTAACTATTCTTTCCCAAGGTATCATTGTAGTATTTCTCTGAAAAGCAATTGAAATTTCTGTACGACATTATCTTTGATGGGATTCTGCAGTTGATGTCTTAGCCTCAGATTTGATGTTCAAAGACTGTTTATTCAGAATTCTCTGGCCATTTCTCACATACGTGAAGGAACCAAGGACAGACATTCTGAGGGTTTATTTAAGGATCTTACCTGAAAATAACAAAATAAGAATATGAGAACTTTTTCCAGATTTCCAGTCTTCTTGACAGCCTCTTGATGCCCGCGGTGTGTTTATATTTCATGGGCTTACCTAACCTCCCACATTCATGTCTGAACATTTACGTGCTGAACCAGCGCACCGGGTGATCAATAGACCCCCTGTTCCCTAGAACATTTACAGTCTTTGTTGATTATATAGGAAAAAGTTCAAAATGAAATTCTGCACCATTGCACTTCAGCAGTTTCTGGGGGAAAAAAAAGAAAGTGGTCGATAAACATCTCCAGATTTTTATGTCGCTAAAGAAAGAAAATATGGATGCCTTCATTTATTCTACTAAGGTGTTTAGCAGGTTTTACTCTGTAAAAAGCAAAGTAGCTACACGTCAGAAAAAAATTCTGACGACATAAAAAATGTTAAAAGGGTCATTCATCCAATGCCCAGAATGAACTCTGTTACCATATAGCTCTCTACTTCCTATCTCATTATTCTCTTTACTTTTTAATAAAATTGGATCTTACTCTGGTGTCTCATTTACATTCATATTTCAGAGGCAATTTTTTTCATAATTTTTAGAGTATTTTCCCCATTCTTGACATATTTTTATTATCTGCTTGAGATTCAATTTTATGTATGCTATAATTTATCATGTTATTGATGTATTGAAGTCAATTCTACTTTTATTTCTTATGAACAATATTGCATCCAAGAACCCTAAATGTAAAGCTTTGGGAATACTAGTGGTTATTTCCTACAGATGAATTCTTTCAAGTGGATTTGTTGCATCAAGAAGTGTATATGTATTTAAAGGTCTAGATTGTTGTTGTTTTTCAGGCACTAAATTGTGACAGCTCTCTGTGACCCTACGGGTTGTAGCATGCCAGGCTCCTCTGTCCTCCGCCATCTCCCAGAGTTTGTTCAAATGCATGTCAGTGAGGTATCTACCATCTCATCCTCTGCCACCTGCTCCCCCAGTTGCCTTCCATCTTTCCCAGCGTCAGGGACTTTTCCACCGAGTCAACTCTATGCATCAGGTGGTCAGGGAATTGGAGCATCACCTTTAGCATCAGTCCTTCCAATGAATATTCAGGGTTGATTTCCTTTAGGATTGACTGCTTTGATCTCCTTGCAGTCCAAGGGACTCTCAAGAATCATCTCCAGTACCACAATTCAAAACCATCAGTTCTTCAGCGCTCAGCCTTCTTTATAGTCTGACTCATATCCATACATGTCTGCTGGTAAAACAATACTTTGATTATATGGACCTTTGTCGGCAAAGTGATGTCTGCTTTTTAATACTCTGTCCAGGTTTGTCATAGCTTTCCTTCCAAGGAGCAAGCATCTTTTAATTTCATGGCTACAGTCACCGTCTACAGTGATTATGGAGCTCAAGAAAATAAAATCTGTCACTGTTTCCACTTTTCCCCATCTTTTTGCCATGAAGTGATGGGACTGGATGCCATGATCTTAGTTTTTTGAATGTTGAGTTTTAAGCCAGCTTTATTCCCCACTTCTTTCCCCCTCATCAAGAGGCTCTTTAGTTTCTCTTTACTTTCTGCCATTAGAATGGTATCATCTGCATATCTGAGGTTGTTGATATGGCTCTTGGCAATCTTGATTCCAGTTTGTGATTCATCCAGCCTGGCATTTTGCATAATGTACTCTGCATAGAAGTTAAGCAGGGTAACAATATATAGCCTTGTCATACTCCTTTCCCAATTTTGAACCAGTCCATTATTCCATGTCTGGTTCTAACTGTTGTGTCTTTACCTGCATACAGGTTTCTCAGAAGACAAGTAATGTGGTCTGGTATTCCTATCTCTTTAAACATTTTCTAGTTTGTTGTAATCCACACAGTGAAAGGCTTTAGTGTAGTCAATGAAGCAGAAGTAGACATTTTTCTGGAATTCCTTTGCTTTCTCTATGATCCAGTGAATGTTGGCAATTTGTATCTCTGGTTCTTCTTCCTCTTCTAAACAATACATCTAGAAGTTTTCGGTTAACGTACTGTTGAAGCCTAGCTTGAAGGATTTTGAGCACAGTATTACTAGCAAGTGAAATGAGTGCAATTGTCCAGTAGTTTGAGCATCCTTTAGCATTACCCTTCTTTGTGATTGGAATGAAAACTGACCTTTTCCAGTCCTGTGGCCACTGCTGAGTTTTCCAAATTTCCTGACCGAATGAGTACAGGACTTTAACAGCATCATCTTTTAGGATTTGAAACAGCTCAGCTGGAATTCCATCACCTCCACTAGCTTTGTTCATATTAATAATAATGCTTCCTAAGACTCACTTGACTTCACACTCCAGGATGTCTGGCTCTAGGTGAGTGATCACACTATCATGGTTATCTAGGTCAGTAAGACTTGCTTTGTATTGTCCTGCTGTGTATTCTTGCCACCTCTTCTTAATCTCTTCTGCTTCTGTTAGGTCCTTACCATTTCTGTCCTTTATCATGCCCATCCTTGCATGAAATATTCCCTTGGTGTCTCTAATTTTCTTGAAGAGATCTCTAGTCTTTCTCATTCTATTTCTTTGCATTGTTCACTTTAAAAGACTTTCTTATCTCACCTTGCTATTTTCTGAAACTCTGCATTCAGATGGGTATATCTTCTTCCCCTTTCTCCCTTCCCTTTTGCTTCTCTTCTTTCCTCAGCTATTTGTAAAGCCTCCTCAGACAACCACTTTGCCTTCTTTCATTTCTTATTCTTGGGGATAGTTTTCATCACCACATCCTGCAGAATGTTACAAGCCTTGATCCATAGTTCTTCAGGCACTTTGTCTACCAAATCTAATCCCCTGAATCCATTCATTATCTCCACTGTATAATCATATGAGATTTGATTTAGGTCATACCTGAGTGGCCAAGTGGTTTTCCCTACTTCCTTCAAATTAAGCTTGAATTTTGCAATCAGGTGCATATGATTTGAGCCACAGTCAGCTCCAGATCTTGTTTTTACTGTATGTATAGAGCTTCTCCATCTTTGGCTGCAAAGAACATAATCAATTTGATTTTAGTACTGACCATCTGGTGATGTCCATGTGTAGAGTCATCTCTTGTGTTGTTAGAAAAGGTTGTTTGCTATGACCAGCATGTTCTCTTGACAAAACTCTGTTAGCCTTTGCCCTGCTTCATTTTGTATTCCAAGGCCAAACTTGCCTGTTCCTCTGGGTATCTCTTGACTTCATACTTTTGCATTCCAGTCCCCTATGATGAAAAGGACATCTTTTTTGGGTGTTAGTTCTAGAAGGTGTGTAGGTCTTTATAGAACCAGTCAACTTCAGCTTCTTTGGCATCAGTGGTGGGAGCACAGACTTGGATTACTGTGATGTTGAATGGTTTGCCTTGGAAAGGAACTGAGATCATTCTGTCATTTTTGAGATTGCACCCAAGTACTGCATTTCAGACTCTTTTGTTGACTATGGTGGCTACTCCATTTCCTCTAAGGGATTCTTGCCCACAGTAGTAGATATAATGGCCATCTGAATTAAATTCACCCATTCCAGTAGTAGGTATAATGGTCATGAATTAAATTCACCCATTCCAGTTGATTTTAGTTCACCAAGTCCTTAAGATATCAGTGTTCAATCTTGCCATGTCCTGCTTGACCATGTGCAATTTACTAACATTCCGGGTTCCTATGCAATATTGTTCTTCACAGCTTCAGATTTCACCTTCACCACCAGCCACATCGACAACTGAGCACCATTTCCACTTTGGCCCAGGCACTTCTTTCTTTCTGGAGCTGTTAGTAGCAGCCCTCTGCTCTTCCCCAGCAGCATCCTGGGCACCTTCTGACCGGGGAACTCATCTTCCGGTGTCATGTCTTTTTGCCATTTTGTACTGTTCATGGAGTTCTCAGGGCAAAAAGTCTACAGTGGTTTGCCATTTCCTCCTCCAGTGGACCGCGATTTGTCAGAACTCTTCTCCATGACCCATCTAGCATGGGTGCCCCTGCGTGACTTGGCTCATAGCTTCCTTGAGCTATGCAAGTCCCTTTGCCACACAAGGCTGTGACCCATGAAGGGGATGGAAATGGCCCTAAACCCCAAAATAGGTGGTATTTTTTAAAAATACAAATGAGACTTCTGCTAAAACCAGAAGAAAGGAGCAAGTGAGAAAAGGCAGATTGATTTATTTTTAAAAAGAAAGGTTCCAGAACTAAGTATCTGGGAAATTTTAGCTCACTCTTGTGGGCTTATACAGTTATAACTTTGTGTGCATACATCCCTTCCCTGTTAGATGTTCAGTGTGACTGGTCCCTAAACAAGCCTATTCACACTCCATCATTGTTAATCCACATTTAAAATTAATTTTTGCTACACTGGTTTGTCCTGTGGAGCACTGAACTACACAGTGGGGTAGCCAGGCACAGTGTTCCTCCGATGTGAGGGCTGATGCCCCGTGAAATGTCAGATTGGCACCGAAGAAAGATTCCAGGCTTACTTGAATATGCAACACTTTGACCAAGAACATGTAGCACTCTGGCCAAGAATATGCCAGATTTGTTTAACTGCTTCCTGAAATAATTTTTTTCCAGGCTGAGCCAAGGAAAAAATGAATAACATTTTCAGAGTTATGCAAGGCTATAGACCTATGATATATTTGAGGCATGGCTTCTCACTTTCTGGTTATACATCATTTTAAATGTGATTATTAAAATCAGTTTCTTTGATAGGCAGTATAAATAAGTATACATTTGAATGTACATATATGCAGTCTCAAAGAAGGAAACTAATTTTTATGTGCCTATACATATGTGTGTATACAAAGTATATATTTAAAACTCAAGTATATATGTCTCTGGTCAGAGGAGAAACTGAGATACAATAGAAAAATCACCTAAAAGTGGGTAGGACAGGCACTGGCTCCCTAATCCTGAGCCCCTTTTTCCTTGGTCGGATAATTTTGGCAGAACTGTTCCAGGTATCCAGTAGCTGCTTCTGCCGCCTGCTACCATGTGGCAAAGTTATGTGTTACAGAAGTATCTAATTCACAATTCAAAACTGCCAGGAATGATCACCTGTTTCAAATAACCTGCTAATCTAACCTGGTTCAAACATTTAGCCCTTTGTAAATCTCCTTTTTGTGTCTTGTGATTGAATTTGAACAAGCCTTATATACACTTTGTGTAATTTTGTTGCCATTTGACCACGAACACTGTTGTGCTTAGTCATGTTCAGTGGTGTCTGACTCTGTGACCCCATGGATCATAGCCTGCCAAGCTCCTCTGTCCATGGGATTCTCCAGGCAAGAATTCTGGAGTGGCTTGCCATGCCCTCCTCCAGGGGGTCTTCCCAACCCAGGAATTGACCCAGGTCTCCCACTTTGTAGGCAGATTCTTTATTGTCTGAGCCACCAGGGAAACCAAAGAATACTACTAAACTGAATTTATTATTGAATTCTATTATATTGCATGTTGTCAATTTTTTAAACGAATGTGTAACTGCAAATAAGATATCTCATTAAAACTCCAACAATAAAGCAGAGTTTCAGGATTTGGAGACATAACTTCCCAGCAGTTTCTAGAATTGTTAATACTGGTAATAGAAGATAGATTTAAGTAATGATATTCATCCAACTAATGGATGAATCTGAAGCATCTTATTTTGTTGCGTAATTGAGGCTACTTCTACATAATCCTACAGCAGATGGTGGACAAGGGCCTCTCAGTCAGCTTGTCCATTAGTACAAAACAATATGTAACTTCATTTACAGAATGTTTTGTAGCTATATTTTATATAAATCTAGGTCAGAATCAGTCCTCCAGGCTGAGGTCAAGACATTGCCACAGTAAACAGGAAGAATAGCACAGGATTTAAATTCACTTTCCCCAGGACGGACTCACGGCCTGACCTGGGAATATCCAGGGGCTGATGGGGCCTCTTTAACAATGATAAAGCTTTGTGAGCTTAAGCACACATGAAAGATGGATACCCAAGAATTTAAGTAGCAGAATTTTTATTTCTCAGTCCTGTTGGTAAACAGATTTACCACAAACTGGTAGACTTGAAAGAATAGAAACTTATTCTCTCACAGTTCTGGAAGCTAGAAGTTTGAAACTGAAGAGCTGGCAAGGCCACGCTCCCTCTAGACTTGAAAACATCCTTCCTTTTCTCCTCATAGCATCTCCTGATTGCTGCAGTCTGCCTCCACCAAAACCTGGCCTTTCTTTATATCTCTGTGTGTCCTGTTCTCTTCTTATAAATATACTAGTCATGGGATTTAGGACCAGCCCTAATCCAGAATGGTCCCATCTCAGTCCTTAACTGATTACATGTGCAAAGACTCTATTAGTTAATAGAATCATAAGTGGATGTTGAATTTTGTGAAAAGTTATTCTGCATCTATTGAAATGATTATGTTACTTTTATTCTTCAGGTTGTTAATGTAATCCATCATGCTGATTTGCAGATATTGAGCCATCTTTGCATTGCTGGCATAAATCCCAATGATCATGGAATATGATCTTTTCAATGTATTGTTGAATTTGATTTGCTAATATTTTCTTGAAGATTTTTGTATCTATGTTCATCAGTGATATTGGCCTATGACCTCCTTTTGTGTGTGATTCTCTGGTTTTGGTATCAGGGTGAGGCTGGCCTTGTAGAATGAGTTCAGAAATGTTCTTCCCTCTGAAATTGTTTGGCTAGTTTGAGAAAAACAGGTGTTGATTCTTCTCTAAATGTTTGGTAGAATTCACCCATGAAGCCCTCTGGTCCTAGACTTTAGTTTGTATGGAGTTTCTTTTTATTATTATTGTTACTGATTTCATTGCAAATAATTGGTTTGTTTACATTTTTTATTTCTTTTGTATTCAGTCTTGAGTTTGCACATTTCTGGAGATTTTTTCATTTCTTCTAGGTTGTCCATTTTATTGGTGTATAGGTGTCCATAGTAATTTCTCATGATCCTTTGTATTTCTGTGGTGTCAGTTATAACTTCTTTTCTTTCATTTCTGATTTTATTGCTCTCTTTTTTTTTTTTTTTTAAACTGTCACTCTTTCTTCTCTTGTGAGTCTGGCTAAAGTTTATTTCGTTCATCTTTTCAAAGAACCAACTCTTAGCAGATTATACAATGTTAACTAAACCATGTAAAATATGTATTCATATGGAAAAATTTCACAAAAAGGAAAGAAGCTTGATTAGGATGGAAGAATTATGGATCATTTCATTCTCTAATAATTTGTTTTATTAGTTTTGTATTTAGCTTTAAGTGATTAAAGGATTATTTGTTATTACTACTGGAAGGACTGTGAGTTGCCCTTCAAAAATATCATATGCTTTCTTCAATGATATTGATATTTTGATTGTATATCATTAACAATAAGCAAGTATTTATTTTCTAACAAGCCAGTCCCATGGGTCATCCATTAAAACATGCTGGTGGGAAGCCAAGACAAAGTTGATCCAACACAGGAGCGTATGGGGAGACCACGTCATATAGATCTTCTCAAAGGAAAGGTGGGCAAGTTCAGGGAGACTATCTGTGCTTTGCTTTGCCCCCTGGGAGTGTGGACGGGTGGAAGGAGGAAGCATCTGTGAGTCAGACAAAAATGAGTCCTCTGTGAGTTTAGCACCACAACAAGCAACCAGGCTGTCTCTGCCTCCAAACAATCTATATGGAGTCATAGCACCTCCTGAACTGTCATGAAAAAGTCAAGAAAAAGTCATGCCATAGAGCTAAGTGACACACAAGAAAGTATTGGAACATGGGACATTTTATAGGATCCCTGACCTGTCTCCTGCACGTCTATGCATTAAGAACAATAAATGGTAGAAGGATCTTTTCTAGGTTAAAAAAACATTTAAGACACATAGGTATCAGAGACATAGTACAGATTTTGTATCTTGATTGAAACAAACTAATTGTAAATAAGGGGAATTTTTGTTATTCATTCGCTAAGTCCAACTCTTTGTGACCCCATGAACTGCAGCACACCAGCCCTCTCAGTCTTCCGCTGTCTTCTGGAGTTTGCTCAAATTCATGTCCATTGAGTCAGTGATGCCATCTAACTATCCCACTCTCTGCACCCCGTTCTCCTTTTGCGTTCTGTCTTTCCCAGTATCGGGGTCTTTTCCTGTTAGATAGGCCATGTATTATATCATAGTAAGGAATTAGTGCAAATTTTGTTCATACTGGTAAGGTTGGCCCTGAAAAAATCTCCCTTCTTATTTAGGATACAGAAATAATTAGGAGTGAAACATTATGATGTCTGGAATTTACCTTAAAATATTTCAGCAGAGAAAAAAGAGAAAGAAAAAAGGGAATTTTAGAGAAAGGAAGTATGGTAAACTGTTCATAATTGTTGGGACTTCATCATCAATATATGGGGAGTTATTTTATTTGTCTCTCTATTTTTACACACGTTGGAAAATTTCCATAATAAAAGAGTTCTTATCCTCTGTGTTCAGTCGTGTCTGACTCTGCAACCCCTGTGGACTGTAGACTGCCAGTCTCCTCTGTCCTTGGAATTTTCCAGGCAAGAATATTGAATTGAATTGCCATTTCCTTCTTCAGGGTATCTTCCCAACCCAGGGATTGAACCCACATCTCTAGTGTCTCCTACACTGGCAGGCAAATTCTTTACCACTAGTACCACCAACATAGATAAATACATTCCTAGAACATTAACTTCCAAAAACTTCTGTGATTTTTCCTGAGCAAGCTTTAAGGGCTAATTTGTTTATATTCCCCATTATAAGTCAAAGATTTCTCAGGGACTATGAGTAATAACTAGAATCAAACCTTCTTATCCACCCCGACAGGAGAAAAAAATTCCATGAAGAGCAATTTGGCAAGGACTCCCAAAAGGACAAATACCTTTATGTATCATTCTGACTTCCAGAAACTTATCCTAAGAGCATAGGCAAAAATATACTATGACATGTTCACAGACATTCCCTGGAGTACCGTTTATAACGTCAGTGAACTGGAAGTAATGGAGTGGTCCATCAAGAAGAAGCTAGTTAGGCAAGTTATGGCCAATCAACATATGGAATATTTAGGTAGCCCTTAAAAATAATGTAGGAGACCTGTATTGCTGATATGGAAGTGTTTTTAAGACATGTGAAATTAAACAAAAAAACAGGTCTAAAAAACTATGAACCCGTAAAGCAATTACCCTTCAATTAAAAATAAATAAAAATTTTTAAAGAGTAAAAAGTTCTTTGAAGAAAAATAAGGATAACGTGAAGTTTCAAGTTTGATTCAGCACATACTTTTGTGCTGAACACAGAACACACAACGCAGACAAAACGAGGGCAGAGCAGCTGAAGCAGCCCCTGCCCCCACGTCAGGCAGTGAAGGAGCTGAAATGAAGCAGAAATGTTGATGTGAACTCATTAACACTTTAAAATTTTAAAAATAGCATTTCCAGGAAAAAAAAAAAAAAACTACTATGAACCCATTTGAGGTCTTTTAAAAGACAGAAAGATGTAAGAGATGGATAGCAGTTAGTTACCTGCTGGATGTGGAATGGGTGGGAGAAAAGATGTTTACTTTTTGTTTTATACATTTGAATGTTTAACCTGTGTGTATACTATTTTCCATTTTAAAAGAGAAAAAAATGTAAGAAAAAATTTTTAAATCATATGAATGTAATTAGGAAGGTGATTCTGCTAGGGGAAAATTTTTTAATGTACAACTTTTAAAAGTTGTGGGTGTTGTACTGTTTTAAGGTTATAAAAATAATGATTCCTCCTATAGTACTGACAAATTATGCAAAATTACATGAGAGTCTGTTTGAAAACACTTGGAACTCTTCCAATGAAGTTACATAAAAGATGAAACTTTTGAGTGCAAGTTATAGCAGAAAAAACACTGGAGAGATATTTCTTTTTATCTACATGGAATTAAAATGGGCTTTAAAGATGCATTAGCTTCTATGTCTTATAAGACTCTGCTGGTGGCCTCTACTGTGCTCCAGGTACTTATTCCCTGCACATTCACAGTGCCGCTCCTGCACTGTGAGCAGGGTGAGTGCTCTCAGTCCTAATTTGCATACAAAGAAACTGAGTCTGGGAGCGTTAGTCACCTTATTCAAAGTCCACAAGGTCAGCATCAGACCCCAAAACCGTTCACTTAGTTTGCCTGTCTCCCTGTCTGCTTTATTTGGGAGAAAATTAGAGGGAAATTAAGAAACTCATCTGGCCTTTTATTCTTGCCCTTCCTTATTTTATTTTTGCTTTCAGCAACTGACTGTGTTTTTCTAGCCTTGTTTTACGCCCTAGGAAGAGGTACATTATGGAAGGCATTATGGGAGTTGGAGGTGATGAGTGGTTTATTAGCTGAATTTTCTTAGGTGTTTCAGTAAAACAGAGAATTCACAGCTCGGTGACTTTTTTCCCTGCAGATATTGTGGATGCTTTATCAGATCCAAAGAAATTTCTTTCCATTACGGAAAAGAGAGCGGATCAAATGAGAGCTATGGGCATTGAAACTGTAAGTAGCAACAGTGAGTTAAGACAGGTAGCGACGGCCAAGGAAAGACAGCTGAGTGGGGGGAAGTCGTCTGACTGATTACAAAAGTCGCAAGTTAATAGAACAAGTTCAAAAGTGGTTTTTGAAACTGAACTTTCATCTCAACAAAACCGTTTCAAAAGTCTATGAGGATGTAGCATATTTAATAAAATGTGACCCACTTCATTACTATGGCTTCACTCACATCTGGGGACCCTGGCCCCATTAGAAATGAAATGGAAACACCCATAATGCTTTTAGGAACATTTAAATATAGGATGCTTTTGTGAGACACTGAAATGCCAGTTCACCTTAATCAGTGCGGAAATAAAATTGGCATTTACTATTGTTTACTTTTTACTAGTCTTATATCCAGCCTTCAATGCCACTGTAACATTGCAGTGTTTCACTCCTTGTTTTTAAAGTTCCCCTTACTCCTCAGTTTAGAATGGAAACAGAAATCTCTGCAGTAGCTTGAAAAAAAAAGAAGGTATAGCCTGCTTATTACAAAGGAGCTGCACCTGCTTTCCTTGGCTTCCTCTTTTGGGTCAGATCTGAGGAAACCATATGTTTACTCCTGAAGCAAAGATCTAATTTAGGGAGTAAAGGCTAGAATACAGAGGAGCAGTTGATGGTACAGACTGGGTTCAGTAGAAGGGAGAAGGTACAAGACATCTGACTTCTAGGTGGCATTCATTTGGGTCAGTATAAGCATTTCTGTTCCAGAGTGACATTGCCGATGTGCCCAGTGACACTTCAAAGAACGACAAGAAAGGGAAAGCCAACACAGCCAAAGCGAATGTGACCCCTCAGAGCAGCTCAGAGCTCAGGCCAACCACCACAGCTGCCCTGGGGGCTGGCCTGGAGGCCAAGAAAGGTAAGAGAGAGTTGTCTGGGCTGCTTATCTGTTGCAGCAGTTTTCGAAACTTTGATGCAGATATTTAGAACTCTTACTTTAGCCAGTTTTCATGGCTCCATAAAACTCAAGAGCAGCAGATTTTCTGTGGGTTGAACAAATTTCTCAGTTTCTCTGAGTGGTTAACAGAAAAGCAGTGTTTCATCTGCTAGATCCCCTTCACCATAGTTGAAGGGGACTGGTGGTCCCCTTCACCAGTAGACCTAGAAATGTTGAAATTTGGTACTCTTTTTGTGAGGAAAAAAAAAAAGGCATTTACAGAGTGAGCTCAGCAAAGTCATTCCCTCTGTCCTGCAGGTACCACCATAAGCGTGGGCAGTAAGTTCATGAACCAGCAGAATAACAATTGTTCCTGACATTCCTAGATCCCCTGTTTGCTAATTTTGCCCCATGGGTAGATATTCAGCATCCATGATTCTTTATTTGTAAAATTATCAAATGGGCATCTGAAGGCCAATTCTCTGTGGATACCTGTAGATGTAATGGAAGAGCATAAGAGGTGGCATTACAAAGAATTACATGTTCCATGTGCTAATATGGAACTGTACTGTAGGGGAATAACTGTATTGATTATTTAAAGTTGATTTCCATTCTTATTGTTCAGGCATCCATTCTGATTGGATGGTCCCCATTCCATATGATAATTAAATATTTTAAATATCCTCCTTGACCATGAATCATTTACTAAACTCAGTTTTGTTACTTTAAGAATTTCTCTTTTTCCTATGGTTTTCTACTCAATATAAATATCTCCCATTTATATGTGAATTCAGCATCTTTGGTGTAAGAAAGTCAAGTTGTCTGTGTACTTAAGTACACACAGTGCTGCAGTTTAAGGTAAGAAATGACAGGCTTTCCTTAACCGAAGCAGCATGGTAATTTAGCAGGAAACTCAATGTGCATTGCGCTTTGTGAAACAAATTTGGAAATGAGAGGGCACAAAAGCAGCTCAAATTGTACTCTGCAGCTGTATGTCTGTTCCTCCCTGGAAAGAACATGGAACAAGGTAATGATGCAGGATATGGGCTTTCCATCCAGCACTATCTTTCTTAACATCAGCCTCTCAGACAGAGACAGGCAGTGGAAAATGGGAGAGTTTTTGTTTAGTTAAAGTTCTTGTGTCATGCTCACCGACACAGAAAGACATTAGTGGCCTGAAAAAGCTGTGTGACCAGCTTACAGATGAGAAATGGAATATTCCCTGCCATATCAGTAAACAAAGGAAGTCACAGCCATCAGCAGTTGTAGCCTCCACTGATTGGGAGCTGGTGAGCCCTGAGGGAACTCAGGAAGGAAAGAATACCTGCCATCCAGCAGCCATCAGACTGCAGCCCCGAGGAAACTCGGGATGTGGAAACACAGGACACTGGCCCCAGATAGCAGAGGTGCAGATCAAGGGAAAGATTTCAGTAAGCCCAGACTCTTGCATCTTCCCATACCTAGAGAAGTGCTGAATTTGTTAACTCAACATACCTGGTTTCTTTAAATAGCAGTCATCTTTTGTCATTCAGACTACCTGCCCTTTGTTGCAAACCCCCTAGCTCCTCCCTTCGCCTACTCAGAGCAGTTTTTCAGAGCTCTCTGAAATGCTGTCTCCTGCGCTGCAGTCCTCATTTTGTCCCCAAATAAAGCCTAACTCGCAACTCAACATGTTGTGCAGATTTTTTCAACACAAAACACAGAAGTGATCCTAGTTCTAGAAGGGACCATGATTGTGTTCAGAACTGTTTCACTTCTAGTCCAAATAAGATTACACAGGAATGAGCCACTGGAAGAAGCTCTCCTTTTCCCTCCTCCCCTTGACCAACACCCTGAGTAAGAGGATCTACACACTGATTCATTTTGGCCTTTTGTTCAGGAGACTTGGGAGCCTCCTCTAAGGCACAGTGATCGGTTCTACGAGAAATGCCTTCACACCTTCAGGAACCTCACAATGAGACAGGGTTCCACACTGTGGCCAGGTGGTGCTCATGAGGGCTGACTGCTCAGAAATGGGAGGAAGGGGGTCAGAGGAGACTCAACGATAGGATCCTAACTGAGCTGGGCCTTGAAACGCAGGTCTGACATGAGCAGGGAGAGAAGGTGGAAGAGCCCAGGCAGAGACCAAGGCCACACAGGAAGCAGCCGGGGCAAGAAAGGGGGCAGAGCCAGTCTGATTTGGAGATGGCCTAGGACCACCCAGGGATGGAGAATGACCCCCGAGGGTTTGTAAGACAGTTAGTACAGTCTTGGTGGGAATAGTCTTTAAAGAGGGAATAAGTGATAAGGGCCAGTGAAGAATTAGGGTATTTATGCCTCTAATTTAACACTTAGCACATTGTATTTATATTATATATTTACTCACATGATATTTATATAACATGATAATAACCAGAGAAAGGAGTTATTGCAGCAAGACCATACCTCTGTCATCCAGTATGTCCCTGGAACCATGCCTAGTGAAGATCTAGAGTCTCTTCTCTTAGGAAGTAAATGGCTGGTGAATGAACAAGCCAGGCTAACAGCAAGGAGAGCCTGGATGAGGCTGGACGTGCTCAGAGGGAGAGGAAGCATGGAAATCAGTCGGTGACTTGGGTGTCAGTTTTAGTGGGAAGAAGGTAACTCAGAGACTTCAAGCACAGGTCACAGAAAGAGATGGTACCAATGGGCGAAGCAGAGAACTCAAGAGGAGGAACAGTTTTGGGTAAGATGAGTCTTGTCCTGTACATCATCACATTCAAGCTGTTGGGGGTGCATCTGGGCAGAAGCAGGAAACAGCAAAACTGTGGGAGGTCAGGAGGAGGGAGACGGGAGAAGGGAGAGAGAGAGGATGTGAGCTGCTTAGAAAGATAGCAGGAATGGAAACAAACAAAAAAAGAAAGATTTTTAAGAAGAATGAGTTTGGGAAGGTAGTGTAGACAGTCCAGAGAAGTTAAGACTGCATAATTACTGTTGAATCAGGGATGCTTGGGTGATGAGAGTGGAAACCAGGTTAGAAAAATTGATAATTGGAGATATAAAATTTTATATACATTTTATATAATATATAAAATGTGGAGAACGCTTGCATGTTGGTAGGAGCCAGTGAAGAGAAGGAGAGGGAAAATGCCAGAGAGTACAGTGTAACAGGCTCTGAGGAAGAGCTGAATCGAGAGAAAGGGAGTGGTCCTGCTGCATGAGGGAGGAAGAAAGGTGTTCTGTCTGGGCCACGAAGAAGGAGAATTGAAGACAAGTCCTATGGCAGGAAGGAAGCGTCAGGTGGCACCCGCAGCATCTGCCGTGAATGTCTGTGAGCATGACGGGCTCTGAAGCTCTTCGGGGTTCTATTAGACACACAGCCCAATAGTAGTAACTGCACCAATGCTGCTTGGTATTCTTCTTTAAGATTAAGCAATTGAGAAAACTCGACTAGTTGATCTCCAAATTACAGTTTGAGAGAAAAGAAGTCATTTTTAATGAGCTGTGTTGATAAAAACAAAAACCGTATGTACCGAAACTTCAACTATTCAAAATCTTTGGGGCCCAGACTTTACAGTTGCACCCCTACTTTCACAGCAGGGAAACCTGGAGACCTACACTGTCTGATATAGAAGCCACGGGCCACATGTGGCTCTTCAGGCTTAAAACTAAAAACTTGAGTTTCTCAGGTGCCCTGGACAGTTCACAGATGGAACATATCCACTCTCACTGGAAGTCCTACTAGACAAGCTGCTCTGGGTATATAGATGGAGCCAGGCATTACCAGTTCCTGTTCTGTAGAGTGTGGTTTCTTCCCTAACTTCCTAAATCATTTGTAGAAACTAACATTTTTACAATGTGTCTTTCTCTAAAATAAAAAAAAAAAAAGCAAAACCAGGGTTGAGGGAGGTTTGTGTTTTCATGTTCTTGTTGTTTAGTCACTAAGTCGTCTCCAACTCTTTTGCAACCCCGTGGAATGTAGCCTGCCAGGCTCCTGTGTCCATGAGATTTTCCAGGCAAGAATACTGGACTGGGTTGCCATTTCCAAACCCAGGGATCAAACCCATGTCTCCTGCATTGGCAGGTGGATTCTTTACACTGAACCACCTGGGAAGCCCTTATGGTTTCATAGGGTCCTGTTGGTCAAGATTTCATTGAACCAAGACCAAAAAACAGTCTCACCAGACTAGGTCAGACTCTTAGTTTTTGTTATATCTCTAGAGCACCTTGCGTGCCTCCCAATTCTGTGTGTTCATTTTATAGAAGAAAGAACAGAGACCCAAAGATAGGGAGCTCTTTGCAATGCCAGGATAGGACTCCCTGGCCTGCAGTAAAGCCAGGAATTAGCTTGTGATGTCAGACCTCAGAGATCAGAGAATAGCCCCATGATCCCTTGACATCCCTACCACAAAGTGTTAGAGATCAGAAGACTGCTTTCTCTCTGCCGTGACTCTTTACTGTCCTTACCACCCTCCCCCTGGATGTACACGTCTTCTTAAAATGAGTGCAACTGAAAAACAAGACCCTAGAATTTGATACCTGTCTTTCTCGAGTATCTCATACTTAGCCTTTGGGATTCTAATGGAAATCTATAGAATGCACATTCATCTTGTTTACCTAAGATGAAAACCTGCAGTCAAACAGAATGTGTTTTGGGATTCGCCTACAACTGCGGTTGCCATGACAGCATCTAGCTTAGCATCACTCCAACAACAGGATGACTTAGTGTATTACTCTAGGTGCTCATGACAGCATCCTGTTCTACAATGATCTGATTTCATTATTTTCTATATGTTAAAGGCATTCCTGGGCTTAGTAGCATATCACTTAAATGCTAGAATTCAATTCAGTAGTGGAAAGGGGCTGAAAAAAAATGTTAAGCTGGCAACAGTGTTGGTAGTTAGTGGACTGATAGGGTGCATCTTCAAATGCAAAGGGGAAAGCGACTATAATAGATGCTGCTGTGCCTGGTCAGATCTCCTTTATGGGACTGGTGCCCGTCCTTCAATGGTGAGGGACACTGGCTGACTGCCAATCACAGCTGCACTTTTCTCCCTAGTGTTGCCCTCAGACCATGGGAGTTCTCTTGTCTGGAAATGCCTAGAAGGTTTTGTAAAACTTCTGACACCCTAACTGAGTGATCTGGGGTTACACAAGCTCTGTCTCCTTACCTCAAGGTAGAATAACACTGGAAGGCCATTTATGCTAACAACTTGCAGGATCATACCAAGGCTGGATTTCAGCCAGGAAGACCCCCAGGTTTCTTCCTCGACCCTATAGTGCTTCTCTCACCCGCTAGGAGTTTCTCCTGAGAGCCCTCCCGCGATAAATCATATGCACATAAACCCTCTTCTCAGTCTTTGCTTGTAGGGGACCTGATCTCAGACCAGAAAGGTTTCAGGTAAGTGTCTAGTTAATTGTCCTGTAATAGAAAACTAAGATGTTTATAGCCATAACATGTATAAAGCTGCTTCAATGTCTTTAGATGCGATTTCAAAACTGAATTTGATATGATCATTTATTCTAATTGATAGGATCATTTATTCTAATTACACAGTAACTTTGTGTTTAATATAAACAGTAACTTTGTTTCAGGTATTGAACTGATCCCTCAAGTGAGGATAGAAGATTTAAAGCAGATGAAGGTAAAATTGCCTGGTCATTTCGCCAGCACTCTTTTGTTCTGTTGGTGAAATGGATGTATTTTTGTTTCTCACTAGCTTTAATCATTGTGGTAGTACTACACAAAGCTTATTTGGGATCCCGTTTGTTTTTTCCACAGGCTTACTTGAAGCATTTAAAGAAACAACAGAAAGAGCTCAGTTCTTTAAAGAAGAAACATGCAAAGGTACCGTGCTTTGTGTGTGCGAGCAGCATGTGTGTGCAGCTCTGTAGGCTGGTTTGTGTGTTTTCTCCTTTAAGCTCTCTGATGAAAACCTCTCAGCCGAAACCACTGCTTGGAAACTGATGCCAGCCAACTGGGCAGCAGGACCTTCATTTTAACTGGTTAGACATGAAATTTTAAAAGATACTCCATTTGGTATTGTTTATCACTGATTTGTAATCTGCTTTTCTAATGGTTGTTTCAAAAGCATAACAAAGCTTCACCCTTTTCAAAATTGTTGAATAATATGACGAAATTGTTGAGTAATATCTATCACCTGACTATTGAAAACCAACTCATAGTGTTAGTTTCTGGGTACAAAAATTCTCTGAGTCTCTAGCAAACAGTTTGCCACACATAGTGCATCAGGAGAGATGCTGGTCAGCTCCAAACTTCTCAGCCAGGGGACCCGGAGAGAGCTCTTCTCATTTTCCCCCATTATGTAAACTCTGCTTGGTGGCCTACTTCTGAAATATTGTTGTTCCTACTTATAGGAAGAGGTCTTTGGACAGTAATCATGACCCCATGCACTGCAGCACACCAGGCTTCCCTGTCCTTCACCATCTCCTGGAGCTCACTCAAACTCATGTCCATCGAGTTGGTGATGCCATCCAACCATTTCATCCTCTGTCATCCCCTTCTCCTCCTGCCTTCAACCTTTCACAGCATCAGGTTTTTTTCTAATGATTCAGCTCTTCACATCAGGTGGCCAAAGTTATTGGAGCTTCAGCTTCAGCATCAGTCCTTCCAGTGAATATTCAGGACTGATTTCCTTTAGGATTGACTGGTTTGATATCTTTACAGTCCAAGGCACTCTCAAGAGTCTTCTCTAATACCACAGTTCAAAAGCATCACTTCTTCAGCACTCAGCCTTCTTTATGGTTCAACTCTCCTATCCATACATGACTACTAGCAAAACCATAGCTTTGACTATACAGACCTTTGTCAGCAGAGTAATGCTTTTTAGTATGCTGTCTAGGTTTGTCATAGCTTTTCTTCCAAGGAGCAAGTGTCTTTTAATTTCATGGCTGCAGTCACCATCTGCAGTGATTTTGGAACCTAAGAAAATAAAGTCTGTCACTGTTTCTATTGTTTCCCCATCTATTTGCCGTGAAATGATGGAACCAGATGCCCTGATCCTAGTTTTTTGAATGTTGAGTTTTAAGTCAGCTTTTTCACTCTCCTCTTTCACTTCCATCAAGAGGCTCTTTAGTTCCTCTTCACTTTCTGCCATAAGGGTGGTATCATTTGCATATCTGAGATTATTGATATTTCTCCCTGCGATCATGATTCTAGCTTGTACTTCATCCACCCTGGCATTTCATGTGATGTACTCTGCATATAAGTTAAATAAGCAGGGTGACAATATACAGCCTTGACATACTCCTTTCCTAATTTGGAACCAGCCCGTTGTTCCATGTCCAGTTCTAACTGTTGCTTCTTGACCTGCATACAGGTTTCTCAGGAGGCAGGTAAAGTGGTCTGGTATGCTCATCTCTTGAAGAATTTTCCACAGTTTGTTGTGATCCACATAGTCAAAGACTTTAGTGTAGTCAATGAAACAGAAGTAGATGTTTTTCTGTAATTCTCTTGCTTTCCCTATGATCCTATGGATGTTGTCAATTTGATCTCTGTTTCCTCTGCCTTTTCCAAATCCACCTTGAACATCTGGAGGTTCTCAGTTCACATACTGTTGAAGCCTAACTTGGAGAATTTTGGGCATTACTTTACTAGCGTGTGAGATGAGTACAATTGTGCGATAGTTTGAGCATTCTTTGGCATTGCCTTTCTTTGGAATCTGAATGAAAACTGACCTTTTCCAGTCCTGTGGCCACTGCTGAGTTTGCCATACTTGCTGGCATATTGAGTGCAGCACTTTAACAGCATCATCTTTTAGGACTTGAAATAGAAATTAGGACTTGACCGCTGTTTCTGCGACCATCCTCTGACCTTGTATAACCTGGAAACCAGAATAAATCTTTCTTCCCCATTAAAAAAAAAAAAAAAAAAAAAAAAAAGAAATAGAAATCCAAGATTTGAAGGAATCTAAGTTGCCTTCATTTGCAGAAACAACCTTGAGTTTCTTGGAGCCCCACATTATAATAGAACCAAAACTCAAAGAGATTTTAAATCTCCCTGAATCCTACCATCTAAATCTGTGTGGACTTTCTTAACAGCCTTAGTGTACATTTTTTGGAGGAAGCCTTCAAAATTCCTTAGGTCACATAATAGAGCCATATTGCACAGTGCTTGCCTGTTGCTTTTCAGAATGGTTTTTGGAAGCATTCTCAGCAGGTAAATGCATTTCATGGCTTGTTTTCCATATCTTCATGTACTTCAGAAGTTTAAGTCACAAATGTATGATTATAAACATATGAATGAATTCCTTCTCCCACATTAAATACACAGGGGACCCTTTTTTCTATTCAGCCTGCTTTGCCAGTATAATTACCAAACTCAGAATTCTATAATCTTTCATATAAAACTACTATTACTAATAAGACTGAGGTTTATTTAACGCCACTTTTTTGTTACATATTTTATATACATTCTTAAATCCTTACAATGTCCCTGAAACCCGAATCATTCCATTCACATTTCAAGCATTCAAGTAATTCAGAGAAGTGAGTTCCTTGCCAAGAGCAATACAACTGGTTTATGCTAGTTATAACTGAAGTGCTTTTCATCTATTTTAACTCTCCCAAAGCCTTTGCAAATAATTATTTTCAAATAGTTAAACCTTCCTCTCTACAAACTTTCTGTAATTTTTGAGTCTATAGTAGTTCCTTAATACTTCCCACTATCTCATCTGAGCCAACTTTTAAGATTAAGGCTATATAGGAATATTTACTTGCCTAATATGTACTGAGGTCTACTCAGCTAACACATTTGTCTTAAAAGTGAAAAAGGAAAAACTGGTGAAGGAGGTGGGTGGATGGGGTTGAATCTGTTACCACAGGACACACTTAGTGCCTGATATCCATTTGATCCTAACACTAATTTTTCTTTCTGTCAGTACTTATCAAATGGTAAAACTAGCTAATACATATCGAGGTTTATTTAAGCTTTTTTTCTTAGGTATTTTATAGCAATTATATAAAAGAGTACTTTAATTATATTAATATATTACCTTGTATCAATTAGCTTTTGCTGGGTAACAAACTATCCCCATATGTAGTGAATTTGAAAGCAACCATTTATTTGGCTCATAATTTTGTGGGTCAGCGGTTTGGCCTGGGTTCAGCTGGATCATTCTTCAGGTCTCACCTAAGTTCACTTCTGTCTGCTGTCACTCGGCAGATGTGGGGAGCTGGATGATTTAGCAAGACCTCTACTGAGTCCTTTCCACTCTGCTTTCTGTGGTCTCTCATCTTCAGAAGTGGTCCAGACTTGTTCATATGGCAGGGATCCCAGGATCCCAGCCTCAGCTCAGGACTGCATGGCATCACTTCTACATCCTTCTCTTGGCTACAGTGGGTCACGAGGTTGGACCAGGTTCAAGCAATGAGGACTCTACTAGGCAGGGGGAACCACAAAGTCAGATTGCAGAGGGGATTGGATACAGAGAGAGAGACCATTGTGACCCTTTTTGCAACAGTCTACCAGCCATTTGCCAGATGAGATAATTTACTTTAACAGAAACGCAGCTTGACTAAATCACCTAGCCTTTAGATGAGGGAGCCAGGATTTGGATCAAAATTCTCAGACTCCAGAGCTCAAGCTCTTCATCACTATATTGAGTTGCCTCTGAGTTTTCCAGCATTAGTCTTTATTTCCACACATCTTCTTTATGGTCCTAGTAAAAGGTTTTTGTTTGTTTGTTGAAGTACAGTTGATTTTCAATGCTATGTTAATTACTGCTGTACAGCAAAGTGATTTTGATATGTGTGTGTGTGTATTATTTTTTAAAAAATTTTCTTTTCCATTATGGTTTGTCATAGGATACTGAGAATAATTCTCTGTGTTATACAGTAAGACCTTGTTTGTAAAAGGTTTCTAAGAGCAATCATAAGTCTCCAGGGCACAAATATCTTGGCATCTTTTGGACTACTTTTTCCACAAATTATCCTTGGACCAAACCTGGAGGCTTCATAAAAAATGCATATTCTTGTGCCCCCTAGAGAATTTGTTATCATCTCCATGGAGACGTCTAGGAAATACATTTTTAATAAACTCTTCTCCTGCTGCTGCTAAGTTGCTTCAGTTGTGTCCAACTCTGAAACTATATGGACCATAGTCCACCAGGCCCCTCTGTCCTTTGGATTCTCTTTCAAGAATATTGGAGTGAACTGTGTGCCTTCCTCCAGGGGATCTTCTCGACCCAGGGATCAAACCTGCATTTCTTATGTCTCCGGCACTGGCAGGCAGCTTCTTTACCACTAGTGCCACCTGGGAAGCCTGAAGCTCCTCTCCTATGCACACTAAATTTTAAAAACTGTTTCTTTAGGAGTATTATTTAGCACTTTTTACTGTCCCTCAGTGGAAACCCCAGTAATGGCCTGCAAGATACACAGCTGGCCTCTGTGAAAAATGGATTTTGCCCTGTTGTTAAGCAATCGTGAGAATTAACTCGCCCAGCCTTGCTATGAAACAATATTTATATAACCCTTTCCAATAGTTGTGATGCTATCTAAGATGGAATAAAGTTTGCCACCACACTGGCTTGGCTTATAAACTGCCCAACTGAGGAGGGAAGGTGGCCTGGGCTGCGCCTTCCAACCCCAGCACCTGCCACATGCACACGCCGAGAGCAGTGCTGGGTGCAGATGCAGTGACCACAGAGCGCGCTCAGCCTTTACATATCAGCCGGAGGAGATCGCTTCTCTTCTCATAAAGGGAAGCAGAGAATGTGGTTACTTAACCAAGTCATTTAAGAAATGTACGGTCCATAAGGGAGCCTATTTCCAAACTTGAAGGTTAGCTGCAGGATGCAGAAGAAATAGTGGTGTGTCAAGGAGGATTTGCCATTTCTAAAAGAAAGCCAAAGAAATAAGTGTGAATCCCAAGCTATACACTATTGATCAGTTCAGTCAATTCAATTCAGTCATTCAGTCATGTCTGACTCTTTGTGACCCCCTGGACTGCAGAACGCCAGGCTTCCCTGTCCATCACCAACTCCCAGAGCTTACTCAAACTCATGTCCATCAAGTTGGTGATGCCATCCAACCATCTCATCCGCTGTCGTCCCCTTCTCCTCCTACCTTCAATCTTTCCCAGCATCAGGGGCTTTTCCATTGAGTCAGTTCTTTGCATCTGGTGGCCAAAGTGTTGGAGTTCAGCTTCAGCATCAGTTCTTCCAATGAATATTCAGGACTGATTTTCTTTAGGATGGACTGGTTGGATCTCCTTGCAGTCCAAAGGACTCTCAAGAGTTTTGTTCAACACCAAGTTCAAAAGCATCAATTCTTCAGTGCTCAGCTTTTTTCACAGTCCAACTCTCACATTCATACATAACTACTGGAAAAACCATAGCCTTGACTAGACGGACCTTTGTTGGTAAAGTAATGTCTCTGCTTTTTAATATGCTGTCTAGGTTGGTCATAGCTTTTCTTCCAAGGAGCAAGCCTCTTTTAATTTCATGGCTGCAATCACCATGTGCAGTGATTTTGGAGCCCAAAAAAAGGCTCTTCAGTTCGTCTTGATACACTATCAATACTAAGTATAAAATAGATAGCTAATGAGAACCTGCTGTGTGGCTCAGGGAGCTCTGCTCAGTGCTCTGTGATGAAGGAGACCCAAACACGAAGGGATATATGTAAGTATGTGGCTGAGTCACTCTGCTGTAAGCAGAGACCACACAGCATTGTAAAGAAGCTGTATTCCAGTTAAAAAAGAGAGAGAGAGACGGTATCTGCTGTTAGGATCATGGGACGAACAGACAGGAGTAATGCCCATTCTAGCCCTGAATGGAGTGGAGATGCCAGCAGGCCCAGTTTGGGGGAAATGGCAGTGGCCGATTGTTGTGACCCTCAACGCAGTTGGCAGTGAATCTGCTACTTGTCTCTCACTTTCTGTAACAACCTCTTCCATTTGAAATGGAAACTAAGGAAATGGTTTTTCACGTGTCCATTAGATGAGATACAGAAAGAGCTAGGGTTGCTTTTGCTAAGACACGGGGATGATTTTCAATTATCACATATGGTCTAGCCCTGAGAGCAAAACATTGAAACCCAAAGTTAAATAAATATCCCCAATGATACACTGGAAGAGGAATTCCAAATCAGTGGAAGTAAAAGAAGTAAATGAAGGAAGTCGGTCCCGAATGGAAAACAAGGAGCCCTCATTCCTGTCAAGAGGGCAAGTCAGACTCAGTTCCCACCTCCGGTGCCTTGAGAGTCTGTAAGCCACCTTCGTTTTCTAAAGGAGAAGCGTAGAATCAGGTCATATGTGAACCTCCTCTTCTTTAAATATTGACACTAAGACAGACTTTTTCTGAAATACCATGTAGGCTGAAAAATAAAACAGGATGCATCTTCTGGACCATCAGTTTGCAGTATCACCACAAATGAGTCAAATAAAATGCCTGAGAAAACAACTAAAATTTGACATTTCGAGAAAGCTGCTAATGGAAAATGTAGTCTGTGTTAGGCAAGCAGTTTTTCTGATAATGAACACCAAGGCTGCTGTTAAACTCATCACAGGTAACTCATGATAAAAAGTCAGTAACAAACCTACAGCTCTGTCATGAAGTAGAAATGAGCAGAAACACAGCAACCACCCACAGAGACAGCCTGCTGGTCATCTCAGAGGTGCGTGCTGAGCAAACAGTTTACTCAGATGCCTCGGCATCATTTGTGGGGTGAGAATTTAAGCCTAGAGTCACAGCAGGCAAAAGAATGAATTGCAGCAGATGTTTTTCACAAAAGAAGCTGAATTTAACCTAGATGTCCATCGGCCAATGAATGGATAAGGAAGTTGTGGTACATATACACAGTGAATATTACTCAGCTATAAAAAAAGAATGCATTTGAGTCAGTTCTAATGAGGTGGATGAAACTGGAGCCTATTATACAGAGTGAAGTAAGCCAGAAAGAGAAACACCAATATAGTATATTAATGCATTTATATATATATGGAATTTAGGAAGACAGTAATGATGACTATACGCAAGATGGCAAAAGAGACACAGATGTAAAGAACACGCTTTTGGACTCTGTGGGAGAAGGCGAGGGTGGGATAATTTGAGAGAATAGCATTGGAACATGTACATTACCATATGTGAAATAGATCATCAGTGTAAGTTCGATGCATGAAGAGGGCACTCAAAGCCGGTACACTGGGACAACCCAGAGGGATGGGGTGGGGAGGGAGGTGGGAGGGGGGTTCACTATGGGGGAGACACATGTGCACCCATGGCTGATTCATGTCAATGTATGGCAAAAACCACTGCAATATTGTAAAATAATTAGCTTCCAATTAAAATAACTTTAAAAAAAGAGAAGCTGAAACTACTCTTAACTTTGATAGAAACATATACAAGTTCTACTGAAAAGCTGCACATTTATTTCTCCAAAATGTCCTGATTAAGACTGACTTTTAAGTCAGCATATTTTAATTTTGGTACTCTTGACCTGAATGAATGACAAACTCTCTGTTCCATAGGGTCTCATAACTTAGTTAGGGACCAAAAACATAAAATCTATGATAGTTGGTGTTTATTGTTACTGTTGTTTGTTGTTTTTAGCTAAATAAGCCTAGAAATAATTTCCTGGCTCCTCTATTTTGTACAACAGGAAGCTGAGGCTTGCCCCCCATCCTTTGGTGATCAGTAATTAGGACCTTGTTCCTTTGTGAAAGGAGAAGTGATGTCTGGGAACCAGATTATCCCAAAACTTCAATCGTTGCTGGCTGCTACACAGGGCACACAGGGATAGTTTTGAGCACAGAGAGAGAACTTTCCAAGGCCATTTTTTTGTCATGTGTAGTCATTGTAATCATTTTAATTCAATATGCTTCTAATTTTTTAAATTATTTCTATATACATTAGTAACTTGCAGCTCATAACCCTGAATTATGTTGGGCAAACAGATATTGTTCAGTTTTCTAATAAAGAAATTGAGACCTGGAAAGGTTTATATATGTTGCCTCCGGGGTAATTATGAACTGAGCTGGGAGTGGAATCCAAGTCCTCTTGCTGCTCTCCCATGCTATTAATTTCTTTATTCATGCAGCAAATATTTATTGTATCTATTCTGTACCCAGCATTGGGCTTTGTGCTGGCAAGAAAAGGAGACTTGTAGAGTATGTCTTATATCCGTGAATCTATCATGAATGCCTTTATGTGCATACACCCTCATTCCTGTATCTAATGGGGTTAATTAGGGCTCACCATACTACTTCCTTAAGCAGTGGTCTATGCCAGCTAATTTCCAACCCTCAAAGCCTCTTTTTTTTTCTTGTACTACACTAGAATATATAAAGAAGCAATCTTTTCCACCTGCCTTTCAGTGATATTTGCAAGAGACACAGGAATGTAGCACTTCTCAGTTCAGTTCAGTCGTTCAGTCGTGTCCGACTCTTTGCAACTCCGTGAACTGCAGCACGCCAGGCCTGCCTGTCCATTACCAACTCTTAGAGCCTACTCAAACTCGTGTCCATTGAGTTGGTGATGCCATCCAACCTTCTCATCCTCTGTCAGCCCCTTCTCCTCCTGCCTTCAATCTTTCCCAGCATCAGGGTCTTTTCCAATGCATCAGTTCTTCACATCAGGTAGCCAAAGTATTGGAGTTTCAGCTTCAGCATCAGTCCTCCCAGTGAATATTCAGGACTGACTTCCTTTAGGATTGACTGGTTGGATCTCCTTGCAGTCCGAGGGCCTCTCAAGAGTCTTCTCCAACACCACAGCTCAAAAGCATCAATTCTTCAATGCTCGCCTTTTTTTATGGTCCAGCTCTCATGTCCATACATGACCACTGGAAAAACCATAGCTGTGACTAGACAGACCTTTGTTGGAAAAGTAATGTCTCTGCTTTTTAATACACTGTCTAGGTTGGTCATAGCTTTTCTTCCAAGGAGCAAGAGTCTTTTACCTTCATGGCTGCAGTCACCATCTGCAGTGATTTCGCAGCTCAAGAAAGTTAAATCTGTCACTGTTTCTATTGTTTCTCCATCTATTTGCCATGAAGTGATGGGACCGGATGCTATGATCTTCGTTTTCTGAATGTTGAGCTTTAAGTCAATTTTTTCACTCTCCTCTTTCACTTTCATCAAGAGGCTCTTTAGTTCCTCTTCACTTCCTGCCATAAGGATGGTGTCATCTGCATATCTGAGATTACTGATATTTTTCCCAGCAATCTTGATTCCAGCTTCTGCTTCATCCAGCCCAGCATTTCTTATGATGTGCTCTCTGTATAAGTTAAATAAGAAGGATGATAATGTACAGCCTTGATGTACTCCTTTCCTGATTTGGAACCAGTCTGTTCCATGTCTGGTAGCACCTCTAGAATGTTTTATTCTAGACTTACCTGCATGTGTGCTCAGTCACTTCAGTCATGTCCAAGTCTTTGTGATCCCATGAACTGTAGCTCGCCAGGCTCCTCTGTCCATGGGATTTTCCAGGCAAGAATATAGGAGTGGATTGCCTTTCCTCCTTCAGGGGATCTTCCTGACCCAGGGATCAAACTCGTGTCTGCCTGCATCTCTTGCATTGCAGGCAGATTCTTTACCCACTGAGCCACCTAGGAAGCCCCTAGACTTTCACAGATCCCCTTGTTTAGTTGTCCAGGGAAATTAATACATGTGCAGACAGGCATGATGATTATTAAATCTTTTAAGGAAGGCTAGTATTTTCAGACACGACTAAGTGACTTCACTTTCACTTTTCAGTTTCATGCATTTGAGAAGGAAATGGCAACCCACTCCAGTGTTATTGCCTGGAGAATCCCAGGGACAGGGGAGCCTGGTGGGCTGCCATCTATGGGGTTGCACAGAGTCAGACACGACTGAAGCGACTTAACAGCAGGAGCAGTATTTTTTAGTGTTTTTCCTGCATAACAGTGCTGCTGCTACAGAAGTAGCTAAATCCATTTAAATAAGGATACATCAACATGTCAATCTATTCTTGGGGTGGTGTGTTAAACTTGAAGGAAAGGTTTATTGATTTAATTTCACTGGCTGTTCTCTCAAATCACTCTGCATGTTTTCATGAGGATCAAAAAATATAAGTAGATTTGTATGTCACCATATTTTGAATTAGACAGGAAGGCCTAACGCGCTGCAGTCCATGAGGTCACAAAAAATCAGACACAACTTGGCAACTGAAGAACAACATATTTTGAATAAGGCTTAATAAGCATTTGAAATATGATTTATATTATATTTACTTTTAATCCTAACAACCCACTAAAGTAGATATCACTATCCCAATTATAAAGATGGACAGATTGGGATTAAGTGGCTTGTCCCAAGACCTGAGACTGTTCACATCCTTAATCCAATGCAGAAGCCCTGACTGAAATGTGTTTATTTCAAGAGCATGTATTGGGTTGGCCAAAAATTCACTTGGGTTTTTCCATAAGCTCTTATGGAGAACCCAGATGAACTTTTTGGCCAGCCCAGTACTAGGAGTAGATTGGTACTAGGACTAGATTTATCAGCTGTTCCAACCACAAATTAAGCAAGACATTGTTGCATATAATTCTCTGACCCCAGATCCAGAGCAGAGTAACATCATCTAGGACCACCCCATTGTCCCTGTTTCTAGAGCCTATTCCAAGGACCCATCGCCACCCTTCTCTACGCCTTCTCCCAAAGGCATTTATTGACCTGACAGGAAGACTGCACCAATGCATTTCTGAAGAATTGATGTATATAATAACTGTAGATCAACTCCTGTGTTAACTCACTAGCAACACTGGAAATTAATGAAATCTTGGTAAGGTTCAAAATCACTTCCCCATTTATATTTTATGAAATCTTTAAAGATATTCATGAATTAGGTTCAAGGTGATTTTCTTAGGAAGAAAATCAACTTTTTAAAAATTAAGTCACTCACTTTTGTTGCATACCTTATTTTTTTAACTAATTTATTTATTTTAATTGGAGGCTAATTACTTTACAATATTGTAGTGGTTTTTGCCATGCATCGACATGGATCAGCCATGGGTGTACATGTGTCCCCCATCCTGAAGCCCCCTCCCTCCCCACCCCATCCGTCTGGGTTGTCCCAGAGCACCTGCTTTGAGTGCCCTGCTTCATGCATTGAACTTGCACTGGTCATGTGTTTTACATATGATAATATACATGTTTCAATGCTATTTTCTCAAATCTCACCCTCACCTCTCCCACAAAGTCCAAAAGTCTGTCCCTTACGTCTGTGTTTCTTTTGCTGTCTTGCATATAGGGTCATCATTACCATCTTTCTAAATTTCATATATATGCATTAGTATACGGAGGACCCTGGTAGGCCGCAGTCCATGGGGTCGCGAAGAGTTGGACACAACTGAGCAACTTCCCTTTCACTTTTCACTTTCATGCATTGGAGAAGGAAATGGCAACCCATTCCAGTGTTCTTGCCTGGAGAATCCCAGGGACAAGGGAGCCTGGCGGGCTGCCGTCTATGGGGTCGCACAGAGTCGGACACGAGTGAAGTGACTTAGCAGTAGCAGTTAGCATACTGCATTGGTGTTTCTCTTTCTGACTTCACTCTGGATAATCGTTTCATCCACCTCATTAGGACTGACTCAAATTGTGTTATTTTTTATAGCTGAGTAATGTCCCATGGTGTATCTGTGCCACAACTTCCTTATGCATTCGCCTACTGATGGGCATCTAGGTTGCTTCCACGTCCTGGCTATTGTAAACAGTGCTGCGATGAACACTGGGGTACACGTGTCGCTTTCAGTTCTGGTTTCCTCAGTGTGGATGCCCAGCAGTGGGATTGCTGGGTTGTGTGGCAGTTCTATTTCCAGTTTTTTTAAGGAATCTCCACACTGTTCTCCATAGTGGCTGTACTAGTTTGTGTTCCCACCAACAGTGTAAGAGGGTCCCTTTTCTCCACACCCTCTCCAGCATTTATTGTTTGTAGACTTTGAGATGGTGGCCATTCTGACTAGAGTAAGATGGTACCTCATTGTGGTTTTGATTTGAATTTCTCTAATAATGAGTGATGTTGAGCATCTTTTCATGTGTTGGTTAGCCATTTGTATGTCTTCTTTGGACCACACTTTGAAAAGTAAGCAAAAGCAAACATGACCATGAGGGTAGCTGTATAAGCTGAATATAGTCTACCAATTCCAGACTTTAATATCATCTCATTTCTCTAAGTTTCTCAAGAGTAATACTAGGATATCACATTAAGCATCATCTTGGAGTAAATATTACTGATAGTAATATTTTCCTCTGTGTTTAGGGGCTGAGTAGCTAAAGAATCTGATTTCATTAAGTCCCTGAATGTGGCCAAATTATCAGGAAAAAGTAATGTTCATAGAGAAGCACTTATTTTCAAAGCCTTTCAGTCCATTTCAGTGATTAGAGGAAGCAGATGGAGAAATATTTTAAATATCTGTAAAGCTGAAGGCCAGGGCTCCTGAACCTTCTGTCTTCCTTGTGAGTACATCTTGATAAGGAAGCTGGCAAAAATATTGTTAGGGATGCAAAATGAGCTGACAGTGAAACCACAGTGGCAGTTCTCATTGCGCAATGACAGTGTTCAAGACCTTCCCAAATGTCCCTGGTGTGTAGACGCCATGCCACATGATGAATAGCTGTACTCAGCATGTAAAAGAGAAGAAATGTGGTGGCTGACCTTGCATTCTGGGCACTAGGTTGAGGAAGGGGCTGTGGACCAGTTAGATGACTCAGACAGCAGAGCAAAGGTGGATGGTGAGGGAATTCCCTGGTGGTCCAGAGGTTAAGACTGAGCACTCTCACCAAAGCAGAGCATGGGTTCCATCCCTGGTCAGGGTACTAAGATCCCACATGGTACGGACAAAGAAGAAAAAGAAAAACAAGATGGATGGGTGGAGTTCTATGTGCAGAGGAAAGAACTTTGGGATGATTGGTGCTGCCCAGCAGTGGGCAGGGCTGCCTTTTGAGGTAGGCATGTTCATTGGACTGAGGCTGGAGACCCCCTTGTCAGCGAGGCCTTATGGGGACACAAGAAACTCTCAGGTTGCCTGGGAGGTTGGAAGTCTTTCCAGCTCCCAGACTCAGTTACTTCCTGATTTTCAAACCGAGACTCCACAGGTACTGGTGAAAATTATGCCAGCCCAATGTGGACTAAAGTTTATCAGCCTCACTGCAAGTCTGACTTGTAACTACAAATTCTTCTGCAGGAGCACAGTACCATGCAGAAACTCCATTGCACTCAAGTTGACAAGATTGTGGCACAGTACGACAAGGAGAAATTGACTCACGAGAAAATCCTAGAGAAGGCAATGAAGAAGAAAGGGTAAAGGCTGTTGATTTCCTTCTGGAGCATTTTTGCCTTTTTATGTTTTGTCTTTTCCCACAGTTTAGCTGCCTGTTTAGGCCAAGGAAGAACTTAGTCTTAACTGTGTTTTCATCATTAAAAATGATTTCAGAAAATAAGAGACTTACTAAGCTAAAGGGAGTGACTGAAGTGGAAAGAGGAGCTTTGTTCAAGTTCTACAGGTGTTGGTTAATAAAATAATAACTGTGTCTTTCATGAGTTTTCCATGTAAGTACCTTTAAGGTTAATGGGGAGAGAAGGAAAGACAAAGTTGGGAAATTCCAGAAAGCATTTTGCATCACCAGGTAATAAATAATGAGGTTGATGTACTCAAGGAGGAAAAATCCAGTTTTGTTGTTTAATATTTCAAGAATCTTTAGCTTATGCCAACAGCTAAAACTGTTGAATAAAACCTGCCATTGCATTTACTTTGAAAGAGTTTATCTAGAATTCAGCTAGGGAGATGTTTCTGTATAGCTGAATTCTAGATAAACTCTTTCAAAGAGTTTCTGTGATGTTGCAAGCTAACTGAATAACAGAGTAGGGAAAAACACACGCAGTGCCAGCCATGGAGAAGTGATCAGTTGGATGTTTAGAGTGTGTCTCTCAGAGGCACTCTCCATTAATAACACGATGAAGCATTCTGACTTAGGCTGTAATAAATCAGAGCACACATGCTGAAGACAGATGCTCAGGGCCTACTCTGGTTTCAGCAATGATGCGGATATTCCAAAAGGAAAAAATAATCACTGAAATAGGCAGTAATGCTTTCTGGGCAATTGCCTAGTATATATTTCCTACTCACAATGGAGTAAGAAGCAAAAATTACCCCGTAGTGCCAAGAAATGCTATTTTTCTCCCTTGCTGGCATGTGTCAAAGACAAAAATCTGGCTTTACAACCAAAGTAGAAGAATTGAAAATTCACTTCAAGGCTGAAGTCCTGTTTTTCAGTTCTCATCATAAATAGTATATTATTGAATAAATGAAAAATAGCTTGAAGAACAGCAGGAACCAAAATGGAAACTGACAACAAATCCTTTACAATGAAATAATTGTTAGGTCTGAAATGGCTGTTTGTGTAGTGGTTGAATTCAGTAATCATGATACAGAGATTTTGTAAGGTGTGCATCTATTACTAGAAGAACTGAGGTTGCCCAGTGAGCCGTGACGTCCCAAGTGTGATGAACTAATTGTCTTCATCAGAAGGCTTTGGAGCAAAGGCCTCTGGGAGCAGGAAGATATCTCATGCTTGGCATGCATTTGCGGTTTTCCATTTTCAGGGGAAGTAATTGTCTTGAAATGAAGAAAGAAACAGAAATTAAAATTCAGACGCTGACATCAGATCACAAATCTAAGGTAAGAAAATGCCTATTTTTACACAACAACTTGGTAATTTGTTTTGAAGCTGCACCCAGTTTTAATCAGAAATAACAGTACCCCGGGGTTGGTCTGGGCCCACTGCATTAGAGAAGAGGCATTTCATGGAACACCTGTCCTTCATTGTAGACATATATTCCCAACGTCTATGTCGTCTGCCTCAGAGGCATCAGGAAAACAATAAATGGATTAAAAGGAAATGTTGTGTAGAATATAGAAGTACTTCCTTATAGAGGTGACATTGAACGTATGACAGAAAACCACCCATCCGGAGGGTTCAGTAACTCTTATTTCAATATTTATTTTTTAGTCAATAATTTAATTTTCCATTCTAACCTTGCTGTGGAAGTTTAGGGATGGGGAAAATTCCAGAGCTAAGATTCTAGGATATGAGCCTAATCACTCATATTACCCCCCTACAAAACACAAGAAAATAGGCGTTTAGGGGACATGAACTGTGATTACAGACGTCTTGAAGAACCAAGCACCATGTTGCAGTCAAGAACATAAATATATTATGATAATAGTCATAAAAGAAAAAGAACTGTTAAAGACAAGGTTTCCAACTATAGCTTTTGGTCAAACCAGCCAGTGTCCTCCATCTACCTGAAGCTCCATCATCCAGCGAGCGACGCTGCCACACACCTGGGCCAGCCAGGCGTTCCAAACGGAAGTTCTCCGCAGAGCTGTGTATTTGCGTCTGTTCTACCTTGCAGCCTAAAGAGGTCTAAAGAGTCTAAAGCTGCATATTTTTGAGAGCTGTTCCCTACTCTCTTTTTTCCTCCTCTTAACTAGAATGTTTGAGAATTAATGACTATGTGATACTCCATCATTTTTAGACACTTTGTGTAAATACAAAAGTAGAAACCTTGGTTACTGTATCAATTGCTTTTGCTGAATGAAACACCACCCCAAAATTTAGTGGCTTAAGACAACTGCTGCTGCTGCTAAGTCGCTTCAGTCCGACTCTGTGCGACCCTATAGACGGCAGCCCACCAGGCTCCCCCGTCCCTGGGATTCTCCAGGCAAGAACCCTGGAGTGGGTTGCCATTTCCAACTACCGTGTATTAACTGACAGTTCAGTGGGTTAGAACTCAGACTATATGCCCCTGGACAGCTCTACTGAATCCATCTGGACTTGGGTGTGTCAGCAGTCGGCTGGGACTGGTGGCGTCTCTGAGGTCTCTGGTAGGAAGCTGGCGGCTGGTGGTTTTTAACTGTATGACCTCTCACTCTCCAGCAGGCTAGCACAGGCTTCTCAGAGTTCCAAGAATAGAGAAAGGATAAGCACTTGCACAGCTTCTCTTTGCATCACATTTGCTGCAGTCTTACAGGCTAAAGCAAGTCACGGGTCAGCCAGACTCAACGAGCTGGAGAAATAGACTCTAGCACTTGATGAGCCGTAAAACCCACAGTGCGAAGAGCACAGCTACTCTCTGCAGGGGAAGACTGTCTACCCCAGCGTTTGCTAAGATGACACAATAAATCATGACCCAGGAATAAGAGAACATACAGCTCTCTATTCAGACCTGTGACCTTGTGGAAGTGAAGCTGGAAAAGCATGAGGAGATGAAGAGAATTCTCATCGAATCGGTAAAGGAGCCCAAGAACCAGACAAACCAGTGTGTCGGCAACTTAGGCAGAGAAATGGGTCATGGTTAAATATCTAGAGCCAAAATGATTGCCCTGTTTTAAAAAGTGATGACTTCCTAGTTCCTGTTGGTTAGTACATATTTTTACTGGTTCTAACCAAGTAAATCAATGAGGGGGATCTGAAATGCATGGTTAATATTGTGCTTTTAGTTCCTCCCTGGAATTGTGAGAATTCCAGGTGGCACCACCTCTTTTCCCCACGCAGGTCAAGGAGATTGTGGCACAGCACACAAAGGAGTGGTCAGACATGATCAACACCCACAGTGCGGAGGAGCAGGAGATCCGGGACCTGCACCTCAGCCAGCAGTGCGAGCTGCTCAGAAAGCTCCTGATCAGCGCCCACGAGCAGCAGACCCAGCAGCTGAAACTGTCCCATGACAGGTGGGCAACTTAGCTCCAGAGGAAACTCCGTTTTTAAAACGACTAGTGTGTGTGTGTGTGTGTGTGTGTGTGTGTGTGTGTATGCACACGTGTCAGGGTAGTAAGGAAAATCAACTTCACATATAACATTGAGCTTTTTTGTATACTCTGTCACAGAGCTCATGTGGCAAGAGGAACTATAAGAAATGGCCTCGCCCATCAAAATGCTTCCAAGTGGTGGCAAGATATCATACTCCTACAACCAATTAAGTTACATTACAAGTAGCGTACAATACAGACTAAAAATTATCATAGACTCTGCTGCCTCCGAGTGGTTCTGGAGGCTTCGCAAGATGATAGGGCCAGATTTGGCTTTTAAGAAATGATCTGGAACCTCTTAGGAAGGAAAGACACAGAAGGAGATAAAGACCAAGCAGTTGAACTCCTAGAATGGTTGGTTCTGATGGCTCAGAGATACCTTCCTTTCCATTGTCAGGGTGTCTATAAATTTTAGAAAGGCAGGTCTGATCAAGAAATAGCAAAAAGTATCTGTGTATTTTTGCCTCTCCCCATTTCAGCACACTGAGTATCATATTAAAGACACTGCAGATGGTGAGCTGGACTTTTTCCCCAGGCAGAAGACTGTTGATGTCAGTGATGTCTTTTTATTGCAGCTTGGTTGCAGCTTGTCCGTCTTCTTTAGGGCCAATTGTGTGCTGCAGTGGCGGTCTGTTGATACATACCAGAAAGTATACAACAGAAGCATTTTACAAACAAATCCAAAAAAAAAAAACCTTTAAACTTCTGAAATGAATTATGTAGGCACATTCCCAGATTCCAAACCTCATTATGGCGTGATACACAACCATAAGAACGTGAAATATTTTTGCCGTAGTTTCTGATTCTCTCATGAGCCAACTAAATGAAGTATGCATGCCATGCTGAGTTTCTTGTGGGCTCAAGTACCATACCATATCCCTTTTAAAGTATTCTGTTTATTTGTATAGGATTAAAAGTGCCTTTTCCCCCTTAGAAATGCTCTTGATTTAGTACACAGAAAGTTCGGTTCATCATCTTCCCTTTGACCATTTCTACAATATCAGATTTTAGATGTCCACCCTTATTCGAAGATACTTTGAAGAATAAGGTACTCTCTTCTGATCTTTTATTGTAGTTGAATAAAGGAGAAAAAATTATCCCAAACAGTAGGCATTGTCCAAAAGAAAAAAAAAAGTAAATGAATTCTTGCATGACTTCGGAAGTCATTTGAAGGAACCATAACCTTATTACTAATTTACCTTAAAAAATAGATCCATGGCAGGAGTATTTTTCAAAGTAACAGCAGCACTGAAGCTTTTTGTTAAGTATCCTGTGGTCATGTTTCTTTGTCACCATCACAGCTCTTGTTCTAGGTTAAAAAATTCTTGCCTTCCTAACATTTGGCAACATTACTTGGTTATTGATAAGTGCTTGTTGAATGAATGAATGAAGAGATGGTCCATTTAATAACAAGGTACGAACAATTCTGAGAGCCAGTTTCTCGGGCCCAGGAGTTTCTGTGCATATCCAGCTTCTGTGTCCCTAAGTCCTCCGACTGGAGACCTCTCTGTTTCAGTTTTATCCATCGTTTTCCACAAAGTACAAACAGCACTTAACCTGCCCATGTCCGGGCAGTGCTCCAAGGAGATCACCATAGGTTCCAGAGAAGATTCTGTGTTAATACTTTCATGTTCAGATTCTAAGTGGTGTGCGTATGTGCTCATCAGTAGTCCAAAGAGATGAGTTTTGTGGTACACACACCCATTCACACTCGGTGATCAGTCACCTGTAAGCTCCCTGCCCCCGTTTCCTGTGTTTATTTGAAATCATTTGTCCCCTTCACACCCCTGGGCTGTCAGAACTCAAGACAGTCATTTGTGAGTGTTAGAACATCCTTTCTCTTCCAAGCAATCTGAGCCCCGCAAAAAAACATGGGACAAAGCTGGAAAATCCGTGTTTTCCTGACTGTAAGCGTTTGTCCCTGTGCATTCTTTGATTATTCTCATGCAGTACTTACTATTCCCCTTTGTCTTATTGTATATAGGCTTGTAAACGTGATTGCCTGAGATATGTGTATATAACTTGGATTTGTAGCTTTTATTTATTCAGAATGCATCTCGCATGTTGATGACTTAATGACAGTGTCCTACTCTGGGCAGCTGTATAGGCTCATCGTGTGGTTGGGGTTACGTTAGACACGCCTCGTGTCTCTTCTTCCCAGCCCAGCACTGACACTTCACAGCGAGTGCCCCGCGCCCCCAGGAGAATCATGCTTGTGGACTGGGGCTCCTGCCCTCCTTCTCACAGAACGCAAGACAACTTCATGATCTCAGTAATGAGATAAAAAGTGAACCCAGTCCTCTTGTTACATATGAAATTTGTTTTTTGTTTATATTTTTAATTAGAGTTAAAAGTCTACAATGCAAAATTTACTATGTCAACTGTTTGTAAGTGTGTAGCATAATGTGTATTCACACTGTTGTAACCATCAGTCACTACCACCCAGCTCCAGGACTTTATCATCTTCCCCAACTGAAACTCTACCTACTGAACACTCACTCTCCACTCCCCTGGTGTCTTTTTCTCCCTTACAGTTTTACTGAGGTATAATGGATATACAGCACTGTATAATGTCAGCTGCTCAGCATACTGCTTTGGCCTACGTATATCATGAAATGATTACAATAAGTTTTGTGAACCTCCATCATCTCATACAGATACAAAATAAAAGGAAAAGTACTTTTTCTCATAATGAGAACTTGTAGTATTTACTGTCTTAACAACTTTCATGTTTATATAACATATGTCTTAGTCATGTTGTACATTACATCCGTAGTACTTATTTATCATATAATTGGAAGTTTGTTCCAGGTGGCTCAGTGGTAGAGAATCTACCTGCCAAATAGAAGTGAGTTCAATCTCTGGGTCAGGAAGATCCCCTGGAGAAGGAAATGGCACCCATTCCAATAGTCTTGCCTAGGAAATCCCATGGACAGAGGATCCTAGTGGGCTACAGTCCATGGCGTCACAAAGAGCCAGGATATGACTTAGTGACTAAACAGGAAGTTGATACTTTTTGACCTCCTTCATCCAACTTCCCTTCCCCTCAACCCTGCCTCTGGAAACCACAAATCTGATCTCTTTTTTATGAGTTTGGTTGGTTTTCTTTCTTTTTTAAGTATAACTGACCTACGAGACTGTGTTAGTTCCTGGTGTACAGCATAGTGATTCGATGTCTGTGCATTACAAAATGATCACTTCCTGGTTTTGTTTTTATTTTAATACACAGGGAAAGCAAAGAGATGCGAGCACACCAAGCTAAGATTTCTATGGAAAATAGCAAAGCCATCAGCCAAGATAAATCCATCAAGAATAAAGCAGAACGGGAAAGGTAAGTTGGAATGCTCACTGCAAGAATATAATACTGAATCCAGTGTACACACACACTCACATTTGAGATATTAAAAAACCTTGTGAGTGCTGGCCTAGAATCCTGCTGTTATAACTGCTGGAAAGATATTATTGTTGCTATAAAACATCTTCTGATTGTTTACTACCACTAGTAAAACATATTTACATTCAATATATGTATGCTCGTTTCCAAAATTGCATAAAATCTGGCATAAACAAAACTGTATAAATTATGGCAAAATATCCTTCCCACATGATGCTTAGGTCACCCTGAAAGCATCTCATTTGCTCAGGTGTTAAGCCCATCCTGAATGTGTTTGCAGTCTATAGGCCTTGTACTGACCTTGACACTAGGGATCATCTCAAATCACCTCCCTCAGGTTTTCTGGTTTGTCCTTGTCTAAGAATGGGTGTTCTAGAAACAAAGACCAAGATAGGACTTTGGGTCATGTGATTTGCTGAGGAAAGCATCTTTAGCAGGGCAGAGAGGAGGAAGCAGGAGTGGGCCAGGGCGGGGGCTAAGCAAGGCTAGGATCTCAGCTAGAGTTCCTCTGCAGCCTGACCCCAGCTCTGGAGTGTAAACGACCGTGATCTGCTCCTTTGAGCCTGGGCACGTGCCTCTTGTACGTCTGTGTTGATCAGTCCTTGGCCACATAGAATTGGGAGAGGTTTGTGTGACGTCCAGAGAAGAGCCGAGGTGCGAGTGCTTTAGCCAAAGCTGGTAAAGGGGACCTAAGAGGGCATCGCTGGTCATGGGCCCCGAGAGGCAGTTAGCAGCACTCGATGCCCAGTGCACTTACCGCATTTCAAGTTGGCAGAATATAAAGCGTATCACCATCTGGTGCATTTTTATGCTGAAGCTTTGTGGATTAAATACGGTTTAGAATTAACAGGCCAGCAGTGGGATTGGAATTCCACAGAAATTTGACCTGGAAAGAAATCACCTTTTCAACACTTTGGACAAGAAATTTCCCAATAAACATAGAGTGTCATTTGTTTCTCTTTAAGGACATTATTACTCAATTTATTCAGTGCATCATATTGGCGTAGTTATCTTGTTATTGTTCAGTCACTGACTGGTATCTGACTGTTTGCAACCCCATGGAATGCAGCATACCAGCTTCCCCTGTCCTTCACTATCTCCCCAATTTTGCTCAAATTCGTGTCCATGAAGTTGGTGATGCTATCTAACCATCTCATCCTCCGGTGCTCCTTTTGACTTAAATCGTTCCCATTTTCCAATGAGTCTTTCCAGTGAGTCAGGTCTTGTATCATGTGGCCAAAGAATTGGCACTTAAGCTTCAGCACCAGTCCTTCCAAATAATATGTAGGGTTGATTTCCTATAGGGTTGACTGGTTTGATCTCCTTGTACTCCAAAAGACTCTCATGAGTCTTCTCCAGCACCAAATTTGAAAGCATCGGTTCTTTGGCACTTAGCCTTCTTTATGATCCAGCTCTCACATCCGCACATCACTACTGGAAAAACCGCAGCTTTGACTATACAGACCTTTGTCAGCAAAGTGATATCTCTGCTTTTTAATATGCTATCCACGTTTGTCATAGATTTCCTTCCAAGGAGCAAGTATGTTTTAATTTCATGGCTAAAATCACCATCCTCGGTGAATTTGGAGTGCAAGAAAAACCTGTCACTGCCTCTACTTTTTTCCCCTTCTATTTGCCATGAAGTGGTGGGACCAGATACCATGATCTTAGTTTGTTGAATGCTGAGTTTTAAGCCAGCTTTTTCACCCGTATCAAGAGACTCTGTAGTTGCTCATCATTTTCTGCCATTTGAGTGTTATCATCTACATATCTGAGGGTGTTGATATTTCTCCCAGCAATCTTGATTCCAGCTTGTGATTCATTCACCCTGGCATTTAGCATAGAAGTTAAATAAGCAGGGTGACAATATACAGCCTTGATGTACTCCTTTCCCAATTGTGAACCAGTCATTTCTTCCATGTGTGGTTCCATGTCTGTTGCTTCTTGATCCACATACCGGTTTCTCAGGAGGCAGGTAAGGTGGTCCAGTATTCCCATCTCTTGAAGAATTTTCTACAGTTTGTCATTATCCACAGAGTCAAAGGCTTTAGCATAAGCAGAAGTAGATGTTTTTCTGGAATTCTCTTGCTTTCTCTATGATCCAAGAAATGTTGGAAATTTGATCTCCAGTTCCCCTGCCTTTTCTAAAACCAGCTTGTACATCTGGAAGTTCTCAGTTCACATATTGCTGAAGCCTAGCTTGAAGGAATTTGAGCATTACCTTGCTAGCATGTGAAATAAGTACAACCATGCGGTAGTTTGAACATTCTTCGACATTGCACTTTTTTGGGATTGGAATGAAAAATGATCTTTTCCAGTCTTATGGCCACTGCTGAGTTTTCCACATTTGCTGGCATATTGAGTGCAGCACTTTAACAGCATCTTTAGGATTTGAAATAGTTCAGCTAGAATTCCATCACCTCCACTAGCTTTGTTCATAGTAAATCTTCCCAAGGCCCACTTGACTTCATGCTGCAGGATATCTGGCTCTAGCTGACTGATCACACAACCATGGTTATCTGGGTCATTAAGACCTTTTTTGTATAGTTCCTCTGTGTGTTGCTGCCACTCGTTCTTCATATCTTCTGCTTCTGTTAGGTCCATACCATTTCTGTCCTTTATTGTGCCCATCTTTGCATGAAATGTTCCCTTGATATCCCCAGTTTTCTTGAAGAGATCTCTAGTCTTTCCCGTTCTGTTGTTTTTCTCTGTTTCTTTGCGTTGTTCATTTAAGAAGGCCTTCTTAACTCTCCTTGCTGTTTCCGGAACTCTGCATTCAGTTGAGTATGTCTTTCCCTTTCTCCCTGGCCTTTCACTTCTCTTCTTTCCTCAGCTATTTGTAAAGACTCCTCAGACAACCACTTTGCCTTCTTGCATTTCTTATTTTGGGGGATGGTGTTTTGTCATTTTCTTCTGTACAGTGTTACGAACTTCTGTCCATAGTTCTTCAAGCACTCTGTCTACCAGATCTAATCCCTTGAATCTATTCATCACCTCCACTGTACAATCATAAGGGATTTGATTTAGACACACCTGAATACTCAGTTGGTAAAGAATCCACCTGCAATGCAGGAGACCTTGGTTCAGTTCCTAGAAGGCTGTAGTTCAAAGCATTGCAAGAGTCGGACGTGACTGAGCAACTAAGCAAGCAACCGTATAGTAAAGTGAACTCTGCTTAATGCACTGTGGTGACCTGAATGGGAATGAAGTCCAAAATGGAGGAAATATATATATATGTATGTATGTATCACTGACTGACTGACTCATTTTGGCTTCCCTGATAGCTCAGTTGGTAAAGAATCCACCGCCAATGCATGAGACCCTGGTTCAATTCCTGGGTCAGGAACATCCACTGGAGAAGGGATAGGCTACCAGCTCCAGTATTCTTGGGCTTCCCTTGTGGCTCAGCTGGTCGAGAATCTGCCTGCAATGGGGGAGACCTGGGTTCAATCCCTGGGTTGGGAAGATCCCCTGGAGAAGGGAAAGGCTACGCACTCCAGTATTCTGGCCTAGAGAATTCCATGGACTATATAGTCCATGGGGTGGCAAAGAGTCGGACACAACTGAGTGACTTTGACTTTCACTTTCATACCTAAACGGCCTAGTGGTTTTCCCTCCTTTCTTCAATTTAAGCCTGTATTTTGCAACAAGGAGCTCATAATCTGGGCCACAGTCAGCTCCAGGTCTTGTTTTTGCTAACTGTATAGAGCTTCTCCATGTTTGGCTGCAAAGAATAGAATCAATCTGATTTTGGTGTTGATCATTTGGTGATGTCCATATGTAGAGTCATTGCCTGCATTGTTGAAAAGGGGTATTTGCTATGACCAGTGTGTTCTCTTGACCAAACTCTGTTAGCCTTTGCCCTGCTTCATTTTATACTCCAAGGCCAAACTTGCCTGTTACTCCTGGTATCTCTTGAGTTCCTACTTTTGCATTTCAGTCCCCTATGATGAAAAGGACATCTGTGTGTGTGTGTGTGTGTGTGTGTGTGTTAGTTCCAGAAAGTCTTGTAGGTCTTCCTGGAATTGGTCAACTTCAGCTTCTTCAGCATTAGTGGTTGGGGCATAGACTTGGATTACCATGACATTGAATGATTTGCCTTGAAAATGAACCGAGTTTATTCTGTCATTTTTGAGATTGCACACAAGTACTGCATTTCAGACACTTATTGACTGTGAGGGCTACTCCATTTCTCCTAAGGGATTCTTGTCCACAGTAGTAGATGTAATGGCCATCTGAATTAAATTCACCCATTCCTGTCATTTTAGTTCACTGATTCCTAACATGTTCAGTCTTGCCATATGCTGCTTGACCATGTCCAATTTACCTCCATTCATAGACCTAACATTCTAGGTTCCTATGAAATATTGTTCTTTATAGCATCAGGCTTTACTTTCACCACCAGACACATCCACAACTGAATGTCATTTCCAATGAAGTACCATCCTCTGGACGTTATTCTCAGAAAAGGAACTTTGTTTAATGGCCTTGTATACATGGAAAGGACATCATCCACTTTAGCTCATAAACATAAAATATTCATGCCATGATAAAATCCTCGTTAAACTGTTTTAGACTGTTAAAACTTGAATGTAGAATTCAACCTGAAAATATACTAATTTTTAAATAGTTCTTTATCCTATTTTTTTCAAATATGTTGCAAAAGTGGATTTCAGTCCAGTTGAGGACAAATTGTCTTAAATTATGAGTTATTAATAACCAGAAAATGTTTAATTTCATTTTCTTATTTCAACTCTATGTACTTCTTTATTATAACTCTGTATCCAGTGGTTCAGTTCAGTTCAGTTCAGTTGCTCAGTCGTGTCCGACTCTGCAACCCCATGAATCGCAGCACACCAGGCCTCCCTGTCCATCACCAACTCCCGGAGTTCACTCAGACTCATGTCCATCGAGTTGGTGATGACTGGTTTGATCTCCTTGCTGTCCAAGGAATCTTCTCCAGCACACAGTTCGAAGGCATCAATTCTTTGGTGTTCTGCCTTCTTTATGGTCCAGCTCTCACAACCGTAACGGACTCCTGGGAAGACCATAGCCTTGACTAAACAGACCTTTGTCAGCAGAGTATTGTCTCTGCTTTTCAACACACCATCTAGGCTTGTCATAGCTTTCCTGCCAAGAAGCAATCTACTATCTTCCGATTTCATGGCTGCAGTCAACATCCTTAGTGATATTAGAGCCAAGAAGAGGAAATCTGTCAGTTTCCACTTTTCCCCCTTCTATTTGCTGTGAAGTAATGGGCTGGATGCCATGATCTTAGTTTTTTTAATATATAGCTTTAAGCCAGCTCTTTCACTCTCCTCCTTCACCATCATCAGGAGGCTCTTTAGTTCCTCTTTGTTTTGCCATTAGAGTGGTATCGTCTGCATATCTGAGGCTGTTGATGTTTCTTCCGCCTATCTTAATTGATGGGAACACCAAAATTCAGAAAGTGGTTACCTCTGGAGAGAGAGAAAGAGAGGAAATGGAGTCAAGAAAAATACAAAGGGGGCTTTGTTTATATTTGCAACACTTTTATTTCCTTTAAAAATATGAGACAAGATTGGTAAAACATATTAATATTGACTAGTCTGAGTGATGGATACACAGATGTTTTGTGTCTTTTTCTCTGTACATTGTATATTTCAAAATTCCTCAAAAAATTAGGAAAAGGAAGTATTAGTCCAGTTCAGTCGCTCAGTTGTGTCCGACTCTTTGCAACCCCATGAATCACAGCACACCAGGCCTCCCTGTCCATCACCAACTCCCAGAGTTCACTCAGACTCACGTCCATCAAGTCAGTGATGCCATTCAGCCATCTCATCCTCTGTCGTCCCCTTCTCCTCCTGCCCCCAATGCCTCCCAGCATCAGAGTCTTTTCCAATGAGTCAACTCTTCGCATGAGGTGGCCAGAGTACTGGAGTTTCAGCTTTAGCATCATTCCTTCCAAAGAAATCCCAGGGCTGGAATTGAGCTGTAGGAGTTGCATTCCTACAGCTCAATTCTATAAAAATAAATGACCCAATCAAAAAATTGCCCAAAGAACTAAATAGACATTTCTCCAAAGAAGACACACAGATGGATAACAAACACATGAAAAGATGCTCAACATCACTCATTATCAGAGAAATGCAAATCAAAAGCACTATGAGGTACCATTTCACACCAGTCAGAATGGCTGTGATCCAAAAGTCTACAAGCAATGCTGGAGAGGGTGTGGAGAAAAGGGAACCCTCTTACACTGTTGGTGGGAATGCAAACTAGTATAGCCACTATGGAGAACAGTGTGGATATTCCTTAAAAAACTGGAAATAGACCTGCCTTATGATCCAGCAATCCCACTGCTGGGCATACACACTGAGGAAACCAGAAGGGAAAGAGACACGTGTACCCCAATGTTCATCGCAGCACTGTTTATAATAGCCAGGACATGGAAGCAACCTAGATGTCCATCAGCAGATGAATGGATAAGAAAGCTGTGGTACATATACACAATGGAGTATTACTCAGCCATTAAAAAGAATACATTTGAATCAGTTGTAATGAGGTGGATGAAACTGGAACCTATTATACAGAGTGAAGTAAGCCAAAAAGAAAAACACCAATACAGTATACTAACGCATATATATGGAATTTAGAAAGATGGTAACGATAACCCTGTATACGAGACAGCAAAAGAGACACTGATGTATAGAACAGTCTTTTGGACTCTGTGGGAGAGGGAGAGGGTGGGAAGATTTGGGAGAATGGCATTGAAACATGTAAAATATCATGTAAGAAACGAGTTGCCAGTCCAGGTTCGATGCACGATACAGGTTGCTTGGGGCTGGTGCACTGGGACGACCCAGAGGGATGGTATGGGGAGGGAGGAGGGAGGAGGGTTCAAGATGGGGAACACATGTATACCTGGCGTGGATTCATTTTGATATATGGCAGCCAATACAATGTTGTAAAGTTAAAAAATAAAATAAATTAAAAAAAAATAAAAAAGAAATCCCAGGGCTGATCTCCTTCAGAATGGACCGGTTGGATCCCCTTGCAGTCCAAGGGACTCTCAAGAGTCTTCTCCAACACCACAGTTCAAAGCATCAATTCTTCGGCGCTCAGACTTCTTCACAGTCCAACTCTCACCATCCATACATGACCACAGGAAAAACCATAGCCTTGATTAGATGGACCTAGCAAGGCAAAGTAATGTCTCTGCTTTTGAATGTGCTATCTAGGTTGGTCATAACTTTTCTTCCAAGGAGTAAGCCTCTTCTAATTTCATGGCTTCAGTCACCATCTGCAGTGATTTCGGAGCCCAAAATATAAAGTCTGATACTGTTTCCACTATTTCCGCATCTATTTCCCATGAAGTGAGGGGACCAGATGCAATGATCTTCATTTTCTGAATGTTGAGCTTTAAGCCAACTTTTTCCACTCTCCACTTTCACTTTCATAAAGAGGCTTTTTATTTCCTCTTCACTTTCTGTCATAAGGGTGGTATCATCTGCATATCTGAGGTTATTGATATTTCTCCTGGCAGTCTTGATTCCAGCTTGTGCTTCTTCCAGCCCAGCATCTCTCATGATGTACTCTGCATGTAAGTTAAATAAGCAGGGTGACAATATACAGCCTTGACATACTCCTTTTCCTATTTGGAACCAGTCTGTTGTTCCATGTCCAGTTCTAACTGTTGCTTCCTGACCTATACAGATTTCTCAAGAGGCAGATCAGGTGGCCTGGTATTCCCATCTCTTTCAGAATTTTCCACAGTTTCTTGTGATCCACACAAAGGCTTTGGCATAGTCAATAAAGCAGGAATAGATGTTTGTCTGGAACTCTCTTGCTTTTTCCATGATCCAGCGGATGTTGGCAATTTGATCTCTGGTTCCTCTGACTTTTCGAAAACCGACTTGAACATCAGGAAGTTCATGGTTCACATATTGCTGAAGCCTGGCTTGGAGAATTTTGAGCATTACTTTACTAGCGTGTGAGATGAGTGCAATTGTGCGGTAGTTTGAGCATTCTTTGGCATTGCCTTTCTTTGGGATTGGAATGAAAACTGACTTTTTCCAGTCCTGTGGCCACTGCTGAGTTTTCCAAATGTGCTAGCATATTGAGTGCAGCACTTTCACAGCATCATCTTTCAGGATCTGAAATAGCTCAACTGGAATTCCATCACCTCACTAGCTTTG
>NW_011494602.1:3247792-3260162 GCF_000754665.1 Bison bison bison | reverse complement strand
TGATGCTTTCTAAGGCCCACTTGACTTCACATTCCTGGATGTCTGGCTCTAGGTCAGTGATCACACCATCGTGATTATCTGGGTCGTGAAGATCTTTTTTGTACAGTTCTTCTGTGTATTCTTGGCATCTCTTCTTAATATCTTCTGCTTCTGTTAGGTTCATACCATTTCTGTCCTTTATCGAGCCCATCTTTGCATGAAATGTTCCCTTGGTATCTCTAATTTTCTTGAAGACATCTCTAGTCTTTCCCATTCTGTTGTTTTCCTCTATTTCTTTGCATTGATTGCTGAAGAAGGCTTTCTTATCTCTTCTTGCTATTCTTTGGAACTCTGCATTCAGAGGCTTATATCTTTCCTTTTCTCCTTTGCTTTTTGCTTCTCTTCTTTTCACAGCTATTTGCAAAGCCTCCCCAGACAGCCATTTTGCTTTTTTGCATTTCTTTTCCATGGGGATGGTCTTAATCCCTGTCTCTTGTACAATGTCACGAACTTCATTCCATAGTTCATCAGGCACTCTATCTATCAGATCTAGGCCCTTAATTCTATTCCTCACTTCCACTGTATAATCCTAAGGGATTTGATTTAGGTCATACCTGAATGGTCTAGTGGTTTTCCCTACTTTCTTCAATTTAAGACTGAATTTGGCAATAAGGAGTTCATGATCTGAGCCACAGTCAGCTCCTGGCCTTCTTTTTGTTGACTATATAGAGCTTCTCCATCTTTGGCTGCAAAGAATATAATCAGTCTGATTTCATTGTTGACCATCCGGTGATGACCATGTATAGAGTCTTCTCTTGTGTTGTTGGAAGAGGGTGTTTGTTATGACCAGTGCATTTTCTTGGCGAAACTCTATTAGTCTTTGCCCTGCTTCATTCCGTATTCCAAGGCCAAATTTGCCTGTTACTCCAGGTGTTTCTTGACTTCCTACTTTTGCATTCCAGTCCCCTATAATGAAAAGGACATCTTTTTGGGATGTTAGTTCTAAAAGGTCTTCTAGGTCTTCATAGAACCGCTCAATTTCAGCTTCTTCAGCGTTACTGGTTGGGGCATAGACTTGGATTACTGTGATATTGAATGGTTCGGCTTGGAAACAAACAGAAATTGCATCCAAGTACTGCATTTCGGACTCTTTTGTTGACCATGATGGCCACTCCATTTCTTCTGAGGGATTCCTGCCCGCAGTAGTAGATATAATGGTCATCTGAGTTAAATTCACCCATTCCAGTCCATTTTAGTTCTCTGATTCCCAGAATGTCGATGTTCACTCTTGCCGTCTCTTCTTTGACCACTTCCAATTTGCCTTGATTCATGGACCTGACATTCCAGGTTCCTATGCAATATTGCTCTTTACAGCATTGGACCTTGCTTCTGTCACCAGTCACATCCACAGCTGGGTATTGTTTTTGCTTTGGCTCCATCCCTTCATTCTTTCTGGAGTTATTTCTCCACTGATCTCCAGTAGCATACTGGGGACCTACTGACCTGGGGAGTTCCTCTTTCAGTATCCTATCATTTTGCCTTTTCATAATCTCATCCAAATAATTAAATGAAATATGACTTTTTCTTACTTAATATCAATTAATTCCATCCAGCGACATACCAACTGTTGTTTGTACCTTTGCTTTTAGGAGAGTCAGGGAGTTAAACAGCAGCAACACTAAAAAGTTTCTGGAAGAAAGAAAGCGAGTAAGTATCATAATTTTCTTAGCACTTTTCCTTTGAAACAACTAAATAGTAGCTCATGCTTAGATTTCAGACTTCTAGCTAATTTGCTTAATTTGATTTTTCTGTATGCTAAATATTCTAGCTTCTCTCCTCTCCTCCCTGAAAGCTAATCTCTCACTAAAATCTTTAAGGTAATTATTCGGTACCATTTTATACAGAAAATGAAGCCAAATTTTAATCATGCACACTCTTTTCTTTTCTAAGATTTTGGCAGCAACTATCTTACCAGTAAAAATTATGGGGTTTAAATTCTCCCAGTTTTCAGGCTATTTTCTTTCTTCTTTTTTTTTATTATTTTTATATCCTTCTCTTAAACTGCAAACTACCAACCCTCATCGATAAGTTTTAAGGTTACGACCCAAAATTGATCAGAAGTGTTTTGTTTTGCTTTGCAGCTCGCCATGAAGCAGTCCAAAGAAATGGATCAGTTGAAAAAAGTCCAGCTTGAGCACCTCGAATTCCTAGAGAAACAGAATGAGCAGGTATTTCACTTAAAAAGCGTAAAAAGATGTAGGCAGCCAACCAGCTTCAGGAGGCAAATGCCATGGTCCACAGTCACCCTTCTGCTAAAGCCAGTAGCCTGCGAAGTGGCATAGAAAGGGCGCTAGAAAAACTTGGTGCCATTACTGTACTTTCCCCTTTTCTTCCAACAAGAACAGAAAGTACTTTTTTTGAAGTGGGAGAGGAGTGTGGCTGTGGAGAAAAAAAGAATCAAAATTTGATTAGTTGATGGGGATTTTAAAAAGGACATTCCTGAGAGGAGGAGAAAACAGATTATAAGTTACTTCTCCATTTTTATGTGAAGTTATATCACTTGTACCCTAGAGACAAGTGATATTGTATTTAATGAGAAACCACCTATTTTCAATCTCAGTCTAAAAATGAAATTATAAAACCTTCTCAACTTACAAGCCAAACCTAAATGCATAGACTACCATAATTCTACATACCACTGAATGTGAGCGGATACCATACTCTTAGTGTTAAACACTAAATTAAAATATACACAAATACAAAGAGGTCTCCAAAATCCAACTATTCAGTAGCAGTCAGGCATATACCAACATCAAGATGAATGTGTATTTGCCTCAAGCGGAGTTCAGATAGTTGGGCTACAGCCCACTGGCCATCCAGTCTCATTTCAATTGGGTGGAAATACCTCTAGCTTCTATGGCACAATGACCCTCAGTAGCAGTTAAAATTTCAGTCTATCTCAGTCCAAATATACCTCTTCAGGTGTAGTTGCTTTGGAAGTTATTATTTCTAGATAATTTACTCCAGTCTAGAAGCTGTAAAGAGGTTCTGCTGAAACCTGTACTTCTACTGCATTATTCTTTCCTGTTCCCTTTCACATATAAAGTAATCCTATTTAAGGTATTTTTTTTTTAAGAGTAAATGGCTTCCACTGAAGAAAACTTAAGTGGAAATTAGACTAAAAAGTACCTTTGAGAAAGTAAAACAAAACGATAAAATCAGGGTTGTTTTTTTTTCTTTTTTTGTATTGCAATGGAGTAACAAATAAATCCAATTTCTGGTTTCATATCCTTTACTTTTTGGTTGATAGAAGTCTTATTCATCAGCATTCTTCTAAGTTATGTTTCCCATTTCTTTTCCAGCTAAATGCTTCTAGTCATGAATAGTCCCCAGATCTCCAAGGCGGACAATAAGTGTGTATTGTCCCACAGGTCCCACTCATTTGACCAGTCCCTAGATACAGCCCCTTCTAGTACAAGTTACCTAACTTTTTTTGCTCTCAAAGCCATTTCTCAAAAGTGTTTCTGGAGGGTGAGGGGAATGGATAAGGGAATAGCTGCTATTTCCAAAACATTAGAATCCACTTCAGTGACTCGGTACTGGGTGGGGATAAGGATGCCTTAAAGAAGGCGCAATGAAGGTAAGATGCAGCTCTGTGTCAGTTAACTAAATTAAGAAACTACTTAGAAATCACTGTGTTGCTTAGCAACAAGTTTGACTAAAGGATAGAAATGTGCTAAAAATTGCTCATTACAATCGTGGTATATATCAGAGCTAGAGAATAGCTAGTGTTTTCAGTTTCAGAGCTAAAGTACACAATTTAAAAATCACTTTGGCCTTTTATCCTAATACATGTGTAACTCAAATCACACCAGAGTTTTTGCACTGAAATATTGGATTAATGACAACAGTATTGACTGGATCTTATTGGGAGGATAGTGACTTCTTGTTTCTGAAATTCATATAATGCCTTTCAAGGGGTCACAGGTCATGCCTACCACTCACACCTGATACTTTGAGTCATAGGAGCTTAGGGAAGAATGTAAGAAGGCTTGAGATTTGGTGAAGAGGTAATGAAATTCCATGAAAAGAAATTCAAGGTACACTGATGCTTCCAGCAAGTGTGGAATTTGGACTTGAATTTCTGTGTTAAGCCTTGCTTTACAAATATGGCCCATTACGTAACAAATTCAATCCCAGATATTTTCTAGTGTACTTTTGGAGGGGGGAGTTTACAGATTGAACACCTCTCAATTCAGTTACCAAGTGTGGTTCAACACTGTCTTGGCGCAGTGCAAAAGATGCTGCAGCTCCATTTCTTCTCTCACATTAGGCGAGGTCTGGACCATTTGGAGAGCTCCCCCTATAACCTATTTGGTGGCTGAGTGGTTAAGAATCTGCCTGCGATGTAGGAGACCCAGGTTTGATCCCTGGGTCAGGAAAATCCCCTGGAGAAGGGCATGGCAACCCACTCCAATATTTTTGCCTGGGGAATCCCATGACAAAGGAGCCTGGTGGGCTACAGTCCGTGGGGTCACAGAGTCAGACACGACTGAAGCAACTCAATTCAAAATTTCATTGACAGGAAACAGTGTCCTGTCTCCAGACAATCCCAAACTTGTATAACAATCTCCCAAACTACTATTAAACCCCAAGACTTTTTTTGTTGTTCACTTCTAAGCCAAAAATAAATTAATTTTAACATTCTGTAATAATATCTCCCTTGAAAGTTTCTTACTGCTTTCCTATAACCATTATCCTGTAAATTTTCCTGGTTGCCCCAAAGCAAAGCCTGGAATCATCTACTTCATTAGTTAGACAGTGTTGAGGGCACTGGCAGAAACAACTCAAGTTTCAATCTATGTGGGTCCTGATTGTGGATCCTAACCTCCTATGTCCTTTCTAATGGCTTTGCCTGCTTGGTTGGCAAGTATTCATTTAAAACTCCAAAGGATGGGGATTTTTTCCCCTGATATTTCCCATAGGCCTCCCAGCCATACGTGAGCTCATCTGTCTTGACATGCACCATTTCAAACATGAAATGCTCCATTACTGTCATACTCAAGTTTTAAAAGTTGGTTTTGTCATCAGTCCTGTCGTTTAATGAGGAGAGGTGAGGGTCTCACCCCACGGGAGAGCTGCAGTCTGGGCTGAGAGGCATTGGTCGCTTTTGTTCTTTTGTTTTTGTTGAGATCAACCTGGGGTAAGTTTGTCGCTGATGGTTCTATACATGTTTTATCCTTAGCCTTCTGCTTTTCTGTATATGGTTTTGCATTCATTTTTCAAATTCACTTCAGTATTCATTTATTTTCTTTGTTTTGTATGTATGACTCAATTTTGACATTACTATTTTTGTACAAACAGCTTTTGAAATCCTGTCACGCAGTGTCCCAAACGCAAGGTAGGACTGAAAATTCTGATAAGCAAGATATTGCCTTCCTGCTCAACTGCGCTCGTATTCTCGCTGCTTTGACGATTCACATCTGCTCTTGACTAGCTAAGATTGCAAGGGTTTGATTGAAAAGTTTGACTATTTGATGCTTGGAATTCTGATGTATAATTCAAACTGAAATGCCCAGCGTCTTGAGAGAATTATTTCTGATGACATTTTAGCATCCTTTGCAGTTGCAGACCTAGGAATCTCATGCTGATGAAGACATACCCAGTCACTGGAGAAAGCGATATATGGTGGTCCTTTGGACCAATCACAGCTGAAACTGGGTCACAGAGTCAGATCTTTCACAAACATTAATATGACTGCCATTAATTTTTAAAGCACCCAGTAAAAGTTGATTGGTGGTTTTTAGTAACAGAGTTATGGTCTGCATGCAAACACATTATACAGCATCATTGTACAATGATTCTTGTCATGCTTTCTGTTAGAACCAGTCTGCCAGGGAACCTAATCACCCCTTTTAAATACGGTGACCATATAATTTATCATTCAAACAGAATAGCTTTGAAAGTGAAAGGGGACATTATTCATAATAGCCAGGACCATAGGCATGAATTGGAACCGTCCTGAGAAGTGAGCATGAATGGTCACTCTGCTCATATGAGAACCTGGCTCTTGGAATCCTCCGATATTGTCCTTAATGCTAGAGGGAAAGAAGCAGAGGGAATCCTTTATTACTATTTACTGAATATAAAATATTTAACTTCCAGTGCTGATAATATTTCACTGTCATCTCTTATAAATACTGTTTGTGTCATAGTTTCATGTTCGTGTATTTTTTCCATTTCCTCATTTTTCTATTAGAGCATTAGTATGTTTCAGGCATTAAAAAAACAATCTGGGGAGTGGGAGCCATCCATCCCAAATGTAAGCAGAAAGTTACTAACTTTGGTGTTTTTATATCCATCCTCACCAAAATGGAATTTAAAGCCACAGTCTAAAAATAACAATAAGAAGGAGATCACTCTGTGGTCTGTGGGTTAAACTAATTTCGTAGCAGAACTTCATTTGATACATTTTGATGCTCATAGTATGATCTGCAGAGTTGACTAAATCCTCCCACTGACCTTCCGTTTAGTTGGAATAACTAAGTCGACTCAAATAGTAACATCGGAGCTCATCAGGGTCCTCCTCCAAGTTATATCTTTATATATCCATATTTCCATTTTAAAATGTCCTTTATTTCAAAGTGATGTGTCACTGAAAGAGGACAGGAATGCTTTATTTTTTCTCCAAAAGATACATGCGTTGGGTTCGGAAAAAAAGCTCATGGTTGGAAAGTAAAGCTTAAAATGAACCAATTGATTTTTCCCTATATTGCCAGGCAGTGCTTTGTCACCAGAACCTGTCCCCATCAGACACCTTTCCACCTCTCAAATGAGCTGGTTGTCTTCTTGACAGCCTTAATTCATGAGGTTCAATTCACTGTAGCTTACTTCCTGGGGTGGACTGTAAAAGCTGAATTGCTCCAGAGAAGTGAGAGCCTGTAAAGAGATTTTTCTGGACAGTAGCCTTCCAGGAACCCTACATATGCATGTAACGGTCTGCTCGGAGCATACTCCAACCAAACCAATGTGATAGGCTTCCACCCAACCTTTCCCATCCGTGAGATTCTTAGACAGTCACTTTTAATTAAATTTCAGGCTATATGGGGAATAAATTGTACATAAGCAATGCTTGTTCTAAAAGTGATCAAATTATCTACACATAGTCAAGGCATGTCAGTCTGTGGAAACGAAATCAAACAGAAATGACGTAATCTACAAGTGACAGGTGTGGCTTCTTTTCCAGTTGTTTTCCTGGTATTGTGTGGACCATTCCTTCTCAGACTTAACATGCATAAAAATTCCCTGGGGATCTTACTAAAATGCAGACTCTGGGTCAGTAGGGCGGGGGTGGAGTCCAAGATTCTGCATTTCTCACAAGATCCCAGGCAATGCTGATGCTGCTGGTCTGTGGACCACACTTTTATGTAGCCAGGACATAGTGACAAGCATCAAATTCAAGGGAAAAGAGAGGTGGGGTTTTGCTGCATGTCTTCAGGAGAGGATTTCAACATGTAAGGTCTTGTTTCTGATGTGACAGGCGAAGGAGATGCAGCAGATGGTGAAATTGGAAGCCGAGATGGACCGCAGACCAGCAACAGTTGTGTGAAACTCCAGGACACAAACTGAAACCACAGAACCACCGCATCAAAGAGCACTCCCCAGCTTCCGAACACAGATTCCACGGAGGAAAGCTGATGTCTTCTGCGTTTCCTTTTCATGTAGACAAAGGGTCACCTGAAACCACAGAGACTCACTTCTCATAAACATTCTGAACACTAAATTTCCTTGGCCAACCAAAAGTAGTTACAAATCCCCCCAAATTGCGACTCCAGTAAGTCAGAGTTTACCTGTTGATCATACCACTTCAACATGTTTGCTAGAAAATATCATCACAAGTAAATGACCTTGGTGTTAAAAACTCTGCTTTGTGATGCGTTAAGACATGTTTGAGCAGCAGCAAAAGTAGTGCATTAGCCATGTAATAGCAAGCACATGCACTGGGGTTGGGGGGAGGGAAACTGTCTACAGATTTATTAGCAGCAGTGGTGATCTGCTAGACAAATAACTGGGGGGAATTTTTCTACATCTGAGTTACCTCATCAGTAAGTGCCACGTCTCCACCATGCCATACGAAGCTAATTTCCTGTAACAGTCATGGACATGGTTAGAACAACAGAAAAATAGAACTGTGTCCTTGTGCCAAAACCCGCTGTGCTCACAAGGAGAACTCTCAGGCACGTTTAAGAAGCTGACATCTGACATTGCTTCCTAGGAATTGCTTCTGCTGACCCTAGATTACTACAGCTCACTCTTACACCGTGAAGATTGTGAAGTGGTTATTGGCAACCGTTTGTAAATGTGACCATGTAAAAAGTATTTATGCTCCTAATTCACACTGTCAGAGAGCAAAATCATGTTACGTATTGCCACATGACAAGATTAGTGACCAGGAATAACTATGTTTGCATGACACACAAGCACCAATTATGACTAATCCGTACACAGTTAACCTAATGCAAATACATACTGGTTAAGTAACTGTATGGCACAGAATATAATTTGACTCTCAAGACTTTTAGCATAATGAAAAAGTCTATATATATGTGTATATGAACTATGTGGGCATTCTTGATACTTCAAGTTCTAGTTTCAAAAAAAATACATAACTAATTTAATTTTACACAAAAAATATTTATGCAGATTTTCAGAATTTCATATCAGGAAATAACTTTTTATGTCTGTTAAATATCAAAACAATTTGCTACAGTGTTAATCTGCATGGTCGTTAAGCCTGCTGTAGTTGCGTTGCAGAGAGTGCATGGAAAAGTTCCTCCTGGGATGGAGCTGTGCCCCAACGCCCAGAGGAGCGCATGGAAACTGCACTTGAGAACTAATCAGATCACTGATTTAGGGCACCAACCACCAACCAGATTGTTGTATATGCTTGTACAGATTGATTCTGTGTGTTCCTCTGAGTAAAACAGAGAATTATGTTACCATCAATATTGAAATTAAACTTCCAACTTCTCTAATAAAAAATGAAAACACATCCAACATCTGTCAGAGTGTTTGCTCCTCAGGATGCCTTCCCGTGTACTTTTTCTGTTTCCTAAATAATCTCTTTGTTGTTCTTAGAGGAGGGTTTATGCTTGCCCCCAGCACATTTTTCTCCTGACATAAAAAGACTGTTTGACTGGTTGCCTCCCAATGTAAAGTACTTGTTTTTCCTTTTTCTCACATTTATCATTTGAACTGGCTTCTTTTGAAATTCTCTGGTTACAGATTTCCTTATTTGTAAGACAGTAGAGTTTGAGTACATATTTTTCCATACTAACATCTCATGAAAAATTATGACTATTATTATGGTACAACTGGATGGCCAGTTTTGAAAGATTTCAAATGGCTCTCTCTCAGCACTTAGCTGAGCTCACTGTCCTGTAGCAATTGACTGAATCCATCACTCACTCCTCTCTGCTCTGCTCCTGAAAGATTACTCCTACTTTTCCTGTTTTTCTGATCATTTCTTCTCTGGCTTTTCATCCTCGTACACTGCCATAAATATTTGTCTTCCAGCTTAAATCCAGAGCCAGTTTTCTCTCTAACCGGGTTTACTTTCATTATCTGAGATATCTTACTCCCAGAAGAGGACTTCCCAGGTGGTGCTAGTGATAAAGAATGGCAGCCCACTCCAGTGTTCTTGCCTGGAGAATCCCAGGGACGGCGGAGCCTGGTGGGCTGCCGTCTGTGGGGTTGCACAGAGTCGGACACGACTGAAGCGACTTAGCAACTCCCAGAAGAGGACTTCCCAGGTGGTGCTCGTGGTAAAGAACCCGACTGCCCATGCAGGAGATGTACCTAAAAGGTGCGGGTTCAATCCCTGAATTGGGAGGAATCCTTGGAGAAGGGGACAGCAGCCCCTCCAGTATTCTTGCCTGGAGAATCCCACAGACAGAGGAGCCTGGTGGGTTATAGTCCATAGGGTTGCCAAGAGTCAGACACAACTGAAATGACTTAGCAGGCACACATGCGCTCCCAGAAGAATCCACTGTAGTAGGATTAAACATGTACACACAGTTCAAGTACAACAAAAAGATGGGTTTATTTTCAATTGGAAGTTCATGTTGCACTCAGATCCTACGTTCTCATCTATTATAAAGGACAAAAAATCTTGGCAAATACAGTTACTCAGTCTCTTCAAACTTAAAAAGACAAACACTTATTTCAGAGGTATATTCAATTACTCACTCTCCCAGTTAGTCAGTCTCCCAGCTAGAGTTCCCTCCCCATTAAGGAAGTCTCCCTGCTTCTCTTCCAAGATGGCTTCTAGGTGCAAATGCAAGCTCATGCATCCTCTCGGCAGTGGGGAGGAGCATCTGGTTACCCCTACTGTGTGGTCCTAACTGCCCTGGACCGCAGTCCTGCAAGGTAGATCCTTTCATTCTAGTATCTCAAGGTCTCTGCTCAAAAGAGTTTTCACCCTGGACTCAGTTTTTCTCCAGTTTTCTTCTGGGATACACAGAAAGTCTGGATTTGGGAGCCAGGTGGGGAGGACAGAAGTGCTAGCTCAGATCATCCATGCAGATCCCTCCTCTGGCCATCGGTTAGCTGCTAGTGCCATGTTGTTCCATGGCAGGTTGCTTAAGGAGGATTGCCATTTTCTACATCTATGCTCCAAGAAGCAAGTTTATAGTGAAGATACTACATCCTGCTTCTCAGTCCCTCACGACTGTTGGTTCCAATCTGGGGATCAAGACACTTGCCTCAATTCTTACCTTGCTCCCTCCTGTCAGCCCCAAAAGGATATTCAACTGCACATACATGACTGATTGGAATGCCCAAATAGCCTGCCAGGCTTCTCTGTCCATGGGATTTTCCAGGCAAGAACATTAGAGTAGGTTGCCATTGCTTTCTCCAGGGAATCCTCCCAACCCAGGTATTGAACCCAGGTCTCACTCACTGTAGGCAGACTCTACTATCTGAGCCACAAGGGAAGCCGTATATTGGACCGTACTTCTTCCCTAAGTAGACTGTTCTTCCCCTTTGGGGAAGGGATAAAAGGCTTTATGGAAAATAAACCAGTTTGAAAAGATAGAGAAACCCATCAGTAGGTTCAGTATTCATCAAATCCAGTTCAGTTCAGTTCAGTCACTCAGTCGTGTCTGACTCTTTGTGACCCCAAGGACTGCAGCACACCAGGCCTTCCTGTCCATCACCAACTCCTGGAGTTGACTCAAACTCATGTCCATTGAGTCAGTGATGTCATTCAACCATCTCACCCTCTGTCATCCCCTTCTCTTCCCACCTTCAATCTTTCCCAGCATCAGGGTCTGTTCAAATGAGTCAGCTCTTCACATCAGGTGGTCAAAGTACTTGGAGTTTCAGCTTCAGCATCAGTCCTTCCAATGAATACTCAGGACTGATTTCCTTTAAGATGGACTGGTTGGATCTCCTTTCAGTCCAAGGGACTCTCAAGAGTCTTTTCCAACACCACAGTTCAAAAGCATCAACTCATCCAGATTTAAAATTTAGAATTTATATCTTCTTGGGGAATAGAATTTCTTTTACTATGAAGGGGTCATCTTTATTAATTCTGTGACTCTCTTTTGGTGACTGTTTAATAAAGCTTACTCTATCATTTAAAAAAAAAAAAGCATCAATTCTTCGGGGCTCAGCTTTCTTTCCAACTCACATCCATACATGACCACTGGAAAAACCAAAGCCTTGACTACATGGACCTTTGTTGGCAAAGTAATGTCTCTGCTTTTTAATATGCTGTCTGCTGCTGCTGCTAAGTCACTTCAGTCGTGTCTGACTCTGTGCAACCCCATAGATGGCAGCCCACCAGGCTCCCCCGTCCCTGGGATTCTCCAGGCAAGAACACTGGAGTGGGTTGCCATTTCTTTCTCCAATGCATGAAAGTGAAAAGTGAAAGTGAAGTCGCCCAGTCGTGTCCAACCCTTTGCGACCCCATGGACTGCAGTCCACCAGGCTCCTCCATCCATGGGATTCTCCAGGCAAGAGTACTGGAGTGGGTTGCCATTACCTTCTCCAATATACTGTCTAGGTTGATCATAACTTTTCTTCCAGGTAGTAAGCATCTTTCAATTTCATGGCTGAAGTCACCATCTGCAGTGATTTTGTAGCCCAGAAAAATAAAGTCTGACACTGTTTCCACTGTTTCCCCATCTATTTGCCATGAAGTGAAGGGACCAGATGCCAAGATCTTGTTTTCTGAATGTTGAGCTTTAAGCCAACTTTTTCACTCTCCTCCTTCACTTTCATCAAAAGGCTCTTTAGTTCTTCTTCACTTTCTGCCATAAGGGTGGTGTCATCTGCGTATCTGATGTTATTGATATTTCTCCTGGCAGTCTTGATTCCAGCTTGTGTT
>NW_011494602.1:3243755-3247676 GCF_000754665.1 Bison bison bison | reverse complement strand
CAATTTGATCTCTGGTTCCTCTGCCTTTTCTAAATCCAGCTTGAACATTTGGAAGTTCACAGTTCACATATTGCTGAAGCCTGGCTTGGAGAATTTTGAGCATTACTTTACTAGCCTGTGAGATGAGTGCAATTGTGCAGTAGTTTAAGCATTCTTTGGCATTGCCTTTCTAAGACACCATTAATTATAACATACACCATTATTTTATATACTACAAAGAATGAAAGCATGATTCCAGTTAAACTATGACACACCATGCAGTGGTTATAAGGCACATCTCAATTTCAGTGTTGTTAAAATATGGAAATATGTGCATCTTGGAATCCATGAAATACACAGTATTTCAAAAATACCATTAAAGCTACCCAAACATCAAGTCTTAATGGGGGAGGGCTAATTTTTAATGATAGAGCACAAGAGAAACATAGAAAACCTAAAATAAGGAACACATGCTATTAGGTTTGAAATTTAGTGTTGAGCCTCGTGGGTTCATCATCAATTCAAAGAATGTGTTTTCCTTTAGCTATTTCACTCAGTCACATGATTTCAGTTTCTGCTTCTCTTCATATAATTCTCAGATCCATAACTTGAGCCTTGACCTTACTTTTCCTAAGCACTGGTACTTCTAAGAGATTTTCGGTTAAACAAATGGCCCAAGTGCACATTGTATGTAATTGATCAAAAAATGAAGACCTTTCCTACATCTGTCCTCCTTGTTTAACAGTCTGTAACAGATGCTAAACCCCAGGGCCATCTTGTATCTGCACCATCTCATTTGCTTCCACACCCAATCTGTTGATAAAACCCATGACTTCTGCTTTGTCTTGGAAGTTCCCTTCTCCCTGACAAATCTTCTCATTTCAGCACTCAGAATTTTAGTAACTTCCTATTGAATTTCTTTCCCCCTCAAATCCCTTCTACATCTACATTAATCTCCCCAAAGGGCAGCTCTGATCATATTACTATTTGGCTTGTAAAGCCTGAATTCCTATCTGTTACCTAAAGAATATCATTGAAATTATCAATATCAGCATTTAGTTTTGGTTCAAGTTTGCCTCTTCCCCTAGCCAATCTGAATTATCACTATTCTCTGTTCACACATGTAGCATGCATCTGGTTTTTTTCTTTTTTTAATTAATTAATTTATTTGGCTGTGCCAGGTCTTAGATGCAGCACACAGGATCTTCAGTCTTCTTTGTGACATGTGAACATTTCAGTTGCAGCACAAAGCATCTAGTTCCCTGATGAGGGATGTGACCTGGGACCTCTGCATTGGAAGCATGGAGTCTTAGCCACTCAACCACCAGGGAAGTCCCACGTAACACACATTGTTTTCAGTATGCCACGTGATAACGTTCTTTGTTGTTGTTCAGCTGCTCAGTCATGTCCGACAGTTTGCGACCCCATGGACTGCAGCATGCCAGGCCTCCCTGTCCTTCACCATCTCCTGGAGCTTGCTCAAACTCATGCCCATTGACTCAGTGATGCCATCCAACCATCTCATCCTCTGCCGTCCCCTTCTCCTCCCACCTTCAATCGTTCCCAGCATCAGGGTCTTTTCCAATGAGTCAGCTCTTTGCATCAGGTGGCCAAAGTACTGGAGTTTCAGCTTCAGCATCAGCCCTTCCAATGAATATTCAGGACTGATTTCCTTTAGGATTGACTGGTTTGATCTCCTACAGTCCAAGGGAGGCTCAAGAGTCTTCTCCAACACCTCAGATCAAAAACATCGTTCTTCGGCACTCACTTTTCTTTGTGGTCAAATTCTCACATCCATACATGACTACTGGAAAAATCATAGCTTTGAATAGTTGGACCTTTGCTGGCAAAGTAATGTCTCTGCTTTTTAATATGCTATCTAGGTTGGTCATAACTTTTCTTCCAAGGAGTAAGCGTCTTTTAATTTCATGGCTGCAGTCACCATCTGCAGTGATTTTGGAGCCCAGAAAATACAGTCAGCCACTGTTTCCACTGTTTCCCCATCTATTTGCCAAGAAGTGATGGGACCAGATGCCATGATCTTAGTTTTCTGAATGTTGAGCTTTAAGCCACTTTTTCACTCTCCTCCTTCATTTTCATCAAAAGGTTCTTTAGTTCTTCTTTACTTTCTGCCATAAGGGTGGTGTCATCTGCACATCTGAGGTTATTGATATTTCTCCTGGCAATCTTGATTCCAGTTTGTGTTTCATCCAGACCAGCATTTCTCATGATGTACTCTGCATAGAAGTTAAATAAGCAGGGTGACAATATACAGCCTTGATATATGTACTCCTTATCCTATTTGGAACCAGTCTATCGTTCCATGTCCAGTTCTAACTGTTGCTTCCTGACCTGCATACAGGTTTCTCAAGAGGCAGGTCAGGTGGTCTGGTACTCCCATCTCTTTCAGAATTTTCCACAGTTTATTGTGATCCACACAGTCAAAGGCTTTGGCATAGTCTATAAAGCAGAAATAGATGCTTTTCTGGAACTCTCTTGCTTTTTTGATGATCCAGCATATGTTGGCAATTTGATCTCTGGTTCCTCTGCCTCTTCTCTGGATTTCCAGCTTGAACATCTGGTAGTTCACAGTTCACGTATTGCTGAAGCCTGGCTTGGAGAATTTTGAGCATTACTTTCCTAGCGTGTGAGATGAGTACAATTGTGTGGTAGTTTGAGCATTCTTTGGAATTGCCTTTCTTTGGGATTGGAATGAAAACTGACCTTTTCCAGTCTTGTGGCTACTGCTGAGTTTTCAAAATTTGCTGACATATTGAGTGCAGCACTTTCACAGCATCATCTTTTAGGATCTGAAATAGCTCAACTGGAATTCCATCACCTCCACTAGCTTTATTCGTAGCTTTATTCCTAAGGCCCACTTGACTTCACATTCCAGGATGTCCGGCTCTAGCCGAGTGATCACACCATTGTCATTATCTGGGTCATGAAGATCTTTTTTGTATACTTCTGCTATGTATTCTTGCCACCTCTTCTTAATATCTTCTGCTTCAGTTAGGTCCATACCATTTCTGTTCTTTATCGAGCCCATCTTTGCATGAAATGTTCCCTTGGTATCTCTAATTTTCTTGAAGAGATCTCTAGTCTTTCCTGTTCTATTGTTTTCCTCTATTTCTTTGCACTGATCGCTGAGGAAGGCTTTCTTATCACTCCTTGTTATTCTTTGGAACTCTGCATTCAAATGGGTTTATCTTTCCTTCTCTCCTTTGCTTTTCACTTCTCTTCTATTCACAGCTATTTGTAAGGCCTCCTCAGACAGCCATTTTTCTTTTTTACATTTCTTTTTCTTGGGGATGGTCTTGATCCCTGTTTCCTGTACCATGTCACGAACCTCCATCCATAGTTCATCAGGCACTCTATCAGATCTAGTCCCTTAAATCTATTTCTCACTTCCACTGTATAATCCTAAGGGATTTGATTTAGGTCATACCTGAATGGTCTAGTAGTTTTCCCCACTTTCTTCAATTTCAGTCTGAATTTGGCAGTAAGGAGTTCATGATCTGAGCCATAATCAGCTCCCGGTCTTGTTTTTGCTAACTGTATAGAGCTTCTCCATCTTTGGCTGCAAAGAATATAATCAATCTGATTTCAGTGTTGACCATCTGGTGATGTCCATGTGTAGAGTCTTTTCTTGTGTTGTTGGAAGAGGGTGTTTGCTATGACCAGTGCATTCTCTTTGCTGGAGCAGCCATGAAGAGCTACCCCACATCCAAGGTAAGAGAATACCAAGTAAGATGGTAGGCACTGAGACAGGGCCTCAGAGGGCAGACAGACTGAATCCACAATCACAAACAACCAGCCAATCTGATCACATGGACCACAGCTTGTCTAACTCAATGAAACTAAGCCATGCCATGTGGGGCCACCCAAGACGGATGGGTCATGGTGGAGAGGTCTGACACTATGTGGTCCACTGGAGAAGGG
>NW_011494602.1:3231502-3243655 GCF_000754665.1 Bison bison bison | reverse complement strand
GTATTCTTGTCTTGAGAACCCCATGAACAGTATGAAAAGGCAAAATGATAGGATACTGAAAGGGGAACTCCCCAGGTCAGTAGGTGCCCAATATGCTACTGGAGATCAGTGGAGAATTAACTCCAGAAAGAATGAAGGGATGGAGTCAAAGCAAAAACAACACCCAGTTGTGTGTGTGACTGGTGATAGAGGCAAGGTCCAATGCTGTAAAGAGCAATATTGCATAGGGACCTGACATGTTAGGTCCATGAATCAAGGCAAATTGGAAGTGGTCAAACAGGAGATATCAAGAGTGAACATCAACATTCTAGGAATCAGCGAATCAAGATGGACTAGAATGGGTGAATTTAACTCAGATGACCATTATATCTACTACTGTGGTGGGCAGGAATCCCTTAGAAACAATGGAGTAGCCATCATAGTCAACAAAAGAGTTTGAAATGCAGTACTTGGGTGCAATCTCAAAAATGACAGAATGATCTCTGTTCATTTCCAAGGCAAACCATTCAATATCAAGGTCATCCTAGTCTATGCCCCAACCAGTAACGCTGAAGAAGCTGAAGTTGAACAGTTCTATGAAGACCTACAAGACCTTTTAGAACTAACACCCCCCAAAAAATGTCCTTTTCATTATAGGGGGCTGGAATGCAAAAGTAGGAAGTCAAGAAATACCTGGAGTAACAGGCAAATTTGGCCTTGGAGTACAGAATGAAGCAGGGCAAAGGCTAATAGAGTTTTGCCAAGAGAATGCACTGGTCATGTGCATATCTAATCCTTAAAGCAACCTCTTAGAATGCTGCCTCTAAAGCTTCCTTCATTCCCCCAGCAAGAACTCATCTGCCTTTCTAAATTTATCCATTTATATTTTAAAAAGTTATTTAAGCATATGACTTTTCCACCAGCTCAGACTAATTTCTTTTCAGAATAAACAAATAATTTTGTTTATTTGCTTTGCAAAGAACAAGTAGTCAACTATCAAATGACCACTTAAGTTGTTTTCTGTGACATAGAATGTGTGACCTCTTATGCAGTGTCTTTGAATGAAATGCTAAAATAAATTTCTTTCCCAATTTCAAGAAAAGCAATTTTCCTCAATTCTTATTGTTAGTATATTTTCAAAACAGTAGAACTATCATAATGATTAACAGGCAGTATGATTCCATCAGGTGTGATTGTGAAATGGGAAAACTGAATTATTTTAATTTTGAGGTATCTCTGATTATCTTAGAGATGGCTCATTCCAAGCCCTCCATAGTTTCTCTTTTGTCATCACATGTGAAAGTTTAATAGAAGACCATTCTTCTCTACAACTTTTCTTCGATGCTTAGCATTTAACAGAATCCAAAGCACAATTTTAATAACTGCATCTTTAATGTCATCATAAATCCTCAGTAGCGCCTCTGGGATGAATTTTTATGAGCCATCTTCTTTAATAACGTACCATGTAAAATGTTCTGCTCCATAGGTTAGAATAATGCAAAAATATTAGGAAGGGAGTGGGGAGATGTTAAAAATAGGAGCATCATTGCTTTTCCATTAAAAGAAAAAAATAGGTGGTAGCACTTTACTCAATAAACAAAGCAATGAATGTCTCTTTCTCACCTCTCCTCTCGTTACTTCCTTAGAAATTCCAGGCGAGAAATTGTCTCCAAGCTACTTCATCCTGGAACTTTCTGAGAGTCTTTGAAGTCTCCACCAAGGTAAAATTTGGAAAATTTTTACTCACAACATGACTCAATAACTTTAGGTGAGTCAAATGTACTAAAAGCATAACAAGGGAGATTAAAAAAAAATTGACCCTGAGTTGTGAACTTTGACATCATATCACTTGAATGATGAAATGTTACACTGGTTCATCAAAATACAATTTATATATTTAATTTTCTCACACATTTTTACATTCTACTTTTTGTTTTTCCTTAGAAAAAACTTGGTGTTTGTACTAGAGTGTGGGGCTCATGATGCAGCATATTGAGCTCTGTAGACAACAACACTATATCATGAATTCATCAATACCTAGACTACCACACATCCTCAGCATTGAACTAACTTTATTCATTGATCAAATATTTATTAGGAGCCCCCTATAGTCCTCTGTACTCTCAGCTAGGTTTTAACTAGTAATATATATACTATTATTTTTAATTATCTGTAACTGCAGTTTTAGGCCGTGCCAGTATGAAGATAGATGGAATGCATTAATGGCCCCAATTTTTCATGCCTTCCTGTATCCATGTCTTTTGGTAGCACCCTGCTGCACTGTTTCTAGGCTTGGTCAAGTAACTTGCTTTGTCTTTGGGATGGCAGCAAACTGGATGAAGCAAAGGCACATTTTTGTTTCTTCCTTTGGATCTCTGCCACTGCCATGAGAACAAGTACAGGCTCGCCCTGCTGGTGGTGGGAAGTTCAGTCATCTCTCCCAGCTTACTAGCCGACAACTGATGGGTGACCAGCCAAGACTCTCCCAAACTAGTAGAACTACCCAGCAAAGCTACAAACTCATCAGAAATAGCATTGGGTTAGCCAAAAGTTTCGTTAGGGTTTTTACCCAATCTAATGTGAAAGTGAAAGTTGCTCAGTCGTGTCCAACTCTTTGAGATCCCATAGACTATAGTACACCAGGCTCCCCTACCCATGGAATTCTTCAGGCAAGAATCCTGGCGTGGGCTGCCATGCCCTTCTCCAGGGATCTTCCCAACCCAGGGATCGAACCCAGGTCTCCCACATTGCAGGCAGACGCTTTACTGTTTGAGCTACTCAGGAATCTGCCTATTCCCAACCTAACAAATGAGTGTTATTTTGAGTCACCAAGTTTTCAGTTGGTTTGTTGTATGGCAATAGTTGATATGTTCAACTCTTAAGCATATGAAAATGATAAATTTCATCCCAGAACCCCAGAGACTACAAAAAAAAAAAAAAAAGTCACTGGAGTCACTAGTGTGAGTTTTCTCTCCCACTGAATGAGCCCAACTACTAGGTTGCCACGTTTGCTGTCTCTTGTATGTCATTGTGTCAGGGTCCACTTTTTTTTTGGTAAGCTTCTGAGGGTCTGTTTGCTGATACTTTCAACTTTGCCATTTGATAAACACCTCTTCCTCTTTGACTTCCCCCTTTGTTTTTTCCTGGTGGCTCAGTGGTCAAGAATCCACCTGCCAAGCAGGAGACACATTTTTGATTCTGAGGTCAGGAAGTTCCCCTGGAGAAAGAAATGGCAACCCACACCAGCATTCTTGCCTGGAAAATCCCATGGACAGAGAAGCTTGATGGGCTGCAGTCCATGATGTCACAAAAGAGTTGGATATGATTGATAGCTTAAACAAGAACAGCCTTTTTTTTCTCATTTTTTGTTGCTTGTTTTAAAACCTTTTTCCTTCCTTTGGGCTCTTTGGTAAAGAAAATTATTTCATGTAACAGCCTTAGCTACTAATAGTCATTAGCTGTTTTTAATTACTTTGTTTGAGTTATAGATCCTAAAATTTCCAGAAAATTGGAAAACATTCAGGTAAATGGGGGATTACTTTACTACATCACTTTGTCCAATCATGTAAAATAAAAGAAACAGGCTTTTTTATTTAGTAGTCCAACAATGCAAGTGTATAGTATTGGAAAGCTACATGGATTTTTAAAGTAACATTTTAAAAAGAAAAATATAGAGGTATGTTGTTGTTCATTCACTAAGTCGTGTCAGATTCTTTACAACCCCATGGACTGCAGCATGCCAGGATTCCGTGTCCTTCACTGTCTCCCAGAATTTGCTCAGATTCATGTCCATTGAGTCAGTGACACTATCTAACCAGCTCATCCTTTGTCTTCCTCTTCTCCTTTTGCCATCAATCTTTCCCAGCACCCCAGTCTTTTCCCAGGTCTTTTCTAATGATTCAAGTCTTATATTTTAATAAGAAATTATATTTTAATAGGAAAAATTAATGTATGTTAAATGATATATACTGAAATAAAATTAAACAAGTAAAAATAGTTTATATGACTTGAAAATCTGTTTAGATAAACATCTGCCTGCTCATCTTATGTTTCAGTGATTCTACTCCAAGAGAAATGAGTACATGTGTTCACCAAAAAAATGTTCTTCACTCATAGTAGTAAAAACACTAGAAACAGTTCAAATGCACAGTGATAGAATGGATCAATAAAATATGGCATTTCCAATGCTCAATGGAACACAAAAGTGCTTACCTTTTGATTCCTTGTATATGAAAGTCAAGAAGAGATAATCCTAATCTTGAAGGTAAGTTCCCTCTATAGGAACCTTCTGGAATAATGGGAATTGTCTCTAGAACTAGTTCTTAAAGTGCACACCAAGGACCTCTTTGTGGACCAGTGTGTTCCCAAGAGCCTTTCAGAGTGTCTGCTAGATCAACTTGTGTCAAATCCATCTGCTGGAAGCCAAACTTTCTTCATATACTTCACTGAAAACAGCAAATCACAACGGACTGAGTGAAGAAAAAGATGCCTCAGATGACTTCTAGGAAATCGGACATTAGATTTGCAACGTTAAACAATGTCACTCTTCCCACCTGTATTTGTAAAACATAGTTATTTTTATTAAAATATTCTATTTTAATAATATATTAGTTATATCTTAGTATATGGGTTTATTACTTTTGAATTTCCTGTTTCCATTTCTAATATTGTAATATTGACATTCAATTCACATAAATAAAGTTCTTTGAGTTTCTTAAAAATTTAAGAGTGTAAAGGGGTCTGAGACCAAATGGTAACGTTGAATCTTAACGTTTATAGTATTTATGTCATATGTTACAGGCAAATCAGGAATATTATCACCATTGCACAGATGGTGACATTATTGAATCCAGGGTCACAAAGCCACACAATGGACAATTAAGGAATAAAATACATTTATTTCCCAGTCTCCGAATTCCTCTTCCTTACTGAACCACCACCCCACAACAAAGATCATCTTTATACCTGAAAGCCATGATCACAGTACCACCTGACATTTTACAATTACAATTAACAAAGCATGGTCACAGACATAATGTCACTTAATTGTCATGGCAACCTATTAATGTGGGTTTTATCATCTTTTCCTTCAAATGAGAAAATGATTGAGTGAGTCCCACAGCATAGTGCTTAGCACAATAAAAAACAAATAATAGGCTTTCTGTTCTGGTGCTACTATAAATTAATTTATATATGCAACCACATGAGGTGCTATGGGGAAAATGCAAAAGATATTATCCCTGCCCTAGAAGGATATATTTGTTGATAATATATCAAAATTAAACTTGATAAATCCAATAAACCCAGTGCATTCCTAACATTAATTAGATTTAATTCAAATAATACCAATCAAAAAAGAATTCAGCTGCATTAAAAAATCTAAACAGGATTTTTCTTTTGAAAGTCTAGCCTACACACTAAAAAACTACACCACACTGGCCAAATGCACTATGCTACCTGATTTTTGGATATAAAAGCTAAGACTGCTTTTATATTACTAAGGGGTTAGGGGAGGAAATGAAAGAAAATCATTTTTGACTTGTAAAAATTGCATGAAATTCAAATTTCCATGTCCATGCATAAGTTGTATTGGAAGGCAGCCATACGTGTCAATTTATGTGTGACCTGTGGCCGCTCTTGTGCTACCTGCAACAGCAGTATAAAACAGAAACTGCATACCCCACCAAGTGAACAATAGTTACCACTGTCTCCTTGACAGAGAGTTTGCCAGCCCTTGACCCGGCCCTATTTGATCAGAGTAAACAAGGGAAAGGGGATGGAGGTCCCCCAGAGTGGAGGAGAAGAGGGGTAAAAACCAATCTGTCTAGATTTTGGAGAAGAGAAGAAATACAGGGCACGTGGAGCCCTTAAAGAACAGGCTTTCAGGAACCCAGGGTCCGTGCAGCAGCAGAACGTCAGGTAAGAGGCTGCCCGACTGCTTTCCAAGCCTTTCTAGACAGAAAGGAGCAGCCGCGAGAGAAGACCGCCTTGGACCTGGAGCCTGGCCGAGACCAGCAGGAACGGCAGCAGTGAGCACGGGGAGGAGCAGTGGGCCCCTCTCCTACCCGGCAGCCCTCCCTGTGTCTCTGTTTGATCCGAAAGAAGGCCAAGGTGGCAACTAAGTGATACTGGACGTGCTGATGTGCATTCTTCAAAGAGGAGACCTGGGACTTCCCTGGTGGTCCAGTGGTTAAAATTCTGCCTTGCGATGCAGGGGACGCGGCTTCCATCCCCGGTCGGGAAACGGATCCCACATCCCACGGAGAAACTAAGCCGATGCACCACAACCACTTAGCCCCCAGGCCCCACAGCTAGTCTGAACACCACGGGGAAAGATCCCTCATGACCCAACTAAGACCTGAGTCAGCCGAATTTAAAAAAAAATTAAAAAAAAGCAGAACCTCCAACAAGAATTTGGGTGAAGTATTCTATTTGAGATGTGATCCAGGAAACATGATGAAAGCCTGGGGTGGGGGTGGACAGTACACTAACGCTGTAGTAACAGCTCTGTTAACTGCTCTGGGCACCTGGAGAGCCACTCAGTCAGGGACTCTGTGATGGAGACTGCAGCGCTTCCCTCAGAACTGCCCCAGCAATGTGAAGACAAGGGCTGCTCACCTTCAGCTTTCACCTCCTGCTGGGAGAGAGTAGTTTTGTTTTTCTGAGTTTTTACTACCTTTGTTTTTATTTTTTTAATTTATTTTAATTGGAGGCTAATTACTTTACAATAATGCGGTGGTTTTGCCATACATTGACATGAATCAGCCATGGGTGCACATGTGTCCCCATCCTGAACCCCCCTGCCACCTCCCTCCCCATCCCATCCCTCAGGGTCATCCCAGTGCTCTGGCCCTGAGCTCCCTGTCTCATGCATGGAACCTGGAGAGTAGTTCCTAAGGGCAGTATTTCCTCACCCTTCCAGCCTGTCCTTTGTAGGCTGAACAAGTTCCAGGGGCCAGAGAAAGCCCTTAGGAAAAAGCCACAGATCCCTGAAGCAGGAAGCATGACTACCACATGTCCTAAGCTGCAGGGGATCACAGGAGAATAAATGGGCACCCTTAAACCTTGGTGAGTTTATAGGATTGGAGGAGGGCATTCAGATTAGACATGTTTTCATTTTAAGAAATGAAGAAATGGTACTTCCAGCTGCCAGAATGTGCCACATGCCCAGGTATGTGTCTTAACTTCACTTTGAGACAAAAAGTCCTCAACATCATGCAAAAGATGAGTCTTGACCTTTGCTTAATGGATTAGTTAAGAAAAAACATTAAGGTTTTGCTCTCTCTTTTCTCTTTCACTGCCTGTATTCTGGTATAGAAGCTATTGCTGAGAAATGTAAATGACAATGATAACCACGAAAGTCATGAATAACCTACAACATATATTATACAACAATAATCATTCAAGTTATTCCTGAATGATTAACATTGATCACCCAAACAGGAGAAAGCTAATCAGCCCTGGATCTCATCTCAAATATTTTTAAAAATAGGACAAAAAATAGGACAGGTATACATACAGATGCTATAATAAGCACTGTATTTTGGTAATAAGAAATCTCTAGAGGCGTAGGTTGTCGGGGGCAGGGGGTGTTGTTTTGTCTTATGATTTAAAAACAATACAGAAGATGACAGTGTGAACGGTTGGAATGGAATCCAGCCAGTCTTCCAGATTTCAAAGGTTTTATAATGGAAGAGACAGCCCGTAAGTGTGCCAGGAACAGTCTCGTCCATTAATCATCCCAGGCCCACGGCTTGGGCATGCCAGGTGCCGAGAGAGCCAGGAGACCATCTCAAGGACAATGTGCTTTTCTAAATTTACTTTTCAGTGTGAAAGCCTCACATTTGGGTTCACTAATACTTTGCATTTGTATGAGAAAGTGGACTTTGCACAAAGGGTGAGGCAAAGCAACACAGCCCCCCTCCCCCCACAACTGAAACAGCAAAAAGAATCCTAGTAATCAGACTCACAAATTCACATGCCCAGGAGTTCTTATTGATCCCCACTTAAGGTTGTTATTGAGTATATAACAGGCAATTCAAACTTAGATGGTTAAGAACGGGATGGGGTGGGGAGGTAGGTGGGAGGGGGGTTCAGGATGGGGACACATGTGCACCTGTGGCTGATTCATGGCAATGTATGGCAAAACCACTGCAATATTGTAAAGTAATTAGCCTCCAATGAAATAAATTAATTAAAAAAACAGAATTCGCATCTCTTTTTAAACCTGTTCTTTAACATTTCAGTTACTAAGGGTATTTCCATATCCCCAAGCTCAGGCTAAAATTCTGAGAATAATTCATGACTACTCTTTTCTTCATCGCCTTGGTGTAATCAGTAGGTAGCGTTGGCTCTTCCTCCAAGCTGTTTCTAGACTGGAACTACTCAGCACTATGGAAATATCAGCCTGGCGGCAGCCACTGTCACCTCTCATTCTGACAACGGTTCATTTCCATTCACTCTTGAGGCCCCAAGCCCTTTGTCCACAGTTAGCAGAGTGACCCTCTTGAAGTATAAATCAGATCATGTGACTCATCTATGTGAAATCCTCTAATTCTTCCCTCTGCCTTAAAATAAAAAACAACTTTTTTCCTCAAGACTATAATCCTTCCCTGCCATTAACCTATGGTTGCATAACAAATCATCCCAAAACAATGCTTGAAGCAAAACAATGTATTATTTCCCATGATTTTTAGTGAACAGCTGGGCTGTTCTTCTGCTCCATTTGGTACTGGCTGGGTCACTTGTATGGCTACGTTTGGCTGGGAAACCAACTAGGGCTGAAATGTCCCACATGCTTTGCTCTCACGTCTGGTGCCTCAACCGGGATGGCTGCCTCGTCCTCTCCCTCTCCACGTGGCCTGTCAACACTTAGTGGCCAAGTTCAAGCTTCTTTTCTGGCAGCTGAATCTCAGACAACATCAAACGAAGCTGCCAGTATTCTTAAAGCCTAAGCCGAAACACACATCATGACCTTCACTACATTCCTTGATCAAAGCGAGTCACAAGGGTAGCACAGACTCAGGGGGAAAGAAGACAGATCTGCCTCTTGATTGAAAAAAGAATATAAATGTTCAACAATAGGAGGAATTTTTGACAACCATCTTTAGAAATGGTATTCCCAGTGTCCCTATATCTCCTCAGCTTGGTTCAGTCACTCAGTCATGTCCAGCTCTTTGGGACCCATGGACTGCAGCACGCCAGGCCTCCCTGTCCATCACCAATGCCCGGAGCTTACGCAAACTCATGTCCATCGAGTCGGTGATGTCATCCAACCATCTCATCTTCTGTCGTCCCCTTCTTCTCCTGCCGTCAATCTTTCCCAGCATCACGGTCTTTTCCAATGAGTCAGCTCTTCACATCAGGTGGCTAAAGTATTGGAGTTTCAGCTTCAGCATCAGTCCTTCCAATGAATATTCATGATTGAATTCTTATAGGATGGACTGGTTGGATCTCCTTGCAGTCCAAGGGCCTCCCAAGAGTCTTCTCCAATACCACAGCTCAAAAGCATCAATTCTTCAGTGCTCACCTTTTTTTATGGTCCAGCTCTCACATCCATACATGACCACTGGAAAAACCATAACTTTGACTAGATGGACCTTTGTTGGCAAAGTAATGTCTCTGCTTTTTAATACACTGTCTAGGTTGGTCATAGCTTTTCTTCCAAGGAGCAAGCGTCTCTTACTTTCATGGCTGCAGTCACCATCTGCAGTGATTTTGCAGCCCAAGAAAGTAAAATCTGTCACTGTTTCTATTGTTTCTCCATCTATTTGCCATGAAGTTATGGGACCGGATGCTATGATCTTAGTTTTTTGAATGCTGAGTTTTAAGCCAACTTTTTCACTCTCCTCTTTCACTTTCATCAAGAGGCTCTTTAGTTCTTCTTCACTTTCTGCCATAAGTGTGATGTCATCTGCATATCTGGGGTTATTGATATTTCTCCCAGCAATCTTGATTCCAGCTTGTGTTTCCTCCAGCCCAGCATTTCTCATGATGTACTCTGCATACAAGTTAAATAAGCAGGGTGACAATATACATCCTTGACATGCTCCTTTCCCGATTTGGAATCAGTCTGTTGTTCCATGTTCAGTTCTAACTGCTGCTTCTTGATCTTTACACAGATTTCTCAGGAAGCAGGTCAGGTGGTCTGATATTCCCAACTTTTTAAGAATTTTCCACAGTTTGTGGTGATCCACACAGTCAAAGGCTTTGGGGGAGTCAATAAAGCAGAAGTAGATGTTTTTCTGGAACTCTCTTGCTTTTTCGATGATCCAACAGACGTCAATTTGATGTTTGGTTCCTCTGCCTTTTCTAAATCCAGCTTGAACATCTGGTAGTTCACAGTTCATGTACTGTTGAAGCCTGGCTTGGAGAATTTTGAGCATTACTTTGCTAGTATATGAAATGAGTGCAATTGTGCGGTAGTCTGAACATTCTTTGGCATTGCCTTTCTTTGGGATTGGAATGAAAACTGACCTTTTCCAGTCCTGTGGCCACTACTGAGCTTTCTAAATTTGCTGGCATATTGAGTGCAGCACTTTCACAGCATTATCTTTCAGCATTTGAAATAGCTCAACTGGAGTTCCATCACCTCCACTAGCTTTGTTCATTGTGAAACAAACTTGTGATGCTTCCTAAGGCCTACTTGACTTCACATTCCAGGATGTGTGGCTCTAGGTGAGTGATCACACCACTGGGGTCTGGTCTAGGTGAGTGACCACACTCTGTCTCCTATTCTACCTTTTTTTCAGGCCGCCCATGCCACAGTGGGCATCTTTGTAATAGAATCTGAGGTAGAGACTGCTGGCATTCTTTCTAATAATATTCTTCTGCTCATCTTCTTCAGGAACAGAACTTCAGCAGGTGCGTGGCTTCCGAGAATAAATACTGCATTTCCCAGGCTCCCTTGTAGTAAGGCAGGACCAGTTGATTACATCTTGATCAATGAAACATCAGGGGTCTGGTGGAAGCTTTAGTGAAATTTCTTAAAAGACAACAGTTGTTTCTCCTTTGACCTTGACATTTCTTCCTGACTTTTCTCCTTCTTCTCAATTGGACTATGAGGAGTCACTAGAATGAAGGCTGGTAGATATTTGGAGACGCTTGAGTCTCTGAGACCATGCAACAGCCTACCAGCCCTGGAGCTGCAGCCCTTGGACATTTCTTTGAGAGAAATACACTGGTGTCTTGTTTTTTCCTCCCACACGCCCCCCTTTTAGATCCTTTCTGTGGCCAAATCTACCTGTAAGCCAGTGAGCAAGTGTCTAGTGATGTAGGATGTAGAGGTCAGTCTCCTAGGGATGGGAAGGTGGAGAGGTGAAAGAGGATCTGTGGACAAAGAGAAAATATGGAGTGCGGCTTGTCAGCTAGACGTAGTCCTTTGTCTCCAGTTCTCTCTGGCCGCACTGCACGGCTTGCAGGACCTCAGTGCTCCAGCCGGGGACTGAACCCATGCCCTGAGTCCTAACCACTGGACCACCACGGAATGCTCGTTCTCAGAAACCACTCTACTTTGTTGTGAGAATGGAACCGCATTACTCATACGTGTGTGTGTGTGTGTGTGTATTCACATGATGAATAAGTAGCTAGACATACTGTAGACAGATATGGTCATATTTTTCCAAACAGTTTTATCGGTCATCACTTTTTTATAGCCCACCACCTTTGTTCTCATGTTCAGCATCAGAAGTCGGCTTTATAATTAATAGGGTATATATACCCTATTAATTATATATATATAATTATACATATATACATATATATATGTATATATACTTAATAGGGTGTATAAATATATATCTGTTTACTTAATAGGATATATATATACATATCTCTGGTGGATATATATATCCACCAGGCCCCTGAAGTTTCATTGCCCAAAAGATGTAATCAAGTGGTCCTGCCTTGCTACAAGGGAGCCTGGGAAATACAGTATTTATTCAGAGAAGCCATGCACCTGCTGAAGTTCTATTGCTGAAGAAGATGGGCAAAAGAATAGTATATATATAACAACAGACTAGTTCCAAATAGGAAAAGGAGTACATCAAGGCTGTATATTGTCACCCTGCTTATTTAACTTATATGCAGAGTACATCATGAGAAACGCTGGGCTGGAAGAAGCACAAGCTGGAATCAAGATTGCCAGGAGAAATATCAAGAACCTCAGATATGCCA